>NC_057802.1:516930879-517234496 GCF_018294505.1 Triticum aestivum | reverse complement strand
CATCTATAGATCTCTCTCGCACACTATGTATGATTCTCTAGTCCAAGCTAGATATCTTGGGTGCACTCATCGTACGCACACAAATTCCATGGCTCGTTGGCCGTAACTCTCTCACGCACCACTCTGTCGTCTCCGAGCTCTTCCCCCACTCTCTCAAACTCTCCATCTACCTGGGTCACACATACACATGCATATCTCACTCGCACTCGAGAGGTCCATCTAAAACTCTATCTCTCTCCCTCATTCTCTCTCCATCTCACACGCACACACACACAATCTCATGCCTAGCTAGCCAAGTATGATGGTCTCTCACTCAATTGTAGGCACACGTAGTCCCCCCTATATGTATATGACTAGCTAATCTTAGGCTCCATCACATGTGCATGGTCTATCTCGATTTCTCTCGGGGCATCTTTCTATCGCGCACGCACCTCCCTCGATCTCCCACCCATATAGTCCCCTCACGATCTCGAGGGGGTCTCTCTATCAGAAACACACCCTCTCGCCTTCCCCATGCATCCATGTTCTCCATGTGTCCCTCTCGACCTTTGTTCCTTGTTGGCCAGACCTCTATTGGACATGTGCTATAGGGGTGTCTCTCTCCATTGCAAACAATCACACACTAGCTATCTTCATGTATCTCCTCGCCTCGCTTTTCTATCTCGGAGATGCATGCGTGATATGTTCGCCTAAGAAACGAAAAAACACACACTCTCTCTAATTTATCGTTTGTTGTCACTTTCTCTTTCACACACATACTCTTTTTGCACACTTACTCATTCTCCTTCACACGCACTTGATCCCTCTCGACTTGGCACTCTCCTCGGTCCATAGCATATTGATTTATTAAAAAGTCAAACATCACAAAGTTTGATCATGTACGTGGAGAAAAGCAATTACATCTAGAACGGCAAACATATACCATTAGATTCACCATGAGATGTAGTTTCGTATGATGTATCTTTGGTATTGAAGATATAAATAACATTTGTGTAAACCTGATCAAAGTTTCCAAAGTTTGACTTCTAAAAAAATTACATGCACTGCATTATCGAGCGGATGGAATATCTCTTTCCCCCTCTCAGCTATCTGACGCACCACTCATCCTTATCGGGGCTCCTCAATCTCTCTCAAACTTTATATCTCCCTGGTTCACACATACACATATCTCGCTCGCGCTATACATATATACCCATCCAACACTCTCCGCCCTTGTTCTCTCTCTATGTGACACGCACCCCCCTAATAAGTACCATAATCCCTCACTCCATCATAGGTGCAAGCACTCCCCCCTAAGTATGATTATCTCTCACTAGCCATTAGGAACACAGTATTGTCTCCATACGTCTATCTCGATATCTCTTGGGGTATCTTCTATTGCGCACACACCTTGTCACTTGATCTCCCACCCATGTAGTCCCATCACGATCTCCAGGGGATCTCTCTATGACAAACATACACTCTCTCCTCCCCATGTCTACATTTTCTCCGTACGTCTCTCTCGACCTCTCTCCCTTGTTTGTCAGACCCCTCTTGGCCACGTGCTAGGGGTCTTGCTCTCTCTGTTGCAAACAACCACACACTATCTCCTCACCTTGCTTCCGTTGTTGAAGATGCATGTGTGACAAGACACACATGTTTTTTCTCGACTTTTATCGAGTGTTGTCCATGTCTCTTTCACACACGCACACACACTTTTTTCACTCACTCTTTCTATTTCACACACACACTCTCTCTCTCTCTCTAGTTAGGGACTCTCTCATGTCCATAAGCATATGGATGTTTTGAAAAGTCAAACCTCAGAAAAGTTTGACCAGGTATATGTGGAGAAAAACATTTACATCTAGAAAGATCATTAGATTCATCACAACATGTACTTACTTCATACTATCATTTATCTTTGGTATTGTAGATATAAGTAATTTCTTTATAAACTTGGTCAAAGTTTCAAAAGTTTGACTTTAAAAAAAATGTTGGAACTACATTATCGAATGGAGGGAGTAGCTCTTTCTCTCTCTCTCTGCTATCTCTCACGGGCCTCCCCTCTCACACGAACACTCTATACCAACGGATTATACGCTCTCTGTGTCAGTGTATAGCTCCGTATATTGTTTAGTTGACCGGTCAACCAGTCCACATGCTGCCTGTCAGCTCGTCTTCTGTATCTTCGTGTGCTGGCCCATGTGACAGTGGGTGAAAATAAGTAAACTAGAGGCCCATCTGACTGACGGTGAAGTAAACAAAGTTGAAACCCACTCGGGGTAGCACCCCGCACGCTAGTAAATTGAGGGCGCATTCAGGACACACTTCTTCCGCATGGAGGACGCACTCGCGCACAATTCACCACTGTGCGGCGGCATGCACAGAAGGACGCACTCGCGCACACCTAGCATACAACACACACCAGCACACGTGTACACAGGCGTCGCCGCCGGTTGAGATGGACGGCGAGGCAGCCAACAAGCGGAGGCGGCTCGAGCCAGAACCGCATCCGGCGAGCCTGGACTTCATCAGCAGCCTCCCCGATGACATGCTGCTCGTCATCATTGGCCTCCTCCCCAGCAAATCTGCCGTGCGGACCGCCCTGCTCTCCCGGCGGTGGCGCCCCCTCTAGTGCCGCGTCCCCCTCAACCTCACCGTCGACAGCTGCCTCTGTGACGGGGATTACAAACGCATGGCCACAATCTCCAAGATCCTTTCATCGCACCCTGGGCCAGCCAGACGCCTTGACATCCGCATGTTCAGTACCAAGTGCAAGGTCCAACCCAAGTTCGACGAGTGGTTCTTATCCCCCGCCCTAGATCAGCTCGAGGAGCTCAGCTTTGAAGCTGGACGATGTCGCTCTATGCCGCCGTCCATGCTTCGCCTCGCGCCAACGCTGCGCCGCGCCAGCTGCAGTTCCTGCTATCTCCCCCAGATTAATGCCGCGCCCGCCCTTCTTCTCCCTCAACTCAAGCAGCTCGACCTCTTGGACGTTGTCATCTCGAAGAAGGCTATGGAGCACCTGCTCCGCAGCTGTACTGCGCTCGAGTACCTTCGTCTTGAGCAGATCCACAGGTTCATTAGCCTCCACATCGCCTCGACGAATCTCCGATGGATTTATGTGACTTGCTGGCCCCGCAACAAGACATCAATTGGGAAGAGATCACTCCAGCTGTTCCACGTTATGGTCACTGAGAATGCGCCTTTCCTTGAGAGATTGCTTGTATCGGATCTGGAAGGTCCAACAAAAATCAGGGTCATTGACGCGCCAAAATTGACAGCGTTGGTGCACTCGTATGCCAAATTCTCCGAACTCTTTATTGGTCTTCTTGAAATTCAGGTACAGCACTCATCTTCTTCTCCGTCTTCTTGAAATTCACATTTTTTAATTTCTTCTTGATGTATTTATGATCGTCTTCCAGAAAATGATTCCCACAAGCTTGACCCAGTCTATGTGCACAGATAAGATCTTGGCAATAAAATCTATCGGCCCCAATCTGGATCAAGTTGTTGGATGTTGGAAATATGCCCTAGAGGCAATAATAAAATGGTTATTATTATATTTCCTTGTTCATGATAATTTTCTATTGTTCATGCTATAATTGTGTTATCCCGAAATCGTAATACATGTGTGAATACATAGACCACAACATGTCCCCAGTGAGCCTCTAGTTGACTAGCTCGTTGATCAATAGATGGTTACGGTTTCCTGACCATGGACATTGGATGTCGTTGATAACGGGATCACATCATTAGGAGAATGATGTGATGGACAAGACCCAATCCTAAGCATAGCACAAAGATCGTATAGTTCGTCTGCTAAAGCTTTTCTAAATGTCAAGTATCATTTCCTTAGACCATGAGATTGTGCAACTCCCGGATACCGTAGGAATGCTTTGGGTGTGCCAAACGTCACAACGTAACTGGGTGGCTATAGAGGCACACTACGGGTATCTCCGAAAGTGTCTGTTGAGTTGGCACGAATCGAGACTGGGATTTGTCACTCCGTGTGACGGAGAGGTATCTCTGGGCCCACTCGGTAAGACATCATCATAATGAGCTCAATGTGACCAAGGAGTTGATCATGGGATGATGTGTTACGGAACGAGTAAAGAGACTTGCCGGTAACGAGATTGAACAAGGTATAGGGATACCGACGATCGAATCTCGGGCAAGTATCATACCGGTAGACAAAGGGAATTGTGTACATGATTGATTGAATCCCCAACATCGTGGCTCATCCGATGAGTTCATCGTGGAACATGTGGGAGCCAACATGGGTATCCAGATCCCTCTGTTGGTTATTGGCCGGAGAGACGTCTCGGTCATGTCTGCATGATTCCCGAACCCGTAGAGTCTACACACTTAAGGTTCGGTGACGCTAGAGTTGTTATGGGAAATAGTATGCAGTTACCGAATGTTGTTCGGAGTCCCGGATGAGATCCCAGACATCACGAGGAGTTTCGGAATGGTCCGGAGGTGAAGATTTATATATGGGAAGTCATCATACGGTCACTGGAAGTGTTCGGGGGTTTATCAGTATTGTACCGGGACCACCGAAGGGGTTCCGGGGGTCCACCGGGAGGGTCCACCTACCCCAGAGGGCCCTATGGGCTGTATGTGGAAGGGAACCAGCCCCTAAGTGGGCTGGATGCCATTCCCCCTAGGGCCCATGCGCCTAGGCTTTGGGGGGGGAACCCTAAAGGGGGCGCCCCCCTTGGCTTGGGGGGCAAGCCCCCTTCCCTTGGCCGCCGCCCCCCCCCCCCAACTAGATCTCATCTAAAGGGGCCGGCCTCCCTTCCCCTTCGCCCTATAAATAGAGGGTGGAGGGAGGGCAGCAACACCACATCCAAGGCGCAGCCCTCCCCCTCTCCAACACTCCCTCCTCCTCCGTTGAGCTTGGCGAAGCCCTGCCGGAGAACTGCAAGCTCCACCACCACGCCGTCATGCTGCCGGAGCTCTTCCCCAACTTCTCCTTCCCCCTTGTTGGATCAAGAAGGAGGAGACGTCCCCGGGCTGTACGTGTGTTGAACGCGAAGGCGCCGTTGTTCGGCGCTTAGATCAGAATCAACCGCGATCTGGATCGCTGCGAGTACGACTTCTTCATCCGCATTCTTGTAACGCTTCCGCATCGCGATCTTCAAGTGTATGAACATGCACTCCCCTCTCTCTCGTTGCTAGTCTCTCCATAGATTGATCTTGTGTGATGCGTAGAATTTTTTTAATTTCTGCAACGATCCCCAACAATGGCATCATGAGCTAGGTCTATGCGTTGTTTCTATGCACGAGTAGAACACAAGTTGTTGTGGGCGTCAATTTTGTCAATTTACTTGCCGTTAGTAGTCTTATCTTGATTCGGCGGCATCGTGGGATGAAGCGGCCCGGACCGACCTTACACGTACGCTTACATGACACAGGTTCCACCGACTGACATGCACTAGTTGCATAAGGTGGCTAGCGGGTGTCTGTCTCTCCCACTTTAGTCGGATCGGATTCGAAGAAAAGGGTCCTTATGAAGGGTAAATAGAAATGGGATAATTGATTTTATGCCCCTAGTTGGGTCACACTCGGTAGGTTTACCCCTAGTTTCCGAAAACACTTGTTCTTGCCGAAACCACTTTGCTCCTCTTATGCTTTTGCCCTTTGACCGTTTGACCACCACTTTGAAAACTTCATAAAAAAATTCATACTAACTCAGAAAAATTCAAATAAGATATCAAAATGTTCAGAAAAGCATCACCTATATGTGCATGTCATTTGCATTCATCAAAAAAGTGTTGGCCAGTCCCCATCTTAGTTTTAGCTCATATGATCTTAGCATGAACAGTAAAATCTAAAAAATTCTAAAAAAAATTGATGCCAAACCTTGACCAATATTTTAAGTGCTTGCCAAGCTTCATAAGGGAATGACATTCGTGGAAGTCGTGGCAAAAAAAACAAAAATTAATGCTCCAAATTTTCATTTTTTTACCATGACTTCCACGAATGCCATTCCCTTATGAAACTTGGCAAGCACTCAAAACATTGGTCAAAGTTTGCCACCAAATTTTGTTTTAGAATTTTTTTAGATTTTATTGTTCACGCTAAGATCATATGAGCTAAAACTGAGATGGGGACTGGCCAACGCTTTTTTCATGAATGCAAATGACATGCACATATAGGTGATGCTTTTCTGAACATTTTGATATCTTATTTGAATTTATCTGAGTTAGTATGAATTTTTTATGAAGTTTTAAAAGTGATGGTCAAAGGTCAAAGGGCAAAAGCATAAGAGAGAAAAGTGGTTTGGGCAGGAACAAGTGTTTTCGGAAACTAGGGGTAAACCTGCCGAGTGGGACATAACTAAGGGCACCAAATTAATTATCCCAATAGAAATTGGCATATCACGTTGTGGTTTTGGCGTAGGTAAGAAACGTTCTTGCTAGAAACCTATAGCAGCCACGTAAAAACTTGCAACAACAATTAGAGGACGTCTAACTTGTTCTTGCAGCATATGCCGTGTGATGTGATATGGCCAAAAGGATGTGATGAATTATATATGTGATGTATTAGATTGATCATGTTCTTGTAATAGGAATCACGACTTGCATGTCGATGAGTATGACAACCGGCAGGAGCCATAGGAGTTGTCTTAATTTATTGTATGACCTGCGTGTCACTGAAAACGCCATGTAATTACTTTACTTTATTGCTAACCGTTAGCCATAGTAGTAGAAGTAATAGTTGGCGAGACAACTTCATGAAGACACGATGATGGAGATCATGGTGTCATGCCGGTGACGATGATGATCATGGCGCCCCGAAGATGGAGATCAAAAGGAGCAAAATGATATTTGCCATATCATGTCACTATTTGATTGCATGCGATGTTTATCATGTTTTTACATCTTATTCGCTTAGAACGACGGTAGCTTAAATAGGATGATCCCTCGCAATAATTTCAAGAAAGTGTTCCCCCTAACTGTGCACCGTTGCTAAGGTCCGTTGTTCCGAAGCACCACGTGATGATCGGGTGTGATAGGTTCTAACGTTCGCATAGAACGGGTGTAAGCCAGATTTACACACGCAATACACTTAGGTTGACTTGACGAGCCTAGCATGTACAGACATGGCCTCGGAACACGGAAGACCGAAAGTTCGAACATGAGTCATATAGAAGATACGATCAACATGAAGATGTTCACCGATGATGACTAGTCCGTCTCACGTGATGATCGGACACGGCCTAGTTGACTCGGATCATGTATCACTTAGATGACTAGAGGGATGTCTATCTGAGTGGGAGTTCATTAAATAATTTGATTAGATGAACTTAATTATCATGAACATAGTCTAAAAATCTTTGCAATATGTCTTGTAGATCAAATGGCCCACGCTAATGTTGCCCTCAACTTCAACGCGTTCCTAGAGAAAACCAAGCTGAAAGACGATGGTAGCAACTAGACGGACTGGGTCCGTAACCTAAGGATTATCCTCATAGCTGCCAAGAAAGCATATGTCCTTGAAGCACCGCTACGTGATGCACCTGTTTTCCCAGCAACTCGAGACGTTATGAACGTCTGGCAGTCGCGTAGTGATGATTACTCCCTGGTTCAGTGCGGCATGCATTACAGCTTAGAACTGGGGCTCCAAAAGCGTTTTGAGCAGCACGAAGCATATGAGATGTTCCAAGAGCTGAAAATGGTTTTCCAAGCTCATGCCCGGGTCGAGAGATATGAAGTCTCCGACAAGTTCTACGGTTGTAAGATGGAGGAGAATAGTTCTGTCAGCGAGCATATACTCAAAATGTCTGGGTTGCACAACCGCTTATCTCAGCTGGGAGTTAATCTCCCGGATGACGCGGTCATTGACAGAATCCTTCAGTCGCTCCCACCTAGCTACAAGAGCTTTGTGATGAATTTCAATATGCAGGGGATGGAGAAAACCATTCCTGAGGTATATTCAATGCTGAAATCAGCGGAGGTGGAGATCAAAAAGGAACATCAAGTGTTGATGGTCAATAAAACCACTAGTTTCAAGAAAGGCAAGGGTAAGAAGAACTTCAAGAAGGATGGCAAGGGAGTTGCCGCGCTCGGTAAGCCAGTTGCCGGGAAGAAGCCAAAGCATGGACCCAAACCTGAGACTGAGTGCTTTTATTGCAAGGGAAACGGTCAATGGAAGCGGAACTGCCCCAAGTACTTAGCGGATAAGAAGGCCGGCAATACCAAAGGTATATATGATATACATGTTATTGATGTGTACCTTACCAGCACTCGTAGTAGCTCCTAGGTATTTGACACCGGTGCGGTTGCTCATATTTGTAACTCAAAACAGGAGCTGCGGAATAAGCGGAGACTGGCCAAGGACGAGGTGACGATGCGTGTCGGGAATGGTTCCAAGGTCGATGTGATCGCCGTCGGCACGCTACCACTACATTTACCTACAGGATTAGTTTTAAACCTCAATAATTGTTATTTAGTGCCAGCTTGGAGCATGAACATTGTATCGGGATCTCGTTTAATGCGAGATGGCTACTCATTTAAATCTGAGAATAATGGATGTTCTATTTATATGAGAGATATGTTTTGTGGTCATGCCCCACTGGTCAATGGTTTATTCTTATTTAATCTCGAACGGGATGTTACACATATTCATAGTGTGAATGCCAGAAGATGTAAGGTTGATAATGATAGTCCCACATACTTGTGGCACTGCCGCCTTGGTCACATTGGTGTCAAACGCATGAAGAAACTCCATGCAAATGGACTATTGGAGTCTCTTTATTATGAATCATTTGACACGTGCGAACCATGCCTCATGGGCAAAATGACCAAGACTCCGTTCTCCGGAACAATGGAGCGAGCAACCAACTTATTGGAAATCATACATACTGATGTGTGCGGTCCAATGAGCGTTGAGGCTCGCGGTGGTTATCGTTATGTTCTCACCCTCACTGATGACTTAAGTAGATATGGGTATGTCTACTTAATGAAACACAAGTCTGAGACCTTTGAAAAGTTCAAGGAATTTCAGAGTGAGGTTGAAAATCAACGTGACAGGAAAATAAAGTTCTTGCGATCAGATCGTGGAGGGGAATATTTGAGTCACGAATTTGGCACGCACTTAAGGAAATGTGGAATTGTTTCACAACTCACGCCGCCTGGAACACCTCAGCGTAATGGTGTGTCCGAACGTCGTAATGGCACTCTATTAGATATGGTGTGATCTATGATGTCTCTTACCGATCTACCATTATCATTTTGGGGTTATGCTTTAGAGACTGCCGCATTCACTTTAAATAGGGCTCCGTTGAAATCCGTTGAGATGACACCGTATGAATTATGGTTTGGGAAGAAACCTAAGTTGTCGTTTCTGAAAGTTTGGGGATGCGATGCTTATGTCAAGAAACTTCAACCTGAAAAGCTCGAACCCAAGTCAGAAAAATGCGTCTTCATAGGATACCCTAAGGAAACTATTGGGTATACCTTCTACCTCAGATCCGAAGGCAAGATCTTTGTTGCAAAGATTGGATCCTTTCTAGAGAAAGAGTTTCTCTCTAAAGAAGTAAGTGGGAGGAAAGTAGAACTTGATGAAGTACTGCCTCTTGAACCGGAAAGTAGCATAGGTCAAGAAAATGTTTCTATGGGCCTACACCGACTAGAGAGGAAGTTAATGATGATGATCAAGGAACTTCGGATCAAGTTACTACTGAACTTCGTAGGTCCACAAGGACACGTTCCACGCCAGAATGGTATGGCAACCCTGTCCTAGAAATAATGTTGTTAGACAACGGTGAACCTTCAAACTATGAAGAAGCGATGGCGGACCCAGATTCCAACAAATGGCTTGAAGCTATGAAATCCAAGATAGGATCCATGTATGAAAACAAAGTATGGACTTTGACAGACTTGCCCGATGATCGGTTAGCCATAGAAAATAAATGGATCTTTAAGAAGTAGACAGACGCGGATGGCAATGTGACCATCTATAAAGCTCGGCTTGTCGCTAAGGGTTATCGACAAGTTCAAGGGGTTGACTACGATGAGACCTTCTCACCCGTAGTGAAGCTGAAGTCCGTTCGAATCATGTTAGCAATTGGCGCATTCTATGATTATGAGATATGGCAAATGGACGTCAAAATGGCATTCCTTAATGGCTTCCTTAAGAAAGAATTGTATATGATGCAGCCGGAAGGTTTTGTCGATCCTAAGAATGCTGACAAGGTATGCAAGCTCCAACGCTCAATCTATGGGCTGGTGCAAGCATCTCGGAGTTGGAACATTCGCTTTGATGAGATGATCAAAGCATTTGGGTTTTCGCAGATTTATGAAGAAGCCTGTGTTTACAAGAAAGTGAGTGGGAGCTTTGTAGCATTTCTCATATTATATGTGGATGACATACTATTGATGGGAAACGATATAGAACTCTTGGAAAGCATAAAGGCCTACTTGAATAAGTGTTTTTCAATGAAGGACCTTCGAGAAGCTGCTTATATATTAGGCATCAAGATCTATAGAGATAGATCGAGACGCCTCATTGGTCTTTCACAAAGCACGTACCTTGGCAAGATATTGAAGAAGTTCAATATGGATCAGTCCAAGAAGGGGTTCTTGCTTGTATTGCAAGGTGTGAGATTGAGCACGGCTCAATGCCCGACCACTGCAGAAGATAGAGAAAAGATGAGTGTCATCCCCTATGCCTCGGCCATAGGGTCTATTATGTATGCCATGCTATGTACCAGACCTGATGTAAACCTTGCCGTAAGTTTGGTAGGAAGGTACCAAAGTAATCCCGGCATGCAACACTGGACAACGGTCAAGAATATCCCGAAGTACCTGAAAAGGACTAAGGATATGTTTCTCGTTTATGGAGGTGACGAAGAGCTCGTCGTAAAGGGTTACGTCGATGCTAGCTTCGACACAGATCTGGATGACTCCAAGTCACAAACCGGATACGTGAATATTTTGAATGGTGGGGTAGTCAGCTGGTGCAGCTGCAAGCAAAGCGTCATGGCGGGATCTACATGTGAAGCGGAGTACATGACAGCCTCGGAGGCAGCACATGAAGCAATCTTGATGAAGGAGTTCATTACCGACCTAGGAGTTATTCCCAATGCGTCGGGCCCGATGGCTCTCTTCTGTGACAACACTGGGGCGATTGCCCTGGCCAAGGAGCCCAGGTTTCACAAGAAGACCAGGCATATCAAGCGTCGCTTCAACTCCGTTCGTGAAAATGTTCAAGATGGAGACATAGATATTTGTAAAGTGCATACGGACCTGAATGTCGCAGATCCGTTGACTAAACCTCTTCCACGAGCAAAACATGATCAACACCAGAACTCTATGGGTGTTCGATTCATCACAATGTAACTTGATTATTGACTCTAGTGCAAGTGGGAGACTGTTGGAAATATGCCCTAGAGGCAATAATAAAATGGTTATTATTATATTTCCTTGTTCATGATAATTGTCTATTGTTCATGCTATAATTGTGTTATCCGGAAATCTCAATACATGTGTGAATACATAGACCACAACATGTCCCTAGTGAGCCTCTAGTTGACTAGCTTGTTGATCAATAGATGGTTACGGTTTCCTGACCATGGACATTGGATGTCGTTGATAACGGGATCACATCATTAGGAGAATGATGTGATGGACAAGACCCAATCCTAAGCATAGCACAAAGATCGTATAGTTCATCTGCTAAAGCTTTTCTAAATGTCAAGTATCATTTCCTTAGACCATGAGATTGTGCAACTCCCGAATACCGTAGGAATGCTTTGGGTGTGACAAACGTCACAACATAACTTGGTGGCTATAAAGGCACACTATGGATATCTCCGAAAGTGTCTGTTGAGTTGGCACGAATCGAGACTGGGATTTGTCACTCCGTGTGACGGAGAGGTATCTCTGGGCCCACTCGGTAAGACATCATAATAATGAGCTCAATGTTACCAAGGAGTTGATCACGGGATGATGTGTTACGGAACTAGTAAAGAGACTTGCCGGTAACGAGATTGAACAAGGTATAGGGATACCGACAATTGAATCTTGGGCAAGTATCATACCGGTAGACAAAGGGAATTGTGTACGTGATTGATTGAATCCCCGACATCGTGGTTCATCCGATGAGATCATCATGGAACATGTGGGAGCCAACATGGGTATCCAGATCCCTCTGTTGGTTATTGGCCGGAGAGACGTCTCGGTCATGTCTGCATGATTCCCGAACCCGTAGGGTCTACACACTTAAGGTCCGGTGACGATAGAGTTGTTATGGGAAATAGTATGCAGTTACCGAATGTTGTTCGGAGTCCCGGATGAGATCCCGGACGTCACGAGGAATTCCGGAATGTTCCGGAGGTGAAGATTTATATATGGGAAGTCATCATACGGTCACCGGAAGTGTTCGGGGGTTTATCGGTATTGTACCGGGACCACCGAAGGGGTTCTGGGGCTCCACCGGGAGGGTCCACCTGCCCCGGAGAGCCCTATGGGCTGTATGTGGAAGGGAACCAGCCCCTAAGTGGGCTGGGTGCCATTCCCCCTAAGGCCCATGCGCCTAGGGTTGGTGGGGAACCCTAAAGGGGGCGCCCCCCTTGGCTTGGGGGGCAAGCCCCCTCCCCTTGGCCGCAGCCCCCCTCTAGATCTCATCTAGAGGGGCCGGCCCCCCTTCCCCTTCGCCCTATAAATAGAGGGGCAGAGGGAGGGCAGCAGCACCACATCCAAGGCGCAGCCCTCCCCCTCTCCAACACCCCCTCCTCCTCCGTTGAGCTTGGCGAAGCCCTGCCGGAGAACTGCAAGCTCCACCACCACGCCGTCGTGCTGCCGGAGCTCTTCCCCAACTTCTCCTACCCCCTTGCTGGATCAAGAAGGAGGACACGTCCCCAGGCTGTACATGTGTTGAATGCGGAGGCGCCATTGTTCGGCGCTTAGATCGGAATCAACCGCGATCTGAATCGCTGCGAGTACGACTACTTCATCCGCGTTCTTGTAACGCTTCCGCATCGCAATCTTCAAGGGTATGAAGATGCACTCCCCTCTCTCTCGTTGCTAGTCTCTCCATAGATTGATCTTGGTGATGCGTAGAAATTTTTTAATTTCTGCAACGATCCCCAACATTGGATTCCTTACATGCTTTCCGTGCACGGAGAAGCTACTCATCAAGGTGAAACTTCTTTCCTACTCCGTATTAGTAAACGGTAATCACAACGTAGCTCAAATTTTTCATAATTTTCCCAAATTTCGATGACAAGTGTAGTGTTCAAAACTGCATCTACGCACTGCACCGAAAGATATGTTTTTAGTATTTTTTCTCACGTGATCACCTGCATCTTTTTTTGTTGTACTACTATAGTAGCCTAGGCTAGTCATAGTGAAAAGTAACTTACACTACTCCAGTAACTCTATGGGTACCCTAAGAGCAAGTACTACCTCCGTCCTGGTTTACTCTTCCAATTTTGTAGTATCAAAATTTGACCATAGATTTAACTGACAAAATGTTAATGCATGTCACTAAGAACTATATCGTTGGATTCGTATTTGAACATAATTTCAAATGGTGTAATTTTTAGTGACATGCATTGGCATTTTCTTACATAAATATATGGTCAAAAGTTTATACTAAATAAGAGGTATTACAAAAGTGGGCTATAACGGCCCTCCCCTATGTAGGCCAAAACACGTGCCAAATTCACTTGTGATGCATTTGGCATCGATGCCCCTCCATTGCTCACCTGGTGCCCCAATCTAGATCACCTACTTTGCTCCAGTGCCAAATTAATTCACGCAATGAAAAAACACTTGCGTGGGAGAGAGATAGGACTGAGGCAATAAAAAACACTTGTTTGGGAGAGTGAGAGGCTGGTGTAGTTGGTTTGATTGATTTTTTTATACATGTGGGTCTGTGTGCACAGCGGTGCCAACTCTCTCACATCGTGAGAGCGGTGCCAAAATCTTTTGATTTGACATCGATGCGTATTATGTGGCATACTTTTGTGAAATATGGTATCGGCCACATAGTGGAAGGCAACAATGCCCAAGCTCTTCACGTACTCCTAGGTAAATGAGAGGAAAGGGAAAGAAAGAGAGAGAGAGAGTGAAAAAATATCACTAGCCAGCCAACCCTATCGTATGAGCGAATGATATTGGTACCTCTTGATGACACAGCAATCTTATACAGCCAGCTGCTCTAATATGTTCTCTTCTTTTGCAGATAAAAAAAGACCCGAAAGTGAAAAATGTGCTGCACTATAACAATCTCATCGAATGCCTTGATCTCCATCTTACAGAAATTGATTTGATCGACTACCGAGACAGCACATCTGAGATTAAATTGGCCAGGTTCTTTGTTCTGGAGGCAAGTGTGCTCAAGGTAATGAGGTTTGGCGTTCTCTGGCGCAACAATGAATGGCGTGCTGATCACCGCAAGCGTCTAAGCCCAAATGACAAAGTCTCCGCAGAAGCTGAATTTGATTTTGAAACATCAAGTGGCCAGAGACTCGAAAACTTATTTGCCCGTTAGTGACTTGTGAGGGCGGTGGATTTTAGTTTGTACAATAATGCTGCATCCACCTAAAGTAACAAAAGTTCTTACGTAAACTTCCTAGTAATTCCCTCTTCGTAGCTGCAGCATTACTCCTAACATTTGTAATATCAGTTTGAAACTTGTAATATTGCCGTGTCCTATTCCTACGTTTTCAAAATCCTGCAAATCAAACAGGTCCTGAGTTGGTGATGATGTTGTGCCTGCCATCTTTCACCAATAGCCGTCGGATCTAGATCTGACGCATACAAACCAAACTTCTCTAGTTTTGCAAAAAGATGCCCGCACTTGTTCCCTATTTACAAACAACTCCTTGTCTCTCACAATCAGCCTTATATCCTCCCCACCACATCTAGAAGGCCATGGAAAAATCTGGCGCGATGGCCGCTGCCGGCGCCGTCCACCGCCCAATCTTGGTGTTCCGTGCAATGCACGGGCATCTACGCATGGGAAATTATGTCAAACTCGGCTAGTTGTAAGCAGGCTAGGTCTACAGCCATGATGATAGTGACTGCAGATGGTGAGGCTGACTATGGTATGCCGAACACGGCGCCTATACTCAGGTGTCATCTCCGGCGTAGGGTCTTGTCACTTCACTGTGAGGAGCAGCACGTAATAATTTGACCAACGGGTAGTACAGTGCTACTACATTGGTAGTACTACTACTACTAGTACTAGCACCACCGTCTGGATTTAGTAGTACTACCACGTCCATCTGGATTTAGTATTTGACTAGCAATATCTAGTAATGCATGTCACAAAAATTGTACTACTCCCTCTGTAAATAAATAGATGGTGTATTGTTTTATTCCTATCGGCGAGATAACTTAATGTCTTTTTGCTACTTAATAGGATTACATGCAATGAACTAACCACTGCATGTGACGTTTGGTAGTCTCAAGTCATTGAAAGCATGCACGGGCACGGAGGGGGACGCAACTTCATTGACTTACTGCACCTGCCTTTGGGTGTATGACACGTGGGCCCAACGGGTGGCCGGCCAACCTGTCATACAGCCAAAGGCAGGTGCAGTAGAGGGGCGAGGAATAGATGGCCAACACGCACGTGAATTCAACACAGTCTGCACTTCTCATATAAAGGCTCTCGCCAGTCCAATCTATGAAATCCTACGCAGCTACGCACCCAAGGGGAAGAGTGATCACTCCTATCGCAAGATCAGTTGACTAGAAGCTAGACCCATGGAGGCGATCAGCGCGAGCATCAGCCGGCTGTGCCAGATGGTCCACGACGCCGGCCTGCGGCCCGGCACCGAGGAACGTCTCCAGGTAGTGCTTGAGACCGCCAGGGCGAGGGGCCGCTTGGACGACAGCTTCGTCTCCTTGTTCGACGAGGTCCTCGTCGGCTTCCTCGACAAGTTCACCGTCGTAAAGAAGCTCGCAGACGACCTTGACGTACGCCTCCAGCCCACGCGCCTATGCTCTGTGATGCCTGCCACCCGCAATGGCCTCTATGGTGACAACCTCTTCGACGCACTGGTGGCCCTGCGACTGCCCGCCGTCGCGCTGGAGAATGTCCACCTCGAGGTCGCGCTCGCCGCGCAGCGCCTGGCGCAACAAGACACCATCGACATAATCACCCACGTCTACGCGCAAATCGTCCACAAGGACTACTACATGCAAGAGGAGGACGATAGGACGCTGGCCTTCTTGGACCGCAGTGCAACCTTGGACGACATTGTTCAGAAGCACGCTGAGCTTGCCGCCAATGCCGCTGCTCCTCACACGTCGGTTGGTGACCCGGTGCACTAGGGCGTGAGGATGTCGTTGATGGATCCGTATGTATCTTTATCTTTCCGTCAAATCCATGTAGTAGTATATGGTACTACTAGTAATTATCTTACCTTTTGCATCAACGTCATAATTTTCCTATGTACTCCATGCATGAACCGCGCCAGAACCAAACTTCTCATTACTCTAGGGAAAATCGTTATTTCTATCTATCGGTCGCGCCATGGAGCAGAACCAAATTTTAAAAGTTACAAGTTCAAAAGGAAAAGCCTGCCGTGTTCGCATCGCACCCCCACACGGTTGGTGCCGCACGCCGCTCAAGGGGGAATGCATGCTGTGTTGCATTTTCACTTACAAGTGGGACCGCAGTTGAGCAAACCGACTATCGGCAAACCCCCACCCCGCCCATCGCGCGATGGCTGAGAAAATAGGAGGGAGAAGAGATGGTTGTAGCACGGACTCCAAGAAAATTGGTGTCGGATAGGACTCGTGTGGGTAGCGTGTGTCGTACTGCTAGACATGAATGCTAGTTATGGCCCATGCCACCCCACTATATCGAGGTGCTGGTTACGTAGAACAAATTTCCCGGAGTCCGTGCTCAGCCCTCCTCTATCTCTCTTCTCAGCTAGCCAGCAGACGCGCGGAGCCCATCGTTTGTTTGCTCATATGCGGTCCCACATGTCAGTGAAAATGAAAGAGGACCCACTGAACCTGCACATCTTTCACCTCGACGTGCTGGTGATGAAAAACAAATCCAATAAAGATCTTCGGTGGCCGCTTTTGGAGTTACTCAAGAGTAGTAAGATTCTATTTACAGTTTAACCCAAGATGCACATCACGTGGCTTCAACTACCACTCTATTTTCTTGCATGACACGACCTAGATGCTGGATGTCCCACGTGTCGGCAAAAGGAGGAAGAACTCGACCAAATCTTCGGTTGTGCTCTCGGATTAGACTAGTTGTGCTAACTTAAAATTTTATTGTGTAGAATGGATGCAAGTTTTGGTATTGGGAAGAAGAGTACAACAATATATTGATAGAGCGCAATTTAGTAGATGTTCTAGCACTTTTAGCTAGCATAGAGGCTAGAGATGAGACTAGTGCACTTTTTGATAGAATAGAGACTAGACACATCTACTTCATTACACTCGAAGAAGAAAGAAGCATGCAAGATCGAGCCTCCGCAGATCAACAATGAATGCATCGAGAAGGCACTAATCCAACTTACGGGAGCAGTTATGGAAGTTGGATATCTTCTAAAATGTATTCTTGTGGTTCTTGTTTTCTTTGGTCTTGCTTTTCTAGTCAAAATTTTGGTGATGTATTTCCATGTACCAAAAAATCAATGATGAAAAAAAGATATGTGTTTGCAAAGAAAAATGTACGCGGTCGGGATGCGTCTGCGCGTTCGGCGCACGGCCACCGCATCCGAGAAATGGCCTGGACACGACCCCATTGCCCTACCCAAACAGATAGAATCCGGGCAAAACGAAGGTCCGTTTGGGGTCGTGCGTTGGAGTTGGCCTTACAAGTGGGACCACAGTTGAGGAAACCAACTATCGGCAAACCCCCACCTCGCTCGCCGTGCGATGGCTGAGTTAGAGAAACGACGAGGTTGAAGAGATTGCTGTAGCACAGACTCCAAGAAATATGGTGTCAGATGGAAGTCGTGCTGGTGGTGTGTGTCGTACTCCTGGACGTGAATGCTTGTTCTGGCCCATGCCACCCTACTACTCCTACTACTTACAGTAGTAGTATTGAGGATTCGAGGTGCTGGTTACGTACAGCGAACACATTAACATATGGCCCACCTCACACTGTGGCAAAATTTCCTGGAGTCTGTGCTAGGTTAAAAAGTGTTCTTTGTGAGGATGGGTGGGTGGTCTCAAGTTTAAAACTTGTTGTATTACGTACGTAGACGTAGAGATAGTGCAGCGTGTCAAGCTAGTACCAATAGTGTACTATTGCTTATTGGCCTCATCCGATAACCTATTGCACCGTCGCAGCACCCACTCAGAGAAGCGACTCGAAAGCCATTCATAAATTTAGTAAGTTTATCACAGGCATATCATTTTATTACATACAACAGGTCATCAACCCACAACGACAACGAGGATACATTATAAATACTAAAGTTTTCATCACACAACAAATAACAAGCAATGAAATGAACTTCAACTCAACCAATCCTCGGCGTTGGAAACGCTTGCTTTGAACCACAAGCGATTCTCTGGGAAGAGCCAGCTACTGTCAATCTTGAGACCAACGCAGGCTGATCATCCAGGCTGAAGCGGCCTACTATATCACGACCAGGGTAGGGAACTACCGCAATGTCCAACGTATAGATATAGTTGCTTCTCATAAATGGTAGTAACATTGTGTCAACAATAGTTGGATCGCCTTTCACCATCATTGGATAGTTTTGTCCAAGGAAGAGCGAGTTTGCTCCAAGACTATCAATACTGTACCAGGGAGAAGGTGTTGGCGCTAGCACACTAGTATCCATCCCGAATACCATGCAACGCGTGTTGGAATAGGTCCGGAGAGTGCGACCATGGGAGACAACACCTGCTCCCTCAGTAGTAACATCAGCAGTGGGCTGTATACAGACAAGAAGTGGTGATCCATTGGAATTAGTTGCCAGCCACCAGTGAGCATATGGGCCCTGCTCGTCCTCATGGTCGTGATCATCACCATCGTCATATCCCCCTTGGTTATAATTTTTTTCAAGTATAGGTGGTGGAATGTTCACAGGACCTTGGAAACACAAGAAGAAGGTTAATTAGTAGAGAAGGGAAACTTGCTAACTCGCATGCATGTGGATGAAACAATTATAATTACGGTGGAAGACAAACATACCGAAACTACGAGGATCCCTTGCAAAAACAGTGCCACGAGTGGTGGCAGCAAACACAAGACCCTCATATTCAATTGCATCACAGTACACATCCGTGTATAGAAACTGATTTTTGAGCAATATCCATCGAGTCGAACCACGAAGGACGGCAACAAGCTTGTCGAAGATAGCAACAACTTGATAGTTCTTGTAATTCCAAGAGCGGTTGGGAACTCGAGAAATTGCTATCTTCCGTAGACGACAGTCACCATGATCATATTTGAACGTACATAGATCATCTGTGTGCTCAACCTCAGGGCACTCGGAGATTTTTGGAAGTGGAATCTGCTGACAAGTGTACACATTCACAACTTCCCACTCGCAGTTGTACCCAATATAAACAACCCAATCTCCATTTGCGCCTGCCCAAGCCTTGCCCTCAAGCGATGGCATCTTAACATCATACGTATCATTATCAAGCGGCATCAACTTGCACAAGGCGAGGCTTCCCTCGTTCCCGCGCCAGTCAGTAGGGTCATGGCGAAGAAGATAGGGGAGATCAAACTGCTCTTGGACCCTTGAGTTCCTTGTAATGATGTTATTAGTTGAGTGGAGAATGGTCTTGAACGAACCTGTCATGCTAGCCGAGGTGATGATGTCGCACCTATCAATGAGTTCCCCCACCATGTCATCTTTCAGATCGGGGCAAGAATAACGGGGTCGTTTTCGGCTTGTTCCCTCCATGGAGAAGACGATCGAACAATGGCAGAAGGAAGGGTGAAGGCAAATGGAGGAGGGAGGAAGAGCGTGCGACAGCAGTTCCAAATCGAGAGGGAAAGGCGAAGAGTCGGTGGACGGTTGCCAGTTTGCCACGGTACACGAAGAGGCGCCCCGGCCTACACGTCCTTTCGGAAATTGTACAAAAGGACTCGCCGTCGTCTCACTGGCATGTTGGAACGGGACCACATGCCAATGAAACATGGTGTGTAATTTCTCGTGCAAAATGCGATCCGGCCGCGTTGGCCCGAGGTGCCGCATTAGTTATTGACCTTTATTTTTTTAACATACAATCTTAGTGGATAGCTCCTGTGGTCATCACACGTGAGCGGATATATAGGTGGGCTAGGTGGGTAGGCGGCAATAACCTAAGTGCTAAAAGAGTTGATCTCGATAAAATAGTTGATCCAATGCTTGGTTTTGTTTGGATTTTCCAACTGTGACCATTGGATAGAGTGAATCAATGGCTTACATTCAAAGTTATTCTCATACTATAGAATGGTATAGGAACGTGGAGAGATTTGGTTGATTTTATATCGCTGAATAATATAAAATATTATGAGTGCAGACGCTCCACCCCGAGGTTTGTAGCTCCTTCTCGGTCGTCGGGAATCTATGTTCTTCCACTCTTTCGTTTAAGACATGAGCTTTGTTCATCCTGTTGCTGACACGCGGGACATCTATATGCCTCCATTTTACAAAATCATACTATATGCCTCCAAGACACGCGGGACATCTAGCATCAAGGTGGTGTGTCATGCAAGAAAATGGAGATATGCAGTGCGTAAGTGAGTCATGCACTTCGATGGCACCTAGTACTACGCAATATTTTTTCTCCTCGATGGCACGTGAATAGTGCACGTACTCAATGACATAGCACGGGATGGTAGCCATGGACATGGCCGGCCCTTTTTGTAGAGAGTACTAATAAATACATAACTTTGATGTGTCCCGTCAACTCGCAGAATGACGAGAAGCTTGCTTACTACGCCTTCTCCCTCGCCAATGCGTGCGTGGTGGCTCACAGCACGAGGAGAAACTTCTGCTTACAAGCGGTGGACGTGCAACAGTTCATTTGGTGTCAGATTGCCAGAAGTAGTACAATACCATCATTATTGTTTGACTTCCGGAAGAGGAGAAGAGCCAAGCGCAAGGTCACCTACTAACCTAGTACAGTACTACTACAGCCAAAGCCAGTCGACCTTTTTAGAGCATGGTTAATTAATATAGGCGGCTCTGCAGCGGCACATCATTTAGAGCAAGTACTCTCTTCGTAGGATCAAAGGAAGTGAAACAAAAGTTGGAGTGGATGCTAGATTGCCAATTAAAACATGATTACATAGGAAAAAAATCCTATAGCATTCTATCCTATGAATTAAACGACCAATGTAGGAAAATTATGAGGGGGTCTCTCCAACAGTGTTCCTCGGCTCGCACCTAGCATCACGGTGGTCGAACTTGGAGTCATTCATCTGGTACACGTGGCATCTCAGATTTGGTACTCCAATTTTAGGTTGGCTCTATGTGATGTGGCAACTTCATATACTAACCGGATACTGGCTATAGTACTACGATACTCACACTCCAAGGAGTGACTCGAAAACCATTCATAAATTGAGTCTATGACACGCATTTGCAAATGTACCATTCATTACATACAACAAGTCATCAACACACAACGACAACGATGATACATGTTGGATTATAGATTATTTCCAACAAAACATTCCAGTAAATACTGGAGTTTTCATCACACAACAAATAACAAGCAATGAAATGAACTTTAACTCAACCAACCTTTGGCGTTGGAAACGCTTGCTTTGAACCATAGGTGCTCTAGGAAGGGCCAGCTGTCGGATCTGGGGTTCCGGCAAAACCCTTAAGGTTCGAACTCTGGGGTGCGCGCGAAGTTCTTTCCCTCCTACCGATCTACGCCCAAGCTCGCTGAGATCTCGCGGACGAACTCGACGAACTAGCAACGCAAAGACACAAGATTTATACTGGTTCGGGCCACCTTTGCGGTGTAATACCCTACTCCAGTGTGGTGGTGGTGGATTGCCTCTTGGGCTGATGAAGAACAGTACAAGGGGAAGAACATCATCCTGAGGTTGAGGTGTTCTTGTGCTTGTCTAACTTGTGTGGAGAGGACTCAATGCCCTCCACTGTGGTGGATAGTTCTACTTATATAGGCCCTGGTCCTCTCCCACAATATTGAGCGGGAAGGGAGCCAACAACGACGGGCAAATTTGAAAGGGGACAGCTAGTACAAGCTATCCTGACAAAAGCGGTCTTCGCCTGCAAAAGGCTCTGGTGGTCGCGCCGTCTTGGGCTCCATGGTGACCTCCGTCCTGCCGTCCTGCTGGTCTTGGCCTCATTGCACCGATATGGAAACCTTTGCCCGATGCCTCGGTACTCCGTGCCTGCGCCTGCCTCCTTAGCACCAAAGAGGAAACAAGGACGCTGCGCGCGCTGGCACCTGCCTGGCGCCCGCCTGGTGTTGATTGTCACGGCTCACGTCACGCGAGTCTCGCGAGGTTTGCCCCGCCTTGATATCTCCGCTCCTCGTGAGCCTGCCAGGAGAGGCCGCTCCGGAGGATGTCTTGTGTCGCCCGCTTCGCGAGGCTTGGCCCCTCGCGAGGGTCTTGAATGCTTTCTTGATGAAGATGGGCTGTATAGGCCTGCTAGCACAGCCACGCCGTGCGCCGCAGGCAGGCAAGTCTGGGGACCCCCGTTCCCAGAACGCCGACAGTAGCCCCCGCGCCCAAGGTGCGCTCGGGCTTGGCTTCGAGGCGAAGCTAAAGGTCAAGTACGGAGCGCCGCGGGCCCCAAAAGCCTGCGGCCTCGGTTGACGCGTGGCGGTTGATTGGATGTGGGCGTCTCCGCTTCCCCACGCTGCCTTAGAACCCGCCTGACTATGCGGCCCCCGTAACCTACACAGTTATTCCTCTGTCGCCCGCGCCTTGCTTCCCCAATCTCTCTGCTTCCTCGAAGCTCTACTTCTCCTCTCCAATCTGACACGCGCTTCGCCTGCTTCATCACCATGGCGCCAAAACAGGCTGACAAGGGGAAGAAACCTCTGTCTTCACCAAGTGCGCCTCCGTCCTTCGAGCCTGCGCTCGGCCGTCCCCGGGTGCTCAACGACGAGGCTATGGACAAGGTGCGCCCCATGCTTGCTTCCAGTTTCAACGAGGGGGGAGAGACGGTGGCTTGGCCCGCGTCTCGTTCCCGCATTGCTTGGGCAGCCACTGAGGTCCCAATCTTCATAGATGCCCTTTGGGCCGGCCTGATTCCCCCTTCTCCGCCTTCTTCAACGCGGTGCTCAAGCATTATCAGATCCACATGTTGCATCTCGACCCTCAATCCGTGACTCTTCTTGTCGTCTTCACCTTTCTGTGCGAAGCCATGGTTGGCACCGCCCCTTCTGTGGCCCTCCTTCGCCATTTCTTCTCATTGCATTTGACTGACCCTCGGCAGAGCTCGGGGTGTGTGAGCTTCTAGGCCGTGGCCGCGACAGCGGGCGCGGGGATCGACTTTGAGCTTCCTCCATCCACGAGCGAGTTTCGGACACGATGGGTGTTTGTTGACGCCCGTGTGCTCAGCCCTCTGCTCCCTGCTCCATCAGGGCCTGCTATTCCCAACTCCAGTTGGGGCCACCAGAGGCTTGCGAGCCCCCGTCTCGTTCCTGTCTGGCTCAGACTGAGGAGGCTAAAGGACCGCGGCATGACTGCGCCTATGGTGGTGAAGGAGTTCGTCAAACGTCGAGTCGCTCCGCTTCAGCGCCATTCCCGGCCGATGTGGACCTTGCTCAGCAGCCAGGACCACATGAGGTTTCAGGAGGAGGGACTTCCTCTTACGACGCGCCAAACGGTGCTTGCGGTCCTGACGGGTGCCCCTCTGCCGGAGGACATGCCCAGGAAGAGCTGTCTGCTGTACCGCTGCGAGAACAAGGCCGAATTTGCCACGAGCATGCCCTCCTTTGATGAGGGGGGGCTGCGCCCGATCGGCCTGGTGGGGCCCCGCGAGAACCCGTTGACGTGGTCCCCTTCCTCGCCGCCGGTGCCGAGCTCGCCCCAAGTGAGGGTGTAGGAGGGAGAGCTCCGACGGAGGCCGGTGGCCCAAGCGCTGAGGAGCACATGCCGCGTGGTGATCCTGGGGCGTCGTCCTCGGGAGCTCACGATCCCTCCCCTGGGGCGTCGGTTACTGAGGCAACGCAGCATGCGGCTCCCGAGGTCAAAGCCCCGGAAGCCTCGAGAGGTCGTGGCGAGACAGCGCCCGACTGTTCACCGCAGCCGGGCACCCCTGAAGTGGTCCCTCCAAGCTCTTCTTCGGCCCCGCCTCACGCCGGCGCCACGTCCAGCGCTTTGGTCGACTTTGCATGGACTTCGAGGAGCTCTGCAAGAGGAAAGGATCCCCGAGCGGCAACAACATCTTCGGGCCGTTGAAGCGGCGAAAGTACTTCGCAGTCGATGAGTAAGTACTGCACCTTGCGATTTCTTGATTGCTGCTTTCCTTCTTGACGCTACCTCTTCAGGACCCCTTCTGCCAAGGCCGTTGGGTCCCTCATGAAGCAATCCTCACCTTCCTCGGCACCCCCATTGGCCTTGTGCACCCCGAGCCTGCATGCCGTGCCTGGAGCCGGGCCGGCCGAGGGGGTGCGCTTGCCTTAATGGAGCCTGAAATCTGTGGCTTCGCTGCCCTTCCTGCATGGTCTGGCTTCGAGCCTGGAGGGCGTTCCCCGGTCTCCTCCTCTGGTTATGGACAGCAGCTGGTCGACTTCGGCCTTCGACTCCTCCTCAAGCAGCGGACCGCGTTCAGCCAGGGCCCCTCGTGAGGTCGGGCCAGTGCCTGGAGCGGCATCATCCCCCAGCCGCCTGCTGAGAGGGGGTGCGCCGCTTAACGCCCCGCCCACAGCCCCCATGGCGGAGGACGAGGTGGGGCGTGCATTGGAGTTGGAACGCGGGCGGAGCGTCGTTCGTCATGAGCTCTTCCAGCAGGCGATGGACGCGATGAGTCGACTCGGCGAAGAACTCACAGGTGTTGACTCGCGCCCCGAGGCTGAAGGTCTTCGGCTGGTGGAGGAACATCGTAAGCTGAGGGTGGCCATCAACCTTGGCCGCTATCAGCATGATCTTGACAATGCGAAGGCCGAGGCGTCCCTCAAGGTTTCCCGCGAAGCTTGCTCCTGAGCCTTGGAGGAGGCTCGCGAGGCTGCGGAGAAGCGCGCGTGGGAGCTCCAGGCCTGGAGTGCATCCCTCGAGCGCCAGGTGGAGGCGCGCAGGGCCGCCCTTGCGTCGCTGAGGGGGACGCCCGCAAAAGAAGAGGAGGTCCGGAGGCGTGAGGAGGCGCTGGCTCTGGAAGTCGTGGAGCGCAGCCTTGAGCTCGAACGACTGGAGACGAGGGAGTGTCAAGTTGCTCAGGCGGAAGATGCCGTGGGAGCTCACGAGGCCAAGGTCCAGGAGGAAGTCGATCGTCAGGTGGCCCGGGTTCGCGCGGATCTTGAAGGTCGGTACGACTTGAAACTGAAGCTCGCGGGAATGGAGGATGCGGGCAGGGCCGCGACCCTCAGGCCCAGGCTAGCTGAAGCGGAGAGGCGCGCGGAGGCCTCGGCCGTCGCCCTGGCCGTGGCGCAGGCGGACTTGGCCTCCGCCCACGCTGAGCTGCTTTTGCTTCAGAAATGGGTTGATGACGCCGAGGCCGTCGCGCGGCGAAATAGGGAAGAAGTGCTGGAGAGGCGGACGCTGGAGCGCGTTCATGCTCCCATACTTCAGGATCTTCGGAACAGGGCCAACACTGCCCTGGGCCATGTCTGTGACACGAACGCCCCCCATCCTCAGGGGAATGACTATGCCAATCACCTCCGCTTCTTCACCGACGTGGTGATCCGCCTGGAGGCCCGATTTGACGAAGCTCGCCGGCTCATGGAAGAGAGGAATCGCGGCCTGCTCGAGCGCGCTTTCTCCCGTGTCTTCAGCCATTACCTAAATGCCAACCCTGACTTCATTTCGACGCCGCCATTGCCCCCGTGCCCACGGTCGTCCAGGACGACTTGGCGCGGTGGGTAGAGGACAACGTGGATGCGTTGGTCAGGGCCTTCACTTCAGATGACGATGCAGTGGTGGTCACCGCAGACGGAGGCGACGTGGTCGACGATGGGGACGCCGGTGCTCAGGACGGTGGTGACGGTGTCAACGATGGCGACAGCGACGCAAGCAGCACATCTGAAGACGACGCGGAGGACGCGGTGAGCGACATATCTGGCTAATTCCTCGTTCCTGTATTGCTTCACCCTGTATGCAAAAGCTCGGGCGTGGCCCCTAAAGATTGTGAGAGCATTTTGAGAGGGGGAGCCCCTCATGTAAACAAACCTTGATTTCTACCCCTTTATGCTGAACCGAGGGTGCGTTTTGGTTGGTCATGAGTCTGACGGCAAGTTTTGCTGCTGTGGCTTACCTTAGCTCGGGCAGGCCCTGAATCAGATTGTAAGGTCGAGAGCCGCCACGGGGCTCCTGAAGGGTCCGCTGACTCGCCCGAGTGGGCCTCGCTAGGTTCCTGCGTCGATCGGTGCGCGTGGTGCGCGTGCTGTGCCCAGCCCCGCCCGCGAGGGGCCCGCGAGGGGGAGGCGGCGAGCGTGAGCTCCAGAACAAGGCAAGAACCAGATGGCAAGAAATTGCTTGAACGAGAAAATTCACCCCCCACACGTAATGACAAAAACTCGACTTCAACTTAAATCCAAATCCAGAAAGCAAGGCTACAGAAGAAGAGATCCAAAGCAAATGGCCGCGTCCAGCGCCTAGTCTAGTCTTCTGGTCTTCGAGTCTTCTCACCAGCGCTGAGCTAAGTGCTGCCACTAGGCGTGGGAGGGAGCCCCAGGGCCTGAGGCCAGCACCCCTGAGACTCCGGGGCGTGTACAACCCCACTCATTATTACGTGAGAGTGTCACGGGCGGCGAGCTTCACAGGCACTGGGCCTTCTTCACAGGAACCGGCCTTGCTTCATATCGCCAGACGAGGGCCCCGCCTTGCGCCTCCCTCGACCACCTTTGAGCCGACCGGCAACCTGGACGACACAAAGGGGGGAAAGGGGACGCCAGCGGTGCCCCCGGCGACCACGGGTCCTCTGTCGGGGGAAGGCTCGTCAGCACCTCCCCGGCAGAGGGCCTACCTCCGGACGTTGCCTGGCTTCACGCGACGTGGGGAGGGGCCTTGCTCCTGGCTCCCTTCACGTGGCCCCCAGCGTGCTTTCCCCGGCGGAAGGGATGCTGCTATGCCGGAGTCATCGACCGACGTTGTGACCTGATTCACTTGCAGCCCATGGTTAGTGTAAGCCTGCCCCTGAGAGATTAGTGGTACCCTGAAGTTGTCGTTGCTAGCACGATTGTCGCGGTTCTCCGTTGGTTCCTGGAAGGCTTCAACTTCCAGCGTCCCTTCTTCCCAATCCTCTCCAAGGAACGAGCCAGGGTCGTCCTCCGGTGCGTACTCCTGGTCCATCATGCGGGGCACATAGGCTTCCGGGGCCGTCACCCCGAACACCTCGCCGTAGTGCCCCCACACTCCATGTTGCCCGGCCCAGCGTGGCGTCCTGAGGATGGTAACGCGGCATCCCACTGGGACCATGGGAGGCGCCGCTTGTACCCATGCTTGTCGCGGGCAGCATGGGGGCGGTGGAGCCCTCGACGCCGCCGGCCGTGCTGGTGTTGACGAAGCCCCCAGGCGCACCCGATGGTGCGTGGTTGCGACGAGGCCTGCCGTGAGACCCCATACTGGCCTGAGAAGGAAGCTGATAGCAGAAGGGCGGCGCTCCCGATGCTGCCGCATCCAGCAGCTCGGTAACGCGCTCCAGCAGTGCATCCCGGCCGCTCTCCATCAGACGGCACCGCAGCAGCTCTCGCGGCACCGTGAGCGCTGCCCGCATGTTTGCCTGCTCCCGCCGTGAGTGCGGCGCCGTTGCTGCGGCGTGGCTTGCCGCCCTTGCAGCGGCTCGTACTTGCCGTGGGGTAAGGGTAGACGACGCCTGGCCGCGCCGCCCGCGCCCTGCAGCTTTGGACGGCGTTCGCACCGCCTGCAGCGCGGGGTCGAGGTCTTCATGGGCAGGTGACACCGCTCGGGCTGGCCAAGCTGCCCAGCGGTCGGAGTCTGGCCTTGGATTTCCGGACATCGGGGCGTGGAGCGTCGATGGATCGGTCGGCGAGGAAGAGGCTCCGGCGCACCCCTACCTGGCGCGCCAACTATCGGATCTAGGGTTCTGGCAAAACCCTTAAGGTTTGAACTCTGTGGTGCGCGCGAAGTTCTTTCCCTCCTACCGATCTACGCCCAAGCTCGTTGAGATCTCGCGGACGAACTCGGCGAACTAGCAACACAAAGACACAAGATTTATACTGGTTCGGGCCGCCGTTGCGGTGTCATACCCTACTCCAGTGTGGTGGTGGTGGATTGCCTCTTGGGCTGATGAAGAACAGTACAAGGGGAAGAACAGCCTCCTGAGGTTGAGGTGATCTTGTGCTTGTCTAACTTGTGTGGAGAGGACTCGATGCCGTCCACTGTGGTGGATAGTTCTACTTATATAGGCCTTGGTCCTCTCCCCAAATATTGAGCGGGAAGGGAGCCAACAACGGCGGGCAAATTTGAAAGGGGACAGCTAGTACAAGCTATCCTGACAAAAGTGGTCTTCGCCTGCAAAAGGCTCTGGTGGTGGCGTCGTCTTGGGCTCCATGGTGACCTCCGTCTTGCCATCCTGCTGGTCTTGGTCTCGTTGCACCGATATGGAAAACTTTGCCCGATGCCTCGGTACTCCGCGCCTGCGCCTGCCTCCTTAGCACCAAAGAGGAAACAAGGACGCTCCGCGCGCTGGTGCCCGCTTAGCGCCCGCCTGGTGTTGATCGTCACGGCTCACGTCACGCGAGTCTCGCGAGGTTTTCCCTGCCTTGATATCTCCACTCCTCGCGAGCCTGCCAGGAGAGGCCGCTTCGAAGGAGGTCTTGTGTCGCCCGCTTCGCGAGGCTTGGCCCCTCGCGAGGGTCTTGAATGCTTTGTTGATGAAGATGGGCCGTACAGGCCTGCTAGGACAGCCACGCCATGGGCCGCAGGCAGGCAAGTGTCGGGACCCCCGTTCCCATAACGCTGACACCAGCTATTGTCAATATCGAGAGCAACGCAGTACTGATCATCCAGGCTGAAGCGGCATATATCAGGAGTAGGGTAGGGAACCACCACAATGTCCGAGGTATAGATACACTTGCTTTTCATAAATGGTAGTAACACTGTGTCAACAGCAACTGGATCGCCTTTAACCATCATTGGATAGTTTGGTCCAAGGAAGAGCGAGTTTGCTCCAAGACTACCAATACTGTACCAGGGAGAAGGTGTTGGCGCTAGCACACTAGTATCCATCCCGAATACCCTGCAATGGGTGTTGGAATAGGTCCAGAGAGGGCGACCATGGGAGACAACACCAGCTACCTTAGTAGTAACAATCATAGTGCACTGTATACAGACAAGAAGAGGTGATCCATCGGAATTAGTTGTCAGGCGCCACTGAGTATATAAGTTCTGCTCGTCCTCATGCTCGTGAACATCACCATCGTCATCTCCCCCTTGGTTATAAATTTTTTCAAGTATAGGTGGTGGAAAGTTCACAGGACCTTGGAAACACAAGAAGAATGTTAATTAGTAAAGGGAAACTTGCTAACCCGCAAGCATGTGGCTGAAACAATTATAATTATGATGGAAGACAAACGTACCAAAACTACGAGGATCCCATGCAAAAACAGTGCCACGAGTGGTGGCAGCAAACACAAGATCCTGGTATTCAATTGCATCACAGTACTCATCCATGTACAGAAACTAATTTTTGAGCAATAACCATGGACGAACCGTGGAATTAGTAACGACGGCAACAAGCTTGTCGAAGATAGCAACAACTTGATAGTTCTCGTAATTCCAAGAGCGGTTGGGAACTTGAGAAATTGCTATCTTCCATAGACGACAGTCACCATGATCGTATTTGAACGTACGTAGATCAGCTGTGTGCTCAACCTCAGGGCACTCAGAGATTTTTGGAAGTGGAATCCGCTGATGTGTGTACACATTCACAAGTTCCCACGTGCAATTGTACCGATTATAAACAACCCAATCTCCATTTGCGCCAGCCAGGCCTTACCCTGAAGCGATGGCATCTTGACATCACACATATCGTTATCAAGCGGCATCAACTTGCACAAGGCGAGGCCTCCGTCGTCCGCGCCCATGCGAACAGGCTTATAGCGAAGAAGATAAGGGAGATCAAACCGCTCCTGGACCCTTGGGTTCCTTGTAATGATGTTATTAGTTGAGTCGAGAATGGTCTTGAATGAACCTGCCATGCTAGCCGAGGTGATGACGTCACACCGATCAATGAGTTCCCCCACCACGTCATCTTTCAGATCAGGGCAAGAATAACGGGGTCGTTTCCGGCTTGTTCCCTCCATGGAGAAGACGATCGAACAATGGCAGAAGGAAGGGTGAAGGCAAATGGAGGAGGGAGGAAGAGCGTGCGACAGTAGTTCCAAATCGAGAGGGAAAGGCGAAGAGTCGGTGGACGGTTCCAGTTTGCCACGGTACATGAAGAGGCGCCCCAGCCTACACGTCCTTTCGGAAATTGTACAAAAGGACTCGCCGTCGTCTCACAGACATGTTGGAACGGGACCACATGTCAACAAAACATGGTGTGTAATTTCTCATGCAAAATGTGATCTGGCGGCGTTGGCCCGAGGTGCCGCATTAGTTATCGACCTTTATTTTTTTAATGGCGTGCCATTCAGTTTTGAAGCATTACTAATTGGTACTGTTTGCAGAGTAAATATAAACTACTCTACCACTACTCCACCTCTAGTACTACTAGTAGTACAATAAAAGATATATAGGCTGGAGCTTCAGAGCTTTCTTGCTAAGGGCTGCCCACTTGCTTCTCACACCATCACCCTCTCTCCAGATCTAAAAAAGAGGGCCTCTCTCTCCCTCCTCACCGGTGGTCACAGATCCGCCGGGGAAGAAAAGGACGTGTAGCATTGACGCACTTGTCGGCGGCGAGCGAGGTCACGCACTGACGACAAGGCCGTCCTCTTAGACCTAGCGCCCACGCGGGATGGCCTCCATCCCCAAGCTCGCTGCCGTAGTGCGTGCGGAGGACGACGACCACGAGCAAGGCCACTTCCCGCCGACCCTCAGGTATGCTACCTCTTTTCGAACCATACCCTTGTTCTATTGCCCCATCTTCCATGTCGCTGCATGTGGATCTTTTTCCACTCCACCATCTTCCCAATTTGCTATCCTCTGCTCTGCTGGTCACGCAGACGAAAACCTTAATTTGCACTATTAAAGGAAACCCTACTTCATGCAGACTAATCCATGTCTGGGTTGAATAAGGAAAGGAAGGGAGACTGTAGTATCCAGGAGAGTAGGCATCGAACCCGCATCTAGGTTGAAAAGGGGAAAATCAGTAGCTAAGGAACGAGTCTCGTGTCTCTTGGTTGAGAAGGGTAGAAAGGCATGACAACGCAATAGAGAATGACCAGGTCGATCGGTTTGTTGTCCTCACATAGGAAAAAGGTGGCTAAACAGAACAAAAATGGGACGTAATCCACATATGCTGCCTGGATATTTGTTGCTCTGGGCAACCATACCTCCCTCACCACTCTATGCGTCCGTGGAGGTACATCGTACTGGTGGGCCCACTGTCTGTATGGGCCTCCCATGCTCTTATTGTTACTTTTTTGCTGTTAGTATAACGCCAGCAGTCAAGTCAAGCAATGCTACTGCTAAAGTGATGCCACATTTAACTAATGCCGCACTCAGTCTAATGCCACCGATAAATTTAAGCAATTCCATTTAATGTCACTGGATTATTTCAGGGTTAGCTGTTGACTATGGATGTATGAAAGATTTTTCAACTAAGGCATTCTAATGCTGTTGCACAGCCAGTATACCAACGATGAAGCTTGTTACTACCTTTAGATTTTTGCACTGTTAATGCTTATAGATTACATACCTCACCTTCATGAGATAAGTTAATTTTTTGTACAGTGTCACCAAAATGCCAAGGCGCTGATGTCATTTTATTTTGGTTAAACTGCACAAAAAATTATGAAGACAAGAGGAAAGGTCAAGAGTGGGCACCTCCTCCTCCAGCTGCTCTCTTGATTCGTTCGATCAAGTTTTTATGTTTGATTGATTATCAAGATTGGGATAGCAATTTTTAAGGCCCCACCCCGAGTTCAAAATGATATTTACCTTGGAGGTACATGGTTTGCAATTTTTTTAGACTGTTATTAGTTAATAATGCTAGTTACCTTCACACTTTTGTATTTGGTTCAATGCTCATGCACAGCTAGTATACCAATGCTGAAACATGTTACCTTTACATTTTGTATTGTTAATTCTTATAGAAATCTTCCAGTGCTAGAGTTTATTGAAATCTGTTTAGTAAAACCATTGTACTGCACCCTGTAATAAAATAACTACTCTACTGTTGCACTAGCCACTGGATTAGTGTATATTAGTAGTATTCTAAATTTTGAATGGTGTTGCATTAGCGTATGGACATAAATAAAGTGTGGCAAGCTTTCCCAGATGTGCTCAAGAAAACAACTACCTGTTTTTCTGAATACTAGACGTTTGGGTACTTTAAATTGAACTGCAAAAACGTCTTATATTAAGGAACAGAGGGTGTAGAGTTCACTCAAATTATCCCGGTAAAGCTAGTCACACCTTTGTTAAAATTAATGTTCATTATGTTATCGGAGGAGAAGTGTAAGTTTGTCTCTAATGCCTGTCGACTACATACCTGACATCATGATGTAATGTTAAGTCATTTCCTTTTGTACAGTGTCACTTAATTTTCAAGGCGGTGATGGCATTTTATTTTAGTTGAACTGCACAAAATATGCTTAAAAGAAGAGGAAAGGTTAGGAATCGATCATTCTTTCAGAAAGAACTATATATGCCTTTCTAACATCAGCCGTGTTGCCTTATTTATTCCTTCAAACAGGTGGTTAGAAACAGTATTGCTACCTTTTCCCATTAAGAAATTGGAATGCTTATATTTGTGAGTCTATGCTTCAACTAGTGCCACTTTTATAGTAATCACACTTTCAATATCTATGCAAACAGGGATGCTCGATTTAGTGGAACTGCACAAAAAGTCCAACTGGTTCAACATTAGGAGCATGTTTTCTTCCAAACCTTTATATCCAATTGGTGGCACTATGAGCTGTTCATTGCGAAGGTACATGGTTTGCTACTATCTTGCTACTCTTTTTGTACTGTCATTAGATAGTAATACTAGTGGTTTGCATGTGAATTTATTGGCAGGGTGGACCTACATTGGAGGTGCAGGACAGGATTCAATGATTGGATGCTCAATTTCGGTTGTATCGATTTCACCTCTTCCATCACTGCGAACATGGATATCCTTGGTCTGATGAAGAATAGGCGCAATATTTCTGCTCTGAACCAGCAAATCAATTCAGTATGAAATTGTCCAGGGCAAAACATGACTGTATCAAATTGTCGAGTGCATAACATGACAGATGCTAAGCGGAAGAGACATGTTTAAACCGAAAATACAAGGTGGGGTATATGTTTACTAGCTGCTTGATATTTGTGCAGACAGAGATGTCTGCCCGTTGCTATTTGGCAAACACACAAAGTGACCGCAATTTTGGTTGAACTGCACAAGAGAATAGTATAGTCACTGCATGCAGTGCCATTTGAAAATAGACACAGAAAGATTGGATAGTCACTTCATGGACTGCAGAAAAGTAGTACTGTACTATTTATTGGCCAACACTAGGTGCTTCATTGCTTTGGTCTGATTATACAATGGGCATCATTTTGCCTAAGTTAAAGTTTGTATTCCGAAAATAGTCTCGCCGTGTGATCGAGAGAAGACCAAATCATATTGCAGTGGATGTTCCTCCATCATGTGTGGTTCATTCTCATGGTTCCAGCTGTTGGTGAAACCACTTACGTTTGCAAGAGGAATTGTAGACTTCACAAACAAATTTGTCTTTCAGTCTGTACTGAATGTGCCAAGAGAAGCATCCATGTTAGTAGGCAGAACAGATGTTTTTTCTAGATCTTTGCTTTTGGAGCCACATATTTGTATATGATCTGTGAATCAATTAGATGCATTAACATGCTGATCTTATGTATGGGAATCATACTAGTTGGTTTTAGTTGCGACGCAAGATCCGAAGTGGCTGATCTTTGCTTTTGGAGCTACATATCCGTATATGATCTGTGAATCATTGAGATGCATTAACAGATCCTTATTTCTGTTCGCTCAGTGTTTACAAGTTACTGATCGATCACTAGCTAGCCTACTAATGCGCTCCTGGCAGTTTTAGTTGCGACGCAAGATCCAAAGTGGCAGTTTTTGGAATAAAATGCCTACTCTGAAGAAACTGACAAGCTGCTCTGAAGAAAATGCCATGTGAATCTGAAGAAACTGCCAGCGAAAACGTTCGCAAATGCCTTATCTCCCAGCTAAAGTTCATCAACTAATGCCCTCGGCTACGGCTCGTTGCATGCTGCTCCGCGTACTGGCTGCGAGCGATTTTGAGTGCCTGCATGCAGCCGGCCGTAATTAAGGCAGTTAACTGATGCGAAAAGATGCACTTTAATTGTTGCGGGCCTTTTAAATCCATGGAATCATTATTGACAAGGAGGGAGATGATTCGAGTGCGCTCGTTTGACCGTCATGCCAGCGTGCGACCCAGCACGGACGGGACGCACCACTGACGGGACGGGTCGGCACAGTCATAATTTCAGTTTTTCTAGTTTTCCATGGCAAGCTGGCGCGCTAAGCCATGCCTGCTTATGCATTGAATTCCGATGACCGCGATGACCGCCGCGTTTCCCGCGACACGCTAGTTCGCCTACCTTACGCCTATAATTACTGTTTCTCGGGCTTCTCCGGTGGCCCCATCACCCAACTCACCCTATCCTCATAAGCCCCCACCGGCCCAACGTCGCTCGCCACTTATCCTCGCTCTCGCCACGTTCGCCATGCCCCCGCCCGTCCGTGATAGGCGACACCGGAGGCGGTCACCGCCGGAACTAGTGTTCGGTTTTTCACTAGAAGGCAGACGGAGGGGGGAGGCATTCTATCGGTCTTTATATGGCAATGCGGAGATCGAGGACTTGTAGGAGCGCGACCGCCTGGCGGAGGAGTAGGAGTTGTTGGAGCGCAACCGCTTGGCGGAGGAGCGGCGTACCGCCGATTTGTGCCGCCAGTGGGACATGGAGCAGTAGTGCACCGACGCTCTGAGTCACGAGTAGAGCGCCCGCAACTGGGCCGACTACGTGGAGGCCGGTGCCCGGCAAATAGCCCTAGAGGCTGTCGGGCACGCACGCGTTCGCGACACTGATTTTTACTACCAGCTCCTCAAGTGGGTTTCCCGCTTAGAAGCCGAAGCTTCAGTGGACCACGCCGGCATTGAAAGGGCCAACGCGCGTGAGCACCGCGCCCTATCGCACCTCTGGCATGTCCGAGGCGAGGCGGAGGACGCCGGTGCCGGCGTTTAGCGTGTACCGCAGATGGCGGCCAGCATCGTCTAGTTAGCTAAGAGTAAGTTAGTACTTGTATGCTACTAGAGTATTAGTGGAGTAGATAGTTAACTTGGCTATGATGGTTGTCAACGTGGAAGTTCAGTACTCTATATGTGGATCAGACCTTACTTTGCTCTGAATGTTGAACTTTCCGTTCGAATGTATGGAATGGGCTGTTATTTTTTTAAATGGGTTGTATTTGTCCTCCACGGGTTTAGAGGCTGACTTGTGGGCCTACCAAGTTGACGCGTACACAATCAGGAGATGATTGTACGTGGAGAGGATGACAGCAGGGACCCGGCAAGGTCAAGGCAGTACACAAGCAAGTGCCTCCTTATTTCAAGCCAATAAAAAAATGGCTCCTCCTAATGGATTTCTGACATCTTGGTCCCATGCCATTGTCAACATAGTCAATAAACGAGAGAATAGCACAACGAGCGGCTGACACCAGGGACCCAGCAGCTCGCCTAGTTATTTTTGTTTTGGGTTAATTTGATAAATGCCACTCCAAATCTGGTGTTTCTGAGAAATGCCACTGCAATTTCCAAATTTGTAAAGTGCCATTTCATGCCATTTCCAGTGGCATTTTTCGAAGTCTCGAGTGGCGTTTTTCAAAGTTTGCAAATTGCAGTGGCGTTTTCCAAAGTTTGCGAAAATTGCAGTGGCATTTTTCAAAGTTTGGAAATTGCAGTGGCATTTTTATGAATCACCATAATTGGAGTGGCATTTATCTAATTTGTTTTTGAGACGGAAGCAGGGTGTCAACTGGGCTGTGCGGGGCACTCTGGCCTGTGTAGACAGCCTTCTCTTTTAGGTTTACCACAGACCAGCCCAGTAGTTTTTTTTCTTTTCAAAAATGGCTAGCCCAGTTTTTTTGTGATTTGCCAAGTAAGTCTCTTTGTCAGGCCTGTTGGGCTGCAAATCTTTCAAGACGAGGAGAGCTTCATTCGGCTGGCCGAGAAAATGGCCTATCAGTAATGAGAAATGGGCTGTACATTTTTAAAACACATCAAACCGGCAATTAGTTTCGAATTTCTTTTTTTTATTTCAAGATTTTAAATTGCATTAATTTTTATGTGTGGACAATTTGTTGGATTTTATATTGATATATATTTATTTTTAAAATCAGTTTGAATGTGACTCGAAATTTCGGGATTAAAAACAGTTCGGACCGCACTGAAATATGCAAAATTTCGTATAATTTTTTAACCGTGGCCAGAATATTGGCAGTAATGCTAACAAAAAGAATATGGGCTCCAAAAAAAACCTTAAGAATTAGCAAATGGGCTGTAAATTATTAGAAATAATGGTAGATGGGTTGTACGCTGTTTTCCACTTATTTGAGGCTTTCCTCAAAAAGGTTGACGCACAAGCAGTGAGTGTTGGATGTCCATCCAACGGCCGTCGTGCTTCTTCAATCTCTGCTCTTCCTGCTCCAGCCGCTCAAACAAGCGCCGGCGGGACTGCCTGCTCCCTCCTCCCCGCGGCCGGCTGTGCTGCCGCGCAGGCCTCACCGCCCCACCGTACCCTCATCGCTGGCCTAGCCATCCCTCTACTCACCCACACCTGCTGTTATTCTCTGGCGACGGCAGATGAACCAGTAAACCCTCGTACAGTCATACTCCCCTCCGCGTGGTAAACAACTGCCGAGTCTTCCCTGCCTCCGTGTCGTTCCCTTCCTAGGCCTCGCTGTCGTCCACCGCCCTGGTGCTCTCGGCGCGGCCTGGTCAACGTGGTCAATGACCGACATGCATCTGAAGTGGACTGTACATGGAGAGGCTGACAGCTGGGTCCACGGCCACACGCAAGGAAATGACTCCTTATTACGCGCAAAATAATGATTCCTCCACCTGACATCTCGGACCCACCGAAAGGGCCTCTGTATTTCGCGAAAAAACATTACCGCCGCTGACAGTTCGGACCCACCAGCTATATCTTCGCACGCAAGGAAGTGCCTCCTTATTACGCACAAAAAATGAATACCCCTGCTAGCTGGGACCCAGTATAGTGGCAGGCTGACTTGTGGGCCTACTAAGTTGACGGGGACGGAGGGCTATGTCAACTTAGTCAATATGCATGATTCTAGCTCAAGTGACCGTACGATGTCCATCCAACGGCCGTAGTGCTTGTTCAACCTCTGGTCTTCTTGCTCCAGCCGCCCAAACCAGCGTCGGTCGTGCCTCGTGCTCCTGCCTCCCGTGGCCGGCTGCGATTCGGCGGAGGCCTCACCGCCCCCTACTACTCCCACCGCTGGCCAGGCCATCCGTCTACTCACCCACACCCCCTGTTATTCTGAGGCGACGACAGCCTCACACCGCAGCGAACCAGTGAACCCTCATACTCCTCTACGCGTGGGCATCCACTGCCGCGTCTTCCCCAGCTCCGCGTCGTCCCCTTCCTAGGCCTCGCCGTCGTCCACCGCCCTGGTGCTCTCGGCGCGGCGTGGTCAACATGGTCAAGGAACGACTTCCATCGGAAGAGTACTGTACGTGGAGAGGCTGACAGCTAGGTCCATGGCAGCCGCAAGGAAGTGCCTCCTTATTACGCAGAAAATAATTATTCCTCCACCTAACAGCAAGGACCCACCGGACGGGCCACCGTATTTGGCAAAAAAAATGTTTCCCCCCTGACTGCTGGGACCCACCGGACGGGCCACCGTATTGCGTGAAAAAAACGTTCCCCCCGCTGTCAGCTCGGACCCACCGGAAGTGCCTCCTTATTACACAGAAAAAAATGAATACTCCCCCTTCTAGTTGGGACCCACCTTGGTGGATGGCTGACTTGTGGACCTACTAAGTTGACGGGGACGGAGGGCTTTGTCAACTTAGTCAATATTAACGATTCTAGCTCCAGTGACCGTACGATGTCCATCCAACGGCCGTAGTGCTTCTTCAACCTCTGGTCTTCTTGCTCCAGCCGCCCAAAGCAGCGCCGGTCGTGATGCATGCTCCTGCCTCCCGTGGCTAGCTGTGCTGCCCCGGAGGCCTCACCGCCCCCTACTATTCCCACCGCTGGCCAGGCCCTGCGGCGATGGCAGCCTCACACCACAGTCGAACCAGTGAACCCTCGTACTCCTCTCCGCGTGGGCTTCCACTGCCACATCTTCCCTGGCTCCGCGTCGTCCGCTTCCTAGGCCTCGCCTCGTCCACCGCCCTGGTGCTCTCGGCGCGGCGTGATCAACGTGGTCAAGGAACGGCTTCCATCGGACGTGGACTGTACGTGGAGAGGCTGGCGGCTGGGTCCACGGCCGCAGCAAGGAAGTGCCTCCTTATTACGTCCAAAATAATTATTCCTCCACCTGACAGCGGGGACCCACCGGACGGGCCACCGTATTTCACGAAAAAAACATTTCCCCCTGACTGCTGGGACCCACCAGCTACATCTTCGCACACAAGGAAGTGCGTCCGGGCAAAAAAAACGATTCGCCCACCTGACTGCTGGGACCTACCAGCTACATCTTCGCATGCAAGGAAGTGCCTGACAGTCGGGACCCACCTGTTCGAAGCGTACATAGCGTTGTCATTCTGGCCGCGAACGTGTACGTACATACTGGTCGATGTAGAGGCACGCACGTGTCGTAGTAGAGGTGCGCACGTAGCATGTACACGTACGTACAGCGGCCAGTGTGCAAGAAAGAAAATACGACCACGTACCTACATACGGGCAGGGTCTCGAACGCCTACTCGCGCATACGTACGGCCATGGCTCGTGTACATGGCTAGGTGGGAACGGAGAAACTGCATCATCGTCGTGTTCATGGGGAGCCAACCGGCTGGGTCGGAACGGAATGCGTCGTCGTGTTCATCGGGAGCGCTTGGACGGAACAGCCGATGGAAGCGAGGCCTGGCGTACCGCAGAACGGAGGAAACGGCCTTGTGTTCGACCGGCCATGGTCGAAATGGGATCCTGTTCATTGGGAGGGGTCTGGCGTACCGCAAAACGGAGGAAACGGACCTCCTACGGTCGAAACGGGAGTCCTGTTGATCGGGAGGGGAGTGGGGTACCGCAAAACGGAGCAAACGGACTTGCGTTGGAGCGCTACGGTCGAAACGGGGGTCCTATTCATCGGGAGGGGTGTGGCGTAACGCAAAACGGGACTCCATGGGATACTGTTCATCTCCACCGTCGACCCCCTCCAGCCTTCCACGGGCTACTGTTCATCCACCGTCGACCTCCTCCAGCCTCCACCTGCGACTGTTCATGCACGGGCTCCTGTTCATCCAGCCTCCACCGCGCGCTACTCCACCGGCTACTGTTCAACTAGCCCTCTCCATGGGCTGCTGTTCAACCACCCCACCACGGGCTACTGTTCATCCAGCCCTCCACCGTCTACTGTTCATCCAGCCCTCCACGGGGGTGGTCCTGTTCATCCAGCCCTCCACGGGGTCCTGTTCATCCAGCCCCAACCGGCTCGATCGATCGGGGTCCTGTTCATCTAGAGGCAACACCACAGGGTCCTGTTCATCCACCCCCACCGGGAATTGTTCATCCAAACCCCCCAGCAACACTCACTGTTCATCCAGAGGCAGCATCGATCGGCTTGAGTTAGCAGCAGTAGCGAAGGAATCGCTCGATCAGGTTCAGTTAACAGCCATCGATCGATCGCTCGGGTTCAGTAACGCGTAGCCTGCAGTGCAATCGCTCGGGTTCAGTTAGAGCCCAACGCCTCGCACCCACGCGCGTGCGTGTACGAGAGAAACGCGCATCGCTCGGCCCCAACCACCCACCGTAACTGGGAACACCCCGATATTTTCATCGCCCTCGCTTCTACCACGGTTTTTTCCGTCATGGACGGCCGAAAGAATGTCATGCAGCTGCGTCTCCAGCCCGCCTAGGACGAAAAGCCCATTTTCTGTCATGAATTTTTGTCATAGAAGTAGGACCCCACCACATCTATGATGATACCGGGTTTTGTCACAATTATCGTCATAGAAGTGTCATAAGTATGACAGAAAAAGAATTCGTTCAGCCCAGAATGTCACGGATGTGTCTTTTTTTTGTAGTGTAAGTAGGTGCGCATCTAATCCTATAATGAAAAATTCCCACTAGTATATGAAAGTGACAACATAGGAGACTCTCCATATGAAAAACATGGTGCGACTTTGAAGCAAAAGTGTGGTAAAGGATACTAACAATGCCCCCTCTCTCTTTTTATTATTATTATTTTTTCTTATTTTTTCTTTCTTTTCTTTTTTCTTGTTTATATTTTTTTCTCTCATTGTCCGGAGTCTCATCCCGACTTGTGGGGGAATCATAGTATCCATCATCCTTTCCTCACTGGGGCACTACAATGAATAATGATGATCATCACACTTCTATTTACTTATAACTCAACAAAGGAAATAAAAATTACAACTCGATACCTATGACAAAATATGACTCTATATGAATGCCTCTGGCATGTACCAGGATGTGCAATGATCTAGCATAACATGTATGACAAATGATGAACGGTGGCTGAGCTACTACTACTATGTCAGCTATATGATCATGCAAAGCAATATGACAATGAATGCTCAAGTCATCAAACGGAAGCGGTGGAAGTTGCATGGCAATATATCTCGGAATGTCAATGGAAAAGCCATAATAGGTAGGTATGGTGGCTGTTTTGAGGAAGATATAATAAGGCTTATGTGTGATAGAGCGTATCATATCACGGGGTTTGGATGCACCTGCGAAGTTTGCACCGCGTCTCGATGTGAGAAAGGGCAATGCACGGTACCGTAGAGGCTAGCAATTTGCGGAAAGGTAAGAGTGCGTATAATCCATGGACTCATATTAGTAATAAAGAACTCATATACTTATTGCAAAAGTTTATTAGCCCTCGAAGCAAAGTACTACTACGCATGCCCCTAGGGGGATAGATTGGTAGGAATAGACCATCGCTCGTCCCCGACCGCCACTCATAAGGAAGACAATCAATAATAAATCATGCTCCAACTTCATAGCATAACGAGAGACTATATGTGCATGCTTCGGGAATCACAAACCTTAACACTAATATTCTTACTAACCAAAACTATTTACTAGTACCTCCCACATATTCCGTCTCTATTGTCGCAAAACTATTGCAAGGAATCAAACATATCATATTCAGTGATCCATAAGTTTTATGTAGGATTTTATGACTAACCATGCAATTGACCAATTCCTTTTGACTCTCTAAATAGATATAAGTGAAGCATGAGAGTTTAATTCTTTCTACAAAAGTCCATGCTCTAACAAATATAAGTGAAGCAAAAGATCATTCTTCAAACAACGTTTTCTATGTGACGAGAAACAGGCAATCCAAACTTCAAATGATATAAGTGAAGCACATGAAGCATTCTATAAAGCCATACTCAAAAGATATAAGTGAAGTGCAATGAGCATTCTATAAATCAACCATGGACTATCTCATACCAGCATGGTGCATAAAACAAAATTGAAAACTAAATGCAAAAGACGCTCCAAGATTTGCACATATCGTATGAATGAAACGAATCCGGAAACATACCGATACTTGTTGAAGAAAGATGGGATGCCTTCGATGGCATCCCCAAGCTTAGACGCTTGAGTCTCCTTGAATATTTAATTGGGGTGCCTTGGGCATCCCCAAGCTTGAGCTTTTTCCTCTCCTCCTCCTCACATCGAGACCTCCTTGACCTTTGAACACTTCATCCACACAAAACTTAACCGAACTTTTAGTGGCGGAGTTAGTGAATATGGCAATGAAATCACATCATGTACTGCTGTAAAATTATTTTATAAAATAAAATAAAAACATTACCCACTGTATGCTATCACAATTCTATGGCCCCAAGCCAAGGAGGCTTCAACAAAAATTCAAACATACGCAAATAATGAAGCCATAACAGCAATCTGTGAAAACAGGGCAGTCTGTAAAGATTCGAACATCCGCCATACTTATGTAACTCTAAAAATTCTGAAAAAATTAGGAAAAATAAAAATTTTGTATAGGAACACAGTACAAAAGGTTTCAGAACCGTTTGACGTTCCAGTAAAAAAAAGTAAAATCATGCACTACAGCCAAAGTTTCTGTTTTACACCGCACAAACCAACAAGCAATTTAAACATCCTAGAGGCAAATCTTGACACATTATTTTATAATACACTGGAATTGTACAAGGGGATAATTATTTTTGTTGAAAATTTTCTGTAATTAAGATTCACAAAGTTTCCGTGAGCATGAACAAAGTTCAAGGAGCTCCCCCACTTCAACAATGCTTGTCTCTCTCACTTTCACTTTCCTTTTTGAAAAGTTTTGAGTTCCCCTCTATATTTTTTGGTTTTTAAACTTTATAAAAGCACTCAACAGAAATAAATGACTCTCTAAGACTTCCGGGTTGTCTCCCTGGCAGCGGTTTTTTTAAATCCATTAAGCTAGGCATAAAGTGCTCAAGTAGTGGATCCACCCAGATCCAAGGTATATCAAAGCCAATTTGAATCAACAATAATTTGTAATTTAGTAGTGAGCACAAAGCAACATATATCAAGCAATGACGAAGTCTAACTCTCTTTCTATGCATCGGCATGTCATACAAGAACAATTCATGCACATCAAGTAAAGGCCAATGCATAGCATAAGCGGTTTCTTGCAATTTTATCATGTTGGAAACATAAAGAGGTGGAGATGTAGTTCCTCTCTCATAATAATTCCAAGTAGGAGCAGCAAGCACATGCATATTATATTCATCAAAATCATCATGTGTAGTAGCAAAATGCAACCCATCAATATAATCCTTAATAAGTGCAAACTTCTCTGATATAGTGTAGTCTGGAGAATTCAAAAAGATAATAGGACTATCATGTGTGGGTGCAATAGCAACAATTTCATTCTTAACATATGGAACTATAGCAAGTTCATCTCCATAAGCATAATTCATATTGGCATCTTGGCCACAAGCATAACAAGCATCAAGTTCATCAAAAAGGGATATTTCAAATGAATCAACGTGATCATAGCAATTATCATAGCATTCATCCTTCGGTAAGAACGAAGGGTAATTAAATAATGTATGAGTTGAAGAGTTACTGTCATTAGAAGGTGGGCACGGGTAATTAAATAATCATCCAGTGAGCCCACAGTTTCATCAATTCCTTCTTCAATAGACTCCTGCAAAATATTAGTCTCTTCTCGGACAGCGGAGATTTTCTCAATAAATTCATCAATATCGGAATTATATTTATAATTATCATAGAAATATTTAAGTATGGCAAAAAATTTAGTTCTATAAACATCATCATCAAAAGCTTCATATTTTCCCAACAAAGATTCAGTTTCATAAGCACCCTTAAAAGCAACAAATTCTTCTATTCGCTCCACATCATAATAATCATATATACCATTAGCATAAGAAGCTAAGGTTTCATTATCATTAAATTTGCATGAAAAGGGAAGGTGTGGAGCATTCATCCTAGAGCAACAAGTAAAATCATATCTCAAGCATAAATCCCGAGTATACCAATGCAACATAGAAATTTGATCCCATAAAGGTTTCCTTTTTGTGTCAACCGATAATCCCTAAAGTATTCACGTTGATCCAACGTTACTCCCATTATATATTTCAGGATTATCAAAGTAGTGCATAATATCTTTCACATAACAAGCATCGAGGGCTTTAGGAGGTTACCCATCTCCATGAGTAGCAGGGACAACTAATTTTTTTGGTGTTTCGTGTTCTATATCCATAACTAAAGACAGAGAACAACTTAGAACAGGAAGTAAAAACTACTTGGTGATAAAGCAAACAAGCACACACGAGAATATTCACCCCACGCTAATGCTCCTGAGCAACGGCGCCAGAAAAAGATCTTGATAACCCACAAGTATAGGGGATCGTTTGTAGCCTTTTTTGATAAATAGTCGAACCCAACGAGGAGCTAAAGGTAGAACAAATATTCCCTCAAGTTCTATCGACCACCGATACAACTCTACGCACACTTGACGTCTGCTTTACCGAAAACAAGTATGAAACTAGTTTGTAGGAGTGATGCTAGAACTACTTTGCATGAATAAAACTAGAAATACTTTGCAAGATAATAAAAGGTAGGTGTTTATAAAAAGGGTTTGTGTCAACAAGAAAGTTATTTGTCCCTAGGAAATCGATAACAAGTACCGGTAATCATTCTTGTAATTTTATATGAGGGAGAGGCATGAGCTAACATACTTTCTCTACTTGGATCATATGCACTTATGGTTGGACCCCTAGCAAGCATCCGCAACTACTAAAGATCATTAAGGTCGTGAAACCCAACCATAGCATTAAGTATCAAGTCCTCTTTAGTCCCATACGTCATACCCCACTTACTCGGGTTTAAGCTTCTGTCACTCTCGCAACCCACCTTAAGCAAACCATGAACATATTGCAACACCCTACAGCGGGGGCCCTCACGTTTGTGAGAGAACGGAGGGCACCGTATGACAACACCATAAATAAAATATACAATCATACCAACCAATATCACGATTAACCCACAGGACAAAACGGATCTACTCAAACAACATAGGATAACCATAGATCATTGGGAAATAATATATGGAGTTGACCACCATGTTTAAGTAGAGATTACAGCGGGGAGAAGAGGTTTTACACCGCTGCATAGAGGGGGGAAAGTTGGTGTTGACGGTAGCAAGATTGTTGACGTAGATCGCCGTCCCGATCGTTGCCCCGGCGGCACTCGGTGCCACCGGAAGCGAGGGGGAGAGAGCCCCCCTCCTTCTTCTTCTTCCTTGGCCTCCCCCTAGATAGGAGGAGAGTTCCCCGTCTGGTCCTTGGTCTCCATGGCAGCGGAGGGGCGGGATCCCCTCCGAGATTGGATCTCCCTCTCTGTTCTCTTCTGTTTCGCGTTCCCCAGATCTGGCCGAAAACCGTTTCTAATATTCTGGGAGATCCATAACTCCGATTGCGCTGAGATTTTAACACGATTATTTTCCGGATATAAGCTTCCTAGCGCCCGAAGTAGAGCTCCAACCGACGTTCGAGGAGGGCACAACCCACCACCACGCGTCAGGGGCCTCTGGCATGCCTTGGTGTCTTGTGGGCTGTGTGGGCTTCCGATTGCAGTGATTCCAACTCCCAAAAATCACATATAATCAAAAATAATTCTCCGTGAAATTTATTGCGTTTGGATTTCGTTTGATATGGATACTCTGCGATACAAAAAACATGCAAAAAACAGGAACTGGCACTGGGCACTGGATCAATAGGTTAGTCCAATAAATCAAATAAAAAATTGCCAAAAACATGTGAAAGTTATATAATATTGGCATGAAACAATAAAAAATTATAGATACGACGGAGACGTGTCATGAAGTTGCTAACATATTGAGCATCAAGATCTATAAAGATAGATCAAGACGCTTGATAAGATTTTTCAATGAGTATATACCTTGACAAGATTTTGAAGTAGTTGGAACAGTCAAAGAAGGAGTTCTTGCCTGTGTTGCAAGGTGTGCAGTTGAGTAAGACTAAAAACCTGACCACGGCAGAAAATAGAAAGAGAATGAAAGTCATTCCCTATGCCTCAGTCTTAGGTTCTATGAAGTATGCTATGTTGTGTACCAGACCTATTGTGTACCTTGCCATGAGTTTGGCAATGGGGAACGATAGTAATCCAGGAGTGGATCACAGGACAGCGGTCAAAGTTATACTTAGTTGCCTAAGAGGACTAAGGAGATATTTCTCGGTTATGGAGGTGATAAAGAGTTCGTCGTAAGGAGTTACGTCGATGCAAGCTTTTACATCAATCCAGATGACTCTAAGTCTCAATCTGGATACATATTGAAAGTGGGAGCAATTAGCTAGAGTAGCTCCGTGCAGAGCATTGTAGACATAGAAATTACCAAAATACATACGGATCTGAATGTGGCAGACCCGTTGACTAAACCTCTCTCACAAGCAAAACATGATCACGCCTTAGTACTCTTTGGGTGTTAATCACATAGCGATGTGAACTAGATTACTGACTCTAGTAAACCCTTTGGGTGTTAGTCACATGGTGATGTGAACTATGTAATCACATGGTGATATGAACTATTGGTGTTAAATCACATGGCGATGTGAACTACATTATTGACTCTAGTGCAAGTGGGAGACTGAAGGAAATATGCCCTAGAGGCAATAATAAAGTTGTTATTTTATATTTCCTTATATCATGATAAATGTTTATTATTCATGCTAGAATTGTATTAACCGGAAACTTGATACATGTGTGGATACATAGACAAAACACCGTGTCCCTAGTAAGCCTCTACTAGACTAGCTCGTTAATCAAAGATGGTTAAGTTTCCTAACCATAGACATGTGTTGTCATTTGATGAACGGGATCACATCATAAGGAGAATGATGTGATGGACAAGACCCATCCGTTAGCTTAGCATGTTGATCGTTCAGTTTTATTGCTATTGCTTTCTTGATGTCAAATACATATTCCTTCGACTATGAGATTATGCAACTCCCGGATACCGGAGGAATACCTTGTGTGCTATCAAACATCACAACATAACGGGGTGATTATAAATATGCTCTACAGGTATCTCCGAAGGTGTTTGTTGGGTTGGCATAGATCGAGATTAGGATTTGTCACTCCAAGTATCGGAGAGGTATCTTTGGGCCCTCTCGGTAATGCACATCATAATAAGCCTTGCAAGCAATGTGACTAATGAGTTAGTTGCGGGATGATGCATTACGGAATGAGTAAAGAGACTTGCCGGTAACGAGATTGAACTAGGTATGAAGATACCGACGATCGAATCTCGGGGAAGTAACATACCGATGACAAATGGAATAACGTATGTTGTCATTGCGGTAAGACCGATAAAGAGCTTCACAGAATATGTGGGAACCAATATGAGCATCCAGCTTCCGCTATTGGTTATTGACCGGAGAGGTGTCTCGGTCATGTCTACATAGTTCTCAAACCCGTAGGGTCGGCACGCTTAACGTTCGATGACAATTTGTATTATATGAGTTATGTGATTTGGTGACCAAATGTTGTTCGGAGTCACGGATGAGATCACGTACATGATGAGGAGTCTCGAAATGGTCGAGAGCTAAAGATTCATATATACGATAGTATTTGGACACCAGAAGTGTTCTGGGGGTACCGCGTACATATCGGGTCACCGGAAGGGGTTCCAGGCAACCCCCGGCAAGCTATATGGGCCTTATGGGCCAACAGGGGAAACACACCAGCCATAAAGGGGCTGGTGCGCCCCCCCCATATGGGCTGTCCAAACTGCAGAAGGAAAGGGGAAGGAGGAAAGGAAAAAGGGAGTAGGATACCCCCTTCCCCCTCTTCCCTTCCTACTGCAAATAGGAATAGGAAAGGGGGGAGGCCGAATTGGGAGGTGCCCAAGTAGGATTCCTCCTACTTGGGGCACCCCCTTGGCTGCCTCCCCTCCCCTCCAACCTATATATATGAGGGGGGCACCGCTAGAACACACACCAATAATTGTTAGCCGTGTGCGGCGCCCCCCCCCCCCCTCCATAGTTTACGCCTCCGGTCATATCTTCGTAGTGCTTAGGCGAAGCCCTGCGCGGATTACTTCACCATCATCATCACAACACCATCGTGCTGACGGAACTCTCCCTCGACACTTTGCTGGATCAAGAGTTCGAGGGACGTCAACGAGCTGAACGTGTGCAGAACTCGGAGGTGCCGTACATTCGGTGCTTGATCGGTCGTAACGAGAAGAAGTTCGACTACATCAACCACGTTGTCAAACGCTTCCGCTTTCGGTCGGGTACGTAGACACACTCTCCCCTCTCGTTTCTATGCATCTCCTAGATAGATCTTTCGTGATCGTAGGAATCTTTTTTGATTGCATGCTACGTTCCCCAACAGGATTTTCCTTGGCATGTCACTCCTGTCGTCCTTCTAGAGGCGTTTGACTATGTTTCTAACATCCGCCCGGCAAGATAAATTCTTCATGGTATACCCTGGTTTTTACTCGTCCGACAGTAGCCCCCGGCCCTGCCCCGAGCAGGGTGCTCCGGGCAGGGTCTAAAATTGGCATCCTCCTGTCTTCTGTCACTCTCCTTGGTCCTTTCCTTCATCTTTGCGCTTCACCTTTGTTTTCATCTTCATCTTCGCCAGCGTCCGTGTCTTCGTCCTCCTTTCCGTCTGCGTCCGTGTCTTCCTCTTCACTTCCTGTGTCCGTGTCTTCGTCCTTGTCTGTGTTTGTGTCTTCGTCTTCGTCTTCACTCCAGCATGTGTTCGTGTCTTCGTCTTCATTTTCACTCCGGCCTGCGTCTGTGTCTTCATCTTCGTCTTCTGTCTCTACTTGGTCATTGACCGAGGTTATCCCTTCCCCGTTGGTTTGTAGCGGACTACTCCCGATTGGGGATGAAATAACCTCACCAATATAGGGTGACCATGCTTCCTTGTCAATTCGTAGCAGACTACCCCTGGTGAGGGAACGATCATGGTCAGGGTGACAATAAGGGCGTCCCTCCTCAGGAACGTCCTTATGCCGGAGTGTTTGGGAAGGGAACAAGGTACCCCTCGTCAGAGGGACTTGTTCCCTAGGGTTTTGGGGGTCCTCCCATCAGTTTGCAGCGTACTGCTCCTGGTTGGGAGGTGTTTTGGTGGAGGAGAAGGTTCTCTCTGTTAGTATGCGATGGAACACTCCTGGTTGGAAATGGGATTACATTCTCCTTCCTTCCCCCGCACTAGGCCCTGAGGTCCCCTTGTCAGTTTGCAGTGGACCGCTCTTGGTTGAGGGGCACTCCCACCTGTACACGGGTGACTTCCCGCTGACTAGGACTCCTGTGCCTCGGAGCCCCGGGGCCCTTCTTGCAGGCCAATTCTACGTAACATGTCTAGGGTTCCAATCATCCGATCTATAATTTCCTAATTCTTTGTATGCTCTTTGATCTTTTCTTCATGATTTTAGGACATTAGCTTGCCATGTTACCTATGAAGAAGCAATTGTCAGGTGCTGAAAAAAGGAGGAAAAAGAAAGAAAGTGATCTGAAAATTCTACCACTGAAGGTTTCTTTGAATAAGTTCTTTACATCTTCAAGCAATGTTGATGTCAGTGAAGAACAAGGGCAAGAAACTACTCCCGAGCATGAAAATTCAGATGTTGAGGTGAATGAAGATGGTGCGAGTACAGGAGAGCAAATAAATTTTGAAGTTGATGCTGACAGTACAATGGAGGAGGAAAATTTGCAGCCTTCCGCGCTAATGATGAACAGGAAGATTCCCTTTCATTTATTTTTGGTCCAAGAACATGGGAAAGTTCTTGACAATGGCAAAAGGGATTTTAATTGAGAAGGGACCTATTAGAGTACCGGATCTGGTGTTTGAGAAGGACACCATTGGTAGACACTTTTCATATGCTTTTTACTCCAGGAAGTTAAGTAATGGTGAGTTTGTTGACAGAAAGTGGTTGGTTTACCACAAAGGTGCAAACAAAGTATATTGTTTTTGTTGCAAGTTGTTCAAATCAAAACTGAGCAAGTCTATGCTAGCATCTGATGGATTGAATGACTGGAAGCGTTTGAGTGCGCGTCTCAAAGATCATGGGAACAGTGTTGAGCATTTAACAAACATGAATACATGGAATGAAGTTAGGTTGAGACTAAGCAAAAATCAGACAATTGATGATGATATGCAAAGGGAGATTGCAAAGGAGAAGAAGCGTTGGAGACAAGTTCTCGTAAGAATAGTTTCTACTGTGAAGTTCTTGCAAAAGATACTTTGGCTTTCCATGGATCAAATGAGAAATTGTATCAAGATAATAATGGTAATTTTTTGGGCACGGTTGAAATGATTGCTGAATTTGATCCTGTTATGCAAGAACACATCTGGTGTATTCAAAATAGTGAAATCCATCATCACTATCTTGGCCACAAAATCTAGAATGAGTTGATCTCAGTTCTTACTGATGCCGTGAGAAAGGTTATTTTAAAGATCATCACAGATGCCAAGTATTTTTCAGTTATTTTGGATTGTACCCCGGATGTGAGCCATGAAGAACAAATGACTCTCATTGTGCGTTGTGTCAATATGTCAAGCAACCGTCCGAGAGTGGAGGAGTTTTTCCTAGAGTTCCTAAAGGTTGAGGACACATCGGGGTTGGGGCTTTTGAAGGTATTGATGGATACATTGAGTTCTTTTGATTTGAATGCTGCTGATGTGAGAGGTCAAGGTTATGACAATGATTCCAACATGAAAGGACAATACCAAGGTGTTCAGAGTCGCTTCCTTAAAGAAAACCCCAAAGCATTGTATATGCCATGTGCATGTCATAGTTTGAATCTCACTCTTTGTGATATGGCAAAATCTTGCAAACAAGCTATTACATTCTTTGGTATTATACAACGGATATATGTGTTGTTTTCACGTTCTACTAAAAGGTGGAAGATTTTACTTGACAATCTTCCAAAAGGAATAAAACTAACTCTCAAGACTTTGTCCAGTACTCGTTGGGAGAGTCGAATAAAGAGTGTGCAGCCTATCAGGTACCAAAATATCCATGTAATTTCAGCTTTGAAGGAATTGGAGGAGACTTCTACTAATGACCCAGCAGTTGTAAGTGATGCTCAATCTTTGGTCAGTGCACTTGAGAATTTTGAAACTTTAGTTGGCATGGTTCTGGCATGATGTTTTGTTCTCTGTAAATATGGTGAGCCAAAAGTTGCAGGAAAAGATGGTGTGCATTGATGCTACTACAAAACACATTGACGGGGTCATATTATATTTTAAGAAGTATAGAGATGAAGGCTTTCAAGCTAGTATTGAGATAGCAAAAGCCATTGCATCTGATATGGACATAGAGCCAGAATTTCCTTCAAAACGTCGACGGAAAAGAAAGAGGCATCATGATGAAATCAATGATCAAGACGAAGAAATACAGTTGTCAGCTATGGAATCCTTCAGAGTTAATTACTTTCTAGTCATTGTTGACAATGCAATTCTTTCATTGACCAGTTGTTTTGATCAGTTGAAGAAATTTTAAAAGGTGTTTGGTTTCTTATTCAATTCAAAAAATCTGATGTCTTTGGATGATAGCAAACTACAGGAATGTTGCGCTACTTTTGCAAAAGCTTTTTCTGATGATAAATCATCTGATGTTGATCTTCATGATTTTGTCTCAGAGTTAAAAGTGTTGCAGGTAAGTTTGCCAGACGGTTTGATGTCAGCGCTTGATATTCTTCAGTTTGTTATGGCTGTAGATTGCTATCCAAATGTCTCTGTTGCCTATCGGATCCTCTTAACAGTGCCTGTGTCTGTAGCCTCAGCTGAAAGAAGTTTCTCTAAACTGAAACTACTTAAAAATTATTTGAGGTCAACTATGTTGCAAGATAGATTGAATGGCCTGGGTATGTGCTGCATTGAGAAGGATATCTTGGACAATGTTGATCTTGATTGTGCCCTTAATGACTTTGCATCAAGAAATGCCCTAAGAAACTTTTTTTGAAGCACTGAAGTATTATTGTTGTCGATGGAGTCAGTCTAATTTCGTTCTTATTTGAGGTAATCATGTCATGTTAGTTTCATTTTGCGATCTTTTTAGTACTATTGTTTTTTATGGAGTCGGTTCGAATTTGGTTATTATTGTTCTCGATGGAGTCTTTTGAATTATTATAGTCATATTTTAAACTAAAGATGTGTGATTGAAAGTTACTTTTCATAAGTTATATATATATATAACACAAGCATACATATATATTGTCTTAGGACTTAGGACATAGGGGCCCATGTCGTTGTGACACCCCAAAATTTTGACCTAGTTTTTTTTGTTAAAATTTTTGCTAGGAAATAGAACTTTTCCATTTGTCAAGATTTACCCTTTTGTTATTTTGGATTTTTACCTCTAGTGCAAAAACCTTCAAAGAGTATTGTTGGACTTATATGCCCTATTTATAAAACAATTCTTTAACAGTGGGTTTAATTGCAAGATTTGTTTTCTCAGAGCTTTATTCTCTCAAAAATGATTTCTTTGAATTTGGAGCCTGTTTTGCACAGCAACCATTTGATAAATGCCTTTAAAATTTCCACCAAAATTTGGGGATGTCATGTGATGTTTCCACATCACTTTTATGCAAAAATACCTTTTGGCCATTGGAGATTTTGAGCTCTACACCAACTTTTCCAATCTGGTCCAGTAGGCACTTTTGCACTACAACCCATTTAAATATTTCTTTAAAAATTCTTCCAAGTGTTTGGAGATGTCAGTGGATGCATACAATTCAACTCTATGCAAAAACCCAGTGATGTTCTTTGAAAAATTTGAGTGAATCACCCTCTTTTGCATTCTGGTCCAATTTGGTGATTTGTACTGCAACCTTATTTTATTTTGCTCTAGTGACCCTGAGCTTTTTCCTACTTGTAGCCCTCCCTTCAAAACCCTGAAGTCCAGGAGAGTGGACTCATTGGAGGTTTTTAAGTGCATGTTGTAAACCCTTTTTCTTTCTGTCCAAAACTGGAGTTTTGCAAAACTTGCACTAGAAAATTTCTGGTTTTGCCCATATGATCTTGACATCATCTCCTACACCTAAAGAGACCCTGATCTGGAGATTTTGGCCACTCCAAGAATTGCCTAAGTGCACATGGCATTCTGTCGAACAGTTGGTGTGCACAGTCTGTTTTGGCATGAGTTCTTTGTTTGCACTGTGATCTTGTTCCACTGACCCAGCAACCATGTCCACTGAGCTCCTAGCTACCCCTACCCCTGTCCTGTTCATTGCCAGCTCCACCCTCGCGCTCTACACCGCCCTAGCATTTCGTCGAGCAGGTTCCGTGCGTGCTCTAGGCGCGCCCAGAGCGCACGTTTTGCACGCGCGCGCACTGAGCCGCCGCGTCGCACTGCCGCACTCGACGCGACCCGTCCCTGGCCCCTGCTCCACTGCTGAACCGCGCACTACGCTCGCTCACTCCCCACGCCACCCCTGGCGCCCTGCAGCGCCGCTGGCAGAGCTCTTGGCGGCACGCCGGCGTCGGCAGCGAACCTCTGACATGGACGGCGCCGCCCAAGCCATCCCAGCGCGCCAGCTGCCCCCGTGAACAGCCCGGTCTTATCCCGAAGCTCGTCGGCACGCGCTCGTCGCCACCACGTCGCCCTGCAGCTACAGCACGGCTGTCGCCGACGATCTTATCTTCAGCCGCCGCGGTCCAACCTCGAGCGCCTATTTAAGGGACCCCCGAGCTCGTGCAAGACCTCAAGCGACCTCATACCTTCCCCTGGTTCTTCCCTAGCCGTAGATTGACCGGACAGGGCCATCTTCCCCAGCTCCGGCCAGTTCAACCGCCGCTGCGCTCCGGTGCAATATGCCACAGCCAGCCACTCTCTCGCCCAACCAACGCCACCAGTAGCTTCCCCTGGTCCTTGCGCAGCTGCCCAACTACCCAACCTCGATCGGAGACCACCGGAGCCCAAAAACCACTTCACCACCGTAGCCCCCTCCGCCACGGAGCTCGCCGCCGGCGATTTCTTCCACCCCCGACGACCCAGCGACCACCGAGAGGACCGCCCCGACCTAGCGAGTCCATCCCTGCCCTTAGGTGCCCTCGAAGAGCCGCCGTTCGTCGATGGCGATCGCCGGAGGCCGCCACCGTTCGGGCAGAGAGAGGGGGGGGGGAGGGAAGAACGGTCAAACCTGACCAGTGGGCCCTCTGGACCCAGTGTCAGTGACCCGCGCGTCCGTCCCCTCTGATTAAGTGAAGGCGCGGACGTCCTGAGTACGTCTCCTCTACTGTGAAAGAGCATTTCTCCCGAAACGTTTTCCTTTCTGGTTTTATTTAACAAAACAGAGATTTGACCAAGCTTTGACCAGCTATAACTTTTTAAATAAAACTCCAAATGAGTTGATTCTTTTTCCTACCTCTCTCAAATTTCATCTAGTTTATTTTAAGATTTATTTCAAAAATATTTGAGACAACTTTTTGTACTGTGTTTGAAATATTTGTTATTTGGATATTTTCCAAAATAGGGATAATGGAGAAAAGAGAAAGCTTTCAAAAAGTGCATCCTTTGCATACTCTTGAAGGCAAGCATTTCTAGACTCTGGCATAATATTTTGTTGTGGTGTTCTGATACGATTAAAAACACCATTTGACTTGGAGTATGCATCATCTTTATGTAACGATAAAGTCTCGTGCATGAGTGCTTTTTGGAGATATTTTGTGGTCAGCAATGGATACGCTAGTAATTTGGATCATCCTCGTGAGCTCCTCATGCATACCGGAAGGAAGCCGGGAAAGTCGTGGTCTTGGGTAGACACGAGCTTGTCCCTAGTCCCTCGTCGAGACGAGTATGTCCGGTATGGCATGGTGAGGCTTGATGAGTGGTGATTTATTCCATTAATGGTAATATTGTTGGAGGATACTTGGACCACCTGAGTCGGTCGTAGGTCGAGTCTTGATCAGTAGCTGCCTTATTTGTTGGTACCACCACTTGTCCCTGTCGTAGACGGGGTATGGTTCAGTAAGTTGTCAACCCCTTACCAAAGCACACACCGTACAGAGAGGCCATAGTGGAAGATACCGGAGGCCTCCGGTAGGCATGCCACTTGGTCCGGGGGCATGGGTGTTTCCGGTTGGGACCGAGAGGGGGGGCACCCCCTTAGAGCGCGCGAATATAAATTTGATCCCATGCTACGTCGAGGTTGTAGCCTCCCCACTTAGAGTTTTGCTTGGCAGGTGTCGTGGGTGATTCCAGACACCGGTGAGTTAAGCTGGTGTGTGCAGGTCGGGCGTGTTTTCAATTAAAAGGCCGTAGGCGGAATTAGTCCCGAAGGGCTAAATAAATCCGTTACTCGTGGGTGAAGAGTATACCCTCTGCAGAGGTCATATCTATTTGGATAGCCATGTTCGTGAGTAAGGACTACAGTCTGCGTGGAATCTAGTAACGGTATTCGGATGGAGAACGATTTAACTAGAATCTAGCAACGGTATTCGGATGGAAAACGGCTACACTAGAGTCTAGTAACGGTTTTTGGATGGAGACACGGTTAACTGGATCTAGTGACGGTCTTCGGATGGAGAAACGGCTAGACTAGATTTTGTTTAGGACCTGTGACATCTGAGGATCATGTTTTAATTTTATTATTATTATGGACTAACCATTTACATTATGTATTTTATTGAGTATCCCTGGGATGGTTCTACCTCCTGGATATTCACTGTGATTATTCTTTTATAAGCCCTTTCTGTGGTGTCGCTCAGACGCCCGACTGCGGCATGCTTGTTGTTTATTATTCTTTTATAAGCCCTTTCTGTGGTGTCGCTCAGACGCCCGACTGCGGCATGCTTGCTGTTTATTATTCTTTTATAAGCCCCTTCTGTGGTGTCGCTCAGACGCCCGACTGCGGCATCGTTAATTTATTTGCAACCTTTCGAGGAGTCATTTTAGACACTCGCTCAGTGCAATTCCTTTTACTTCCGTATTGCACGTCCTTATTTTCTCTGCACACGTGCATCACAGATTTTTGTTTACTTCATGGCAGACTTATCATCATAAATGCTTCGGAGTATGATTATCTCCTGTTATATTATACCCGTGTTCTTAATGTTTGCGAGTACATTCAAACGTACTTACTGGCTTGTCCCTGGCTATTGTCTTGGCCAGATTTTCGCGCATGGAGATAAGCATCGCGGTGACAGCCTCGGAACCTACGTATTGACGATAGCAGCCTCGCGAAGATAGGAGTTATCCGGGTCAGCTGTTCTTGTGGGAAATGGAGTCCCATAGACGCAGATGTACCAAACCGCTTCCACCCTCAACCACTAGAAACCAAATGTTGTACTCCAAGGCCACAAGGGTCTTGCACTACATATTTTGTACCTTGCTTGGAATTCTTGTATCAAGTTGGTGCCTCATCAGCTAACAGTAATCCTGGGGCTGGTGAGCACAAAGGCCGTTTTCTGGGAAATTTATATCCCGAAAATCCGGTCCTGACAGTCGTCGAGTTCGCATAGGGCCTCCCGAAACACAGGGCCGGCCCTGATGCCGACCCTCAAACCACTTGTATACGTCCGGACCGCGCTATCCGGACGTGTTGTGCCATCCAACACGCGGGCTTCTATCGGTCTGCCGAGCGGTCAGGATGTATTTTTTTCCACAAACCAAAGAAAAACTAGCGGGGCTTTTCGGGCGCCCGGACCGCTGCAACATCCGCTCTTGATGGCCCAGGCTCACAAAAAACCACTCCCTCACTCGCGCGCGTTTCCCGCCCGAAACGGTCAGCGCCACTCCAGTGCGTCAGTGCTACATTCATGCCCGGGCAGAGCGGACATGACCTCTCATTGGCGCTGGCATTAAAGCGGCGCACCAGCCCATAGAGCGACGCCTGCGCCGCTTCCCGTTGCACGCGACTGCTCCGCACTCAAATTACACAACGACCACGAGTCCATCCGTCTGTCGTCTACATTTATGACACGCAGTTGCCAGAGAACCTACTCCGATGCCACCCCTCCGTCTGCCGCCCACCATTGTCGTTCGTCCGCTATATAAACTGCAGCCCCGACCATAGCCGCTGGAGCTGCTAAGCTATTATTAGGTATCAATTTAGGAGCCTTTAGTCATCTGCCTCCGGTCCCTTTCTCCTCTCTCCACCACTTCCACCATGGCCTTCTCGTGGCCCAAATCTCTCTGGGACGGACTGTCGTCGGAGCAGAAGGTGGAGATGGCTGCCATTGCTGTAGGTTGGCAGGCGCTGGAAGCCGATTACATCCCAATGGAGGACGTGGCCGAGGACGAGCCGACGCCACCCTCGCCGGTGCATTGACTATCGGCGAGGCTCGTGCCCATTACATGGATATGATGCGGGAGGAGCAGTTCCGGGAGGCACAGGTCGACGCAGCCTACAACCTCCAGCTCCTCCAGGAGCACCAACAAGCAGAGATTCAGCTCACCGCCGGCAGGGCGTTCGTGCCAGATGCAGACGCGGCATAGCAGGCGGTGCTGCTCGAGTCTTACCGCTCCGCTCGCGAGATTCTCCTCGCCCGCTAACGGTAACGCCAATGTCAGGCGGAACTAGAGGCCGACTACAAGGAGTTCGATGAGGCGGCGAATGAGATGTGGGGGAAAGACTGACGACGAGGACATCATCAAGGCCGTGCCCCATCGACACGTCTACGGGCGCCGCTCGGGTCCCAGGAAGGCCACCGCTTTTCCCCTCATGCTGAAGCCAAGATTGGCGGGTTGATAATCGCCGGCCTATTAGTCGCTCAAGCTGCGGTTGCGGAGGTTGCGGAGGCAGAGCTGGAGAGCGCCAAGGCGGAACTAGAGAAGGCGAAGGCAATTGCCGGAGTTTCGGCCTTGGGTTCATGGTCGGACATGGGAAACTGGCACCGGTGATCATTTATATTAGGTTTAGAATAGAAGTATGTCCTGAAATATACCTCCAAAGTTGGACAAGCTCCGTTTTTAGTTGAAGTATGTCCGAAATGCAATGAATTTCGTCAAGTTTATGTGCAATCCGCCGTGTTTACATGAATCTCTTTTGGTTTATATGAAAATGTGTCGTGTTTGCATGAATCTCTTTGGTTTATATGGAAATTTGCCGTGTTTGCATGGATTTTGTCCGGTTAGTTTGAACAGCTGTTGAAATGTATGCGGGCAATGTTGGATAAGGGCGAACAAATTTGTGGATCAACATTGGAGATGCTCTTATTCCGCTCTCCAACTTCACTAGCAACGAAAACTGAAGACCGGACACACAAATACTAAGCTACAGAAGCGCCACAAGCATGAACCAATGTTAGCAGCGATCGAATGTGCGCAAATGCCACCGATTCATCCTCACTTGGCACTTTGGCAGCGTGCGAGCAACACACGGATTGTTGTCCAATCTCTAGGAGTGTGCGGCCCACACGCTGCTGATGCATTATTATTAGTAGCGTTCGACGGACACGCTGCTAGTGTGTACTTACCAGCAGCGCCGTACTAGCGGTGCGCTATGTGGACGCTGGTAGTAAGAACTTTGAAACGCCATTAATTAGGGGTTCGTGTACTAGTATCGCCGGCTAGCTCGTCTAAGCAAGAACTTCAAAGAAGATCCCCTATTAGCATGTTTCGACCATTTTTCTTTTCGTTGCTACCAGTTAACATATTTAGAGTACGTGGTTGCCAGATTATTTATATTGGGTTATTGGATTATTCATAACGTCAGGTTTCTCTTTTCTCTGTCTAGTTGTTAGGTAGTACGAGGAGAGTGATATTTCATATTCTGTTAACTAATTAAGCTATTATACATCTGGTAAATTAGTATATATATATATATAACCCTGCAAAAAATTAAGAATATAGAAATTTAGTAAGGAGGTGAAAATTATCTGGTGACTATTAATGGAAAAAAGTTGTCACATATTGACACGGGTCTAGTTTCGAAGATCTCATCGAAATCATCAATCAGACTGGTAGCTAAACCTTTTGTAATGTTCTCAATTACATAAGACACCGTTAGATACTTAGATACATCTCCCATATAGTACAGCTCATACTTATTGTTGTACAAGAAGATGAACACATCACAAAATCGCCAAGCCGAATTTTTTCCCTCCTCCAGTTAATGCAACTTAATTCGCAAGATCATTGGCGCTGGAGGTGTGAACTGCTTCGAGATCCAAATGCAACATCTCGTACGTACTAATCTAAAAAAACATCTCGTACGTACATGAGACGTGACATACTCAACGCGTACGTCATCCGCATGCAATGCATGCAAACATCTCGGATAGCAGAGACGTGACAAACTCGCACCCTCCGCGTGCAGTGTCATATACCTGCCCGAGACGTGACTACTTCTACACCTATTGTTGGCAGCTGACACATGTGCGGGATGGTTGAGTAAGTGCAGCACGGCACAATGCAGAAATCTAGTTCCACTTACACACTCGTGCATGCCTAGAGCATCTCCGACAGATCCTCTTTTTCCCAATAAAAATCAGCTATTGAGTAAGTTGAGTAAAAACAAAACAAGCTCCAATGGGAACCTTTTTTTTTTCCCTTGAGAGGCGAATCACTAGGCGACTAGGGTTTCAGCTGGTCCGGCGCTTTGGAGTGTTGTCGTTGCTCTCTCTCTCTCTCCACAAAGAGCTTGATGGATGATGAGGACCTCTCGGTGTAGCATCAGCTTTTCCCCCTGACTGTCTAGGTCGGACCAGCAGCTTGTTTATGAAAGTTTTGAGGTTTTGAGACTATGCTCTTGAGTCTTCACCCTCCTCAAAGGGAGCTTGTTCAGGTTTTGAGACGGTTTTTGGCCCGGCTTTTCTTATAAACGGATCAACTTGTTCAGTTAGTCGACCTGGTTTTCGTTATAAACTGGATCACTCTCTTGGCATAATCGTCATTTTGAGTAATATATTCAGGTGGAGGGACTCCTCCCTCGGCAATTCTCAAAAAAAAGAGGGAGCCCCATCTCCAAATTCGCTGTTCACTAGCAAATTTAAGTTAGGGTTTGTTGTCCATGTTGGGAAGCGTTGCATGGAAAACAAAAAATTCTACGCACACGCAAGATCTATCCATGGAGATGCATAGCTACGAGAGGGGTAGAACATCTACATACCCTTATAGATCTCTAAGCGGAAGTGTTTATCAACGCGATTGATGTAGTCGTACACCTTCACGATCCGTTCCGATCAAGCACCGAACGTACGGCACCTCCGCGTTCAACACACGTTCAGCTCGATGATGTCCTGCCTTCTTGATCCAGCAAGAGGGGCGAAGTAGTAGATAAGTGCCGGCAGCACGACGGCGTGGTGACGATGGTGGTGAAACTGTTTCCACAGGGCTTCGCCAAGCACAACGGATTTAGAGCAGAGGATGAACTAGAGGGAGAGGGGGCGCCGGCACACGGCTTGGTGAATCATGGTGTGTTCTAGGGGCTAGCCCTGCCCCTCTATTTATATGTTGAGCCCTGGGTCGTTACTTGGAGAGAGGGCCTCCCCAAAGTCGGTTTGGAACGCAAGGAAGAGTCCTTCTCGGATTTCAGCACCATACGCCACAGTCCTCGGTGTCTAGCCCAGACGCCATGGTCCTCGGCGCCTGGTCCCCGACCTCCGCAAAACTTCCTTTTGCACTGACCTAAAACCCCATGGGCCTTACCCCTTGGCCCAACCAAAGTGTCCTCGCACCAGAACATTTCTAGAAATATCCGAAACCCTTTCGATGAATTCTGAAACCCTTCTGGAGACCAAAAACTATCATCCTATATATCAATCTTTACCTCCGGACCATTCCGGAGCTCCTCGTCATGTCCGTGATCTTATCTGGACTCCGAACAACATTCGGTCACCAGCATACATAACTCATATAATACTATATCGTCAACGAACGTTAAGCGTGTGGACCCTACGAGTTCGAGAATGATGTAGACATGACCGAGACGCTTCTCTGGTCAATAACCAATAGCGGGACCTGGATGCTCATATTGGTTCCTACATATTCTACCAAGATCTTTATCGGTCAAACCTTTATGACAACATACGTAGTTCTCTTTGTCTATCGGTATGTTACTTGCCCAAGATTCGATCGTCCGTATCCCCATACCTAGTTCAATCTCGTTACCGGCAAGTCTCTTTACTCGTTCTGTAATACATCACCTTGTAACTAACTCCTTAGTCAATTTGCTTGCAAGCTTCTTGTGATGTTGTATTACCGGGAAGGCCCAGAGATACCTTTCCGTCATACGGAATGACAAATCCCAATCTCGATCCATGCCAACTCAACAAACACCTTCGGAGATACCTGTAGAGCACCTTTATGATCACCCGGTTACGAAGTGACGTTTGATACACACAAGACATTCCTCCGGAGTCTGGGAGTTGCATCATTTTATGGTCGAAGGAACATGTATTTGACATTAAGAAAGCAGTAGCAATAAACTGAACGATCATATGCTATGCTAACGAATGGGTCTTGTCCATCACATCATTCTCCTAATGATGTGATCCCATTATCAAACGACAACTCATGTCTATGGTCAAGAAACCTTAACCATCTTTTGATCAACGAGCTAGTCTAGTATAGGCTTACTAGGGACTTGGTATTTGTTTATGTATTCACATATGTATTTAAGTTTCCTATCAATACAATTATAGCATGAATAATAAACCTTTATAATGATTAAGGAAATATAGTAATAACCACTTTATTATTGCCTCTAGGGCATATTTCCAACAGTCTACCAATTGCACTAGAGTCAATAATCTAGATTACATAGTAATGAATCTAACACCCATGGAGTCTTGGTGTTGATCATGTTTTGCCCGTAGAAGAGGTTTAGTCAACGGTCTGCCATATTCAGATTCGTGTGTACTTTGCACATTTTTATATCTCCGTCCTTGACATAATCATGAATGGAGTTGAAACGTTGCTTGATGTGTTCGGTTCTCTTGTCAAACCTGGGCTCCTTGGCTATAGCAATTGCTCCATTGTTGTCACAAAAGATTGTCATTGGTCCCGATGCACTGGTATTACACCCAAATCGGATATGAACTCCTTCATCCAAATTCATTCACGTGATGCTTCCGAAGAAGCTATGTACTCCGCTTCACATGTAGATCCCGCCACGACGCTCTGCTTAGAACTGCACCAACTGACAGCTCCACCATTTAATATAAATATGTATCCTATTTGTGACATAGAGTCATCCAGATCTGTGTCGAAGCTAGCATTGACATTACCCTTTACGACTAGCTCTTCGTCACCTCCATAAACGAGAAACATATCCTTGGTCCTTTTCAGGTACTTCAGGATATTCTTGACCGATGTCCAGTGATCCATGAGGGCGCCGGATTGGTGGGCTGTGAAGACATGAAGGCCGAAGACTGTACCCGTGTCCGGATAGGACTCTCCTTGGCGTGGAGGGCAAGCTTGGCGACCAACTATGAAGATTCCTTCTTATGTAACCGACTCTATGTAACCTTAGATCCCCCCGGTATCTATATAAACCGAAGGGGTTAGTCCGGAAAGGATATACTCATTACCATAGTCATACAGGCTAGACTTATAGGGTTTAGCCATTACGATCTCGTGGTAGATCAACTCTTGTAACACTGATATTCATCAAGATCAATCAAGCAGCAAGTAGGGTATTACCTCCATAGAGAGGGCCCGAACCTCGGTAAAAATCGTGTCCCCTGTCTCCTGTAACCATCGACCTTAGATGCACAGTTCGGGACCCCCTACCCGAGATCCGCTGGTTTTGACACCGACATTGGTGCCTTCATTGAGAGTTCCACTGTGCCGTCGAAAAAAAGGTTCGATGGCCCCTTCGATCGTCTATAGTGACGTTGTCCAAGGAGAAACCTTCCTCCCTGGACAAATTTTCGTATTCGGCGGCTTCGTACTGCGGGCCAACTCGCTTGACCATCTGGAGCAGATCTATAGCTACGCCCCTGGCCACCAGGTCAGATTTGGAAGCTTGAACTACGTTGCGGATATCCGTGGAGACTCGATCTTTAATGGGTTGGAGACCGCGGCGATCGCTCCCCCTCGCTTCGATGAACATGACTTAAATCTGTCATCAGACCAGATTCAGGAGATGGTTCCTATAACTGCTACGGCCTTAGATCCGGAGCAGATTGCACCATCCGAAGCCACAGAGTCCGCGGCGTTGAAGCCGCACACAGACTTAACACCTGGGAATATCTACGTCAACGGAATTCCGGACTCGTTTCCGGCCATAAATTCCGAATCGCACACGGCTGCAGACACCGAGCTGGATCGGTCCGATCTTCGAGTTCGGCGCCGCAGACGTCTTCCAACACTCGCCTTTGGGCGATGTGCTAAATTCATTAAAAAACCTGTCCTTGGCGGGGGACTCACAGCCTAACAATGTCCGGTTCGAACTAGAGGCTGATGATGGGGAATTTCACTTCCCACCCGCCACCCACTTCATAGCCACTATCGAGGACTTAACCGACGTGCTTGATTATGGCTCCGAAGACATCGACGGTATGGACGACGACGCCGACAAGGAGCAAGGCCAAGACCCGCCATTCACTGGACGTTGGACGGCCACCTCTTCGTACGATGTGTACATGGTTGACGCACCTAAAAAAGCTAGCGACGATGACAAAGAAGATCCAGTTGCGAATAAGCCTTCTGAGACACAGTCCAAGCGCCGGCGCCCTAAACGCCGTTCTAAGCCACGTCGCTCCAAAGATGGCAACACTGGCACCGGAGAAAATAGTACTCAAGACGACGCCGAAAACAACGAAGACCCTGTTGGAGCAACATCCGAACAGGAGGAACAAGACAACGGGCAAGTTAACCCTGATAAACAGGCCATGCCCAATGATCCGGATGACGATAGTTATCGTCCACTCTCCGAGGATGAGGAGAGCCTCGGCAGCGAGGATTTCATCGTGCCTGAGGCACCCCTCGAGCAGGAGCGCTTCAAGCGCCAGCTAATAGCTACTGCAAGAAGCCTGAAGAAAAAGCAGCAACAGCTTCAAGACGATCAGGACCTACTCATTGACAGATGGACAGATGTCCTGGCAGCCGAAGAATACGGCCTCAAGCGCCTAGCCAAGAGTTACCTGAAGCACAGACTGCTACCTCAGTTCGATGAGGAGGCACCGGAGCCCATACCTCCCTTGCGCAATGCGGAAAGACCACCACGTGGTCGGGATAGTGCGGCGGACCGACCACCTCGCGGTCGGGATAAAACGGCAACTCAGGCCGAACAACAGCCCGCCCCACCGCCTCGTAAAAGCAGAGACAAAACAGCTCGGGACTACACATACGACCTTCGGCAAGACCTGGACAGTAGAGCAGGAGACACTAGATCAATCTACGAATCGCGAGGACGCTTTCCGACTCGGGATGACGGCTACCTATTCGGACGTGACAAACCTAGTCACGCCCGGGCCGATAACCGCAGGCGGCCTTCATCGGAGGTGCGCCGTGGTGCGGCCCGATATAGAGGCGCCCCACACCCTCTTTGCTTCACAGATGAAGTACTGGATCATGAATTCCCCGAAGGGTTCAACCTCGTCAATATTGATTCATACGACGGAACAACCGATCCCGCAGTATGGATCGAAGATTTTATTCTCCACATCCATATGGCCCGAGGAGACGATCTCCATGCCATCAAATACCTCCCACTAAAACTAAAAGGGCCAGCTAGACACTGGTTAAATAGCCTACCCGAAAATTCCATCGGCAGTTGGGAGAACTTGGAAGAAGATTTTCTTGACAACTTCCAAGGTACTTACGTCCGGCCACCAGATGCCGATGACTTAAGTCATATAGCTCAACCACCTGTAGAATCAGCCAGAAATTTCTGGACTAGGTTCCTAACCAAAAAGAACCAAATCGTTGACTGTCCGGATGCCGAAGCCCTAGCGGCCTTCAAACACAGCATCCGTGACGAATGGCTCGCCCGCCACCTCGGCCAAGAAAAGCCGAAGTCTATGGCAGCCCTCACGGCACTCATGACCCGCTTTTGCGCGGGTGAAGATAGTTGGCTGGCTCGTAGTAAAAAGACCGATGACACTGCAGTTCACGTCGGATTCAGTGGCTCCAAGCCTGGCCAGCGAAAGAAACCATATAAAAAGAATAGCGAGGGACCATCCAGCTTGGACCGCATACTCGATCGTCCGTGCCAGATACATGGCACCCCAGGCAAACAAGCCAATCATACCAACAAAGATTGCCGGGTTTTCAAGCAAGCCAGCAAGTCAAATACCAAGAGCAAGGAAACGGGATCGCAAAGCGAGGACGACGACGAAGAGCCCTGGCAGCCGAACACTGCGCGGCAGAAGAAATTTCCCCCTCAAGTCAAAACGGTGAACATGATATATGCTACACACATACCCAAAAGGGAGCGCAAGCGCGCACTCAGGGACGTCTATGCGGCAGAGCCAGTCGCCCCAAAATTCAATCCGTTGTCGTCATTTCCGATCACCTTTGATCGTCGAGATCATCCAACTAGTATCCGTCATGGCAGATCGGCCGCACTGGTCCTTGAACGAATCATCGACAGATTTCACCTAACACGAGTCCTAATGGACGGTGGCAGCAGCCTCAATCTGCTCTATCAGGATACAGTGCGCAAGATGGGCACTAATCCCTCATGAATCAAACCCACAAAGACTACCTTTAAAGGAGTCATACCAGGCGTAGAGGCCCGTTGTACGGGCTCAATCACGCTGGAAGTGGTCTTCGGCTCCCCGGATAACTTCCGAAGCGAAGAGCTAATCTTCGATATCGTCCCCTTCCGCAGCGGCTACCACGCACTGCTCGGACGAACCGCGTTCGCTAGATTCAACGCGGTGCCACACTATGCTTATCTCAAGCTCAAGATGCCCGGTCCACGTGGCGTCATAACAGTCAATGGAAACACGGAACACTCTCTCCGTACTGAGGAGCACACAGCCGCCCTAGCAGCAGAGGTACAGAACGGCCTTCTCAAGCAGAACTGTAATCCGGCGGCTAAGCCCCCGGACATCGTTAAGAGGGTCCGGACTACACTGCAACAGGAAAGCTTGGCTCGTAAAGAGCTTGATTAGCAATTCGGCCTCCGTCCCACGCGTACATAACTACGCGCCAAAAAACCCATGAATATGGACGGAGGCATAGCTAACTCGCGATCCACAATGCGTCTCGACCAACCCCAGGATTCGCATACCTTCTGTTGTCCATTTCAGGTCCCTTCTCTCTTTTCGAGGTTTCTTCTGACAACCCGTTTGTCGGACACACCAAGGAGGCAAGGAGCTTTGGCGCACAAGGGAACCCCCAGGTGGCCTCCGTTAACGATTGCTATACCTGTTTTACATACCCGCACGCAGCTCGCACTTGGTCTTGGCATGTTAAATAGCCTTTTTTTGCTTATCATATTACATGTACAAATAAGCCTCGATGTATTAATCACATTATAAAAATAAAGGGCAGCGTCAGTTTTTACTTAATCTTCCCCTTTCTTCCTTTGTATTTATTACTCGTTGCACACGTACATTCTGGTACGTATTACTGCGCCAGGGGCTTCATCACGCCCCGCATTACGGCAACAAAAGTCCGAACACTTTTATAGTACAGTTCGGCACCCCGAACTTATAACATTATATGCATCGGCTCCGAATCATGTCTTTGGTCAATAGTTGGGTTGCCCGGCTCCTGTGTTTGCTACCTTACGTTCCGCTATATCGGCTAGGGTAGTAAAGGGAGAACTACTGCGATTGTGTCCCGGTTCGTCCGGACGAGCACCTCAGTAGAGAAAGCCGAAAACTGACGGTCATGATGTGGTGAGAGCTGGTTAGCTGTTCGAGAGGTCTCAAATCCCTAGAGATTTTTTCCGGTTTATGCGAGGAATCGGTTTTCTCCGATTAGGCGTATATAACGCCCCTAGTTCGGCCTTCCGAACACTAGGGGCTTCGCCGAAATTTTCATGGTCAAACTCCTATGGCTAAGTGAGGGTAATAAAGGCCGTATAGTCTGATTGCCTTGTTCGTTGCGCTAAACACCTCCTTTAAGGACCAGAATGTGGAGTAAAGAGTGTTTAGATTTATCCCGAACACCCCTGTACTATCTACGTGGGGGCAGAAGCCGACGACTGGTCAACCCTCAGATGTTAATAAATGGCCGCACAGGAGGTAAAATTTAATCACAAGCATCATATTACATACCAATCTTGTTTCATATTACAGGACAACCCGAATGTTTTCATGGGAATATCACGTCCTTCGCACATTGCTCTGCCACAAGGCGGGATCCCTCGAGGACACCGTCGAAATACAGCTCCGGTCGCCGATGCTCCTTGCCCTCAGGTGGCCCTTCGGTCATCAACTTCTTGACATCCATCTTCGCCCAGTGCATCTTGACACGCGCGAATGCCATCCGTGCACCCTCAATGCAGACCGAATGCTTCACGACTTCAAGCCATGGACAGGCACTCACAAGCCGGTTCACAAGTCCAAAGTAGCTGCCGGGCACGGGCTCGGCAGGCCACAGCCGGACTATCAGGTCCTTCATGGCTAACTCGGCCAACTTGTGCAGCTCGACCAGCTGTTTCAACTGGTCGCTAAAGGGCACCGGATGTTCTGGTCCAAGATATTGGGACTAGAACAACTTCTCCGTAGACATCCCTTCTTCGGCCCAGTAGAACTCGGCAGCATCCGATACGCTGCGTGGCAGATCTGTAAATGCCCCTGGAAAACACAAGTTCGGGTAAGTACAAGGACCGTTTCCTTTGCATACTTGCCTTGCATAGTGACAGCCTTACCCGCCGAAATCTTCTTGGCCGCCTGGATTTCCTGGAGGGCGCTCTGTGCTTCGGCTTGGGCATCTTGCGGGCCTTAGCAAGTTCGGATTCTTGTGCCTTAGAATCACGCTCCAAGGACTCGTACTTCTTGACGGCGTCCTGGAGCTCTTGCTGAATCTTGCCGACCCTGGTCTCGTGCTTCTCGCATGCGGCACGTTCCTTGGCCGCTTTTTCTTCGGCCTCGGCTAACGCCTTTTTGAGGGCCGCCACCTCGGTCGTGGCCCCTAGTAAAGCTCATGCCACTTTAGTCAGCTTGAACCATTTATTCTTCAATATACACACAGGTTACTGCATACCTTGGCTATCCTCCAGCTGCTTCTTCACGAGGCCGAGCTCTTCCTCGGCCCACTCCAGTTTCTGCTTCAGTCCGGAGACCTCCGCGGTTTGAGCGGTAGCAGCCCGCAATGAGGCCTGCTTATTCACATAGACACCTTATGTTAGACTCCTGCGTAAATTATTTTTGATCCTCTGTTCGGCTTTTTCTTTCCGGACACCGAACAGACCATCAGGGGCTACTATCTACGCTATGATATTCTTCTTACAATTACATTACTCACCTCAAAGCCAGCTAGAAGGCTAGCGCAGGCTTCGGTCAGTCCATTTTTGGCGGACTGAACCCTTTCAATCACCGTACCCATATGGGCACGGTGCTCATCCACAATGGAGGCGCCTTGCAGCGCTTCCAGTAGACGATCCGGCGCCTACGGTTGGACAGAGGTCACTGGTAGCACACCCCCTCTTTTTGGGAAAAGCCGTTTGCCGGATTCCGGAGCCGTATAGGTCTCCGGAATAGAATCCGGCTGAGGGTCGAGTAGAATTCGGCCCGCACCATCCGTCTCCGTAAGGGCTTTTTCCCCCATATATCCGGCGGCCCGGGAGTCATCCTGGGGCGCCACCCTGACGATCTCCGGAGCCTTCCCCCGGTCTGAGGAGGCCCTTTGGGACGCTTCCTCGTAATCACCCTTGGCCGAAGGGGAGTAAGCGGGCGGCGGTGACATGCTGGCCCTCTCCTTGGGGTCCAGCGAACCTTCTGATGAAGATCGCGGAGAACTATCCCGAGCCGGACTGCAATAACACGATTCAAACATATCAATATTGCAAGGCGGAAAGGACGGACGTTCGGGCGTGCATAAAGATTTTTGATACTTACGATGCGGCCGGAGGCTTGGCCCGGGAAGGCCGGTCCGGACTGCTATCGACATCCCACGCGGAGTAATCCGCGGGGAAGCCTTTCCCCCTCTTGGGTGCCTTCGCCTCCAGATTCGTGGAGGCCGTTCTCTTCTTCCTCCCCACCTCGGGCGGGGAGTCATCCTCCTCTTCCTCCTCCTCGTCATCATCCTCGGCGGACGAAGAGCGAGTCTCGTCTTCGGACATCATGTCCGGAGCGCCTTTTCGGCGAGGGTCCCTCTGGGCCCCTTTGGCCGCTTTCTTGGCCGTCTTCTCCGGCACCTCATAAGGTGCTGGAAACAGCATTTTCATCAGTAATGGAAATTCGGGGTCTTCGGGCAGCGGAACTGGATAGTTAACCCCCCTGCTACCTCGATCCAGGCCTGAAAACATGGATAGGAAGGCTTAGGCTTTTTCCTCAAAATATGCTAGTAAAGGGTATGCCTTGAAAACATGAAACAACTTACCGAATTAGCCTGGCGTTTTAAGCTGAGCCCGCGATCCTCGGTCGTGGGCGATGGTGTCTCGCCGGCCTTGAAGAGCACTTTCCAGATGTCTTCGTGCATCGTGCCGAAGAGCTCTAGTAGCGTCTGGTGCTTGGCCGGATCGTATTCCCACAGATAGCAAGTCCGGCGTTGGCACGGAAGAACCCGACGAATGAGCATGACCTGGATCATGTTGACGAGCTTGATTTTCCTGTCTATCATGTTCTGGACGCATGTCTGGAGCCCAGTCAGCTCGCTCGAGGGACCCCAGGTTAGGCCCCTCTCTTGCCAGGAGGTGAGCCACATCGGGATTCTGGATCGGAATTCGGGGGCCGCCGCCCAGTCAGTGTCGCGCGGCTGGGTGATGTAGAACCACCCCGATTGCCACCCCTTCACCGTTTTCACAAAGGAGCCTTCGGGCTAGGTAACATTGGGCATCTTACCACCATGGCGCCTCCGCACTCTGCTTGTTGGCCGCTCACCACTTTCGGCTTCACATTAAAGGTCTTCAGCCATAGGCCGAAATGAGGTGGGATGCGGAGGAAGGCCTCGCACACGACAATGAATGTCGTGATGTTGAGAATGAAATTGGGGGCTAGATCATGAAAGTCTAGCCCATAGTAAAACATCAGTCCGCGGACGAACAGGTGGAGAGGGAATCCCAGCCCGTGGACAAAGTGTGTGAGAAACACAACCCTCTCATGGGGCTCTGGAGTGGGGACGATTTTTCCTTTGGCCGGGAGTTGTTGACCAATCTCCTTGGCCAGATATCTGGCCTCCCGGAGCTCCGTGATGTTCTTCTTCTTAACGGAGGAGGCCAACCACTTGCCTCCAGCTCCGGATCCGGACATGTTTGGAGTGCTTTCTCGAACGAGGAAAAGCTAAAGCTTGGGCGCTGGAGCTCAAGGACGGAAGGACTGAAGGAGAGAAAGTGTGTGGGTGAAGGAAGGGAATCCTTATCCCCTTATAAAGGCCGCGAATATCAAGCGCCTCCCCACTCGCCCGGAAAGCTCGCCTATTCCCAAGGCCTGTGTAAACGGCACGGTTGGGTTACCCATGCCCGCATTGATGAGAATCCCGCGATAAGGGGACACGATCTCTGCTTTGACAGGACGTGCCAATGGCAACCGCGTCTCGGAACGTGGGGCGGTGAACGCGAAAACGATTTGAAATTATGACCGGTCAGACGTAATGTCGTGCTACAAAAAGTTATATTCTCTCTGCGGTTGTATATGGTGTGGCAAGTCCGGATACTATCATCGTATCCGAAGACTATCTTGGAGTTCGGATAGAAGGGAACCCGCCTTGCAATGCCAAAGACAATCTGCGCGCCGGACTCCCCGTCATTGAAGCCAAGTTCAGGGGCTACTGAGGGAGTCCTGGACTAAGGGGTCCTCGGGCGTCCGGCCTATTATCGATGGGCCAGACTGGTGGGTTGTGAAGACATGAAGGCCGAAGACTGTACCCATGTCCGGATAGGACTCTCCTTGGCGTGGAGGGCAAACTTGACGACCAACTATGAAGATTCCTTCTTATGTAACCGACTCTATGTAACCCTAGATCCCCCCGGTATCTATATAAACCGGAGGGGTTAGTCCGGAAAGTATATACTCATTACCATAGTCATACAAGCTAGACTTCTAGGGTTTAGCCATTACGATCTCGTGGTAGATCAACTCTTGTAACACTCATATTCATCAAGATCAATCAAGCAGGAAGTAGGGTATTACCTCCATAGAGAGGGCCCGAACCTGGGTAAACATCGTGTCCCATGTCTCCTGTAACCATCGACCTTAGAGGCACAGTTCGGGACCCCCTACCCGAGATCCGCCGGTTTTGACACCGACAATCCACTCCTGGATTACTTTGGTACCTCCCCGCCAAACTTATGGCAAGGCACACATCAGGTATGGTACACAGCATGGCATACATTATAGTGTTGGGTAACGTTGCATGGAAAACAAAAAATTTCTACGCACACACAGGAACTATCCATGGAGATGCATAGCTATGAGAGGGGGAGAGCATCTACATAACCTTGTAGATCGCTAAGCGGAAGCGTTTATCAACGTGGCTGATGTAGTCGTACACATTCACGGTCCATCCCGATCAAGTACCGAACGTACAACACCTCCGCATTCAGCACATGTTCAGCTCGATGACGTGTTCGCCTCTCGATCCAGCGAAAGAGACGAAGTAGTAGATGAGTTCCGGCAGCACAACGGCATGGTGACAGTGGTGGTGAAACTATCCGCAGGGCTTCGCCAAGCACAACGGACGTGGACGGAGGAGGAACTAGAACTAGTGGGAGACAGGGCGCCGCACAGGGCTTGGGGATCGTGGTGTGTGTTGCCCCTCTCCCTCCTCTCATATATATAGGTGGGGGAGGAGGGGAGGCAACCTAGGGCGCCCCCAAGGGGGGCGGCGGCCTGCCATGGCCGCCCCCTTTCCTTCTTTCGCGCAAGGGGGAAATGAAAGGGGGCTAGCTGCCTTAGGGCGCCCCCTTCCCTTTCTCTCTTCTAGGGAGAAAGGCAGGAGGGGGCTAGCCCCTGCCTTTCCTTTTACAAAGCTGGCGGCCAGGTTGGAGTGCGCCAGCCCCCTGTGGGCTGGTGTGATCCCCTTCCCTTGGCCCGTTAGGCCCAGTAACTTCCCGTGGCATCCCGGAACCCCTTCCGGTGATCCAATAAATACCCGGTGCATCCCGAAACCTTTTCGGAGACCAAATAGTATCGTCCTATATATCAATCTTTACCTTCGGACCATGCTGGAGCTCCTCGTTATGTCTGTGATCTCATCCGGAACTCCGGACAACAATAGGTCACAAATTCACATAACTCATATAACACTATATCATCAACGAACATTAAGCATGCGGACCCTACGGGTCGGGTTCGTGAATGATGTAGACATGACCGAGACGCTTCTCCGGTCAATAACCCATAGCGGGACTTGGATTCCCATATTGGTTCCTACATATTCTACGAAGATCTTTAGTGGTCGAAACTTTTTGACAACATACACAGTTCCCTTTGCCTCTCGATATGTTACTTGCCCGAGATTCGATCGTCGGTATCTCCATACCTAGTTCAATCTCGTCACCGGCAAGTCTCTTTACTCGTTCTGTAATACATCATCTCGTAACTAACTCCTTAGTCACTTTGCTTGCAAGCTTCTTGTGATGTTGTATTACCGAGAGGGCCCAGAGATACCTCTCCATGATACGAAGTGACAAATCCCAATCTCGATTCACGCCAACTCAACAAACCCCTTTGGAGATACCTGTAGAGCATCTTTATGATCACCCAGTTATGTTGTGACGTTTGATAGCACACAAGGTATTCCTCCGGTGTCCGGGAGTTACATGATCTCATGGTCGAAGGAATATGTATTTGACATTAAGAAAACAGTAGCAATAAACTGAACGATCATATGCTAAGCTAACGGATGGGTCTTGTCCATCACATCATTCTCTAATGATGTGATCCCGTTATCAAGTGACAACACATGTCAATGGTTTGGAAACCTTCATCTTTTGATCAACGAGCTAGTCTAGTAGAGGCTCACTAGGGACACGGTATTTGTTAATGTATCCACACATGTATATAAGTTTCCGGTCAATACAATTCTAGCATGAATAATAAACCTTTATGATGATTCAGGAAATATAATAATAACCACTTTATTATTGGCTCTAGGGCATATTTCCAACAGTCTCCCACTTGCACTAGAGTCAATAATCTAGATTACATAGTAATGATTCTAACACTCATGGAGTTTTGGTGTTGATCATGTTTTGCTCACGGAAGAGGTTTAGTCAATGGGTCTGCCACATTCAGATCCGTATGTACTTTGCAAATTTCTATGTCTCCATGCTTGACCTTTTCACAAATGGAGTCACTACAAAAAAATACACTTCCGTGATGATACGTGTTTGTCACAGTAGGCCACGTTTTTTGTCATGCATGTACATCCATGAAGATTTTATGACAGAATCAAGATAGTCATACCTGTGCTGTCATAGAAGTGTTCCATGACATTACCAAAATTATCATCTTGGAAGTGTCCACTTCCATGACGATAAATGGCGCGTCATGGAAGTGCTTTCGTCAAGGGTGACCGACACATGGCATCCACCGTAACGGGTCGCCGTTAAGTTATCGGGTCCGGTTTTGGATCCGGTAACCCGCTAACAGCCCAGACCAATGAGGATTTTCCACGTGCAAAATTCTCATTGGCCGGAGGAAACACGTGTTGGCTCACCGTTGGGACAGATGTCATCCATTCATTGGACAGGAGGCGCCTATGATACGTCGACACGTGGCATGGCCCAACAGAGGCCCATTCCAGTGAAAAGGCCGGCCCGTTTGACTTGGTCAAAAGGTAATGGGCAGGCCCACGGATAGCTTGTTAACGGCCTGTTCGTATATAGCCCATTTACGGCCCGCTAACTAACGGCCCGATATGGCCTATCGGAATTAAGCCCAGTAGCTTCATCTGGGCCATCCAATATGATTCCAGCCCATTGTAACTTCCGGCCCATGTATGGCCCATGATGTCTTTCGGCCCATACGAGGCCATTTGTAACTCTTGGCCCATTAACAGCCCGTGGTGAATCTGGCCCGCAATGAACAGTGTACCGCTTTATACCCATTAACGACCTATTATTACATTGGCCATTTCCAACCCGTGTTATCTTTCGGCCTTCTCAGGGCCCATTTATTCCTGGACTCATTTCCAGCATTCAGTTACTTACGGCCCGTTACTGGCCTTTTCTGCTTGTGGGCCAAATTCAGCCCGTGGTTACAATCGGCCCGTTTGCGGACGTTAATCCATTGGGCCATTTTCATAGCATCATCAAATACGGCCGATTAACGACGGCCCGTTATTGTCGGCCCATGAACGGACGATTCCAAATCTAGCCCGTTTACGGCCCATAATGGGTCTGTTATTGGCCCATGTTTGGCCGATCGATCATACGGCCCATAGAAGGCCCATTGTTTCTACGGCCCTTAGAAGGCCCACTGTTTCTACGGCCCGTAGGAGGCCCATGGTAACTACAGTAAGTATGTAGCCCATGGTTATTGTGGCCTAGTTTTAAAAAATAGGTTATTGCGGCCACTAGCAAACCGCAGAAAAAGAACTGCACTGACAACAAGCAAACAAATAAACAAGACAACAAGGAAATAAATAAGCATGCCACTTACGCTAGGCTATCACGGCTATTACACATTACATCCACTGGGCATCAAAGTTCGCCACCAGAGCAAATATAGGGAACAAAGCATCATTCATATACACTGGTTGTCAAAGTTGGTGACCAGTGCAAATAAACGCCGCAGCAAAACAAGTCCAGAACTGAAACCACTTCAGAAGGGCTCAAGAAACAATATCCTGGGTACCCATAATGCTGGCAAGATGCTTAGCAAGCTTATTAACTTTCTCTTGTTTGGCACTTAAATCCTCCAGCACTTGCTGTTGCACCAGAAAGTATGCATCTGAATTCTGCAGGGACTTCCTCAGTCCTTCGGCTTCCTGTCGCATAACATCTGATCGATGTCTTTCAACTTGAAGTTGAGACTCAAGAAGCCGAACTGATTCAGGCAGCGAGTTCGAAGAGCTGGTGCCAGCAGTAGTAGCCAGTAACTCGAACACTACATCAAGACATGACTTTGGGGTTGTCTCAGTGTCCTCAATATAGTTTTTAATCAGCTTTCTTGGAGACCAACAGGGATGTCTCACTATCTTGAACCTTATCTACATTACTTCATTTACCATTGCATAACGGGGTACCCTTCTCCAATATTTTATCCGCGTTCTAAAAAAGAAACAAACAAACACATCACAGGTTTACCATGTTGTATATGAAACTCATTTTGGTAAACCAGTTCAGTATTAAGGTGGACAGGATAAAAACATGAAACAAACATATACCTATGTAGTATGGTCACTATGTGGTCTATATCATTCTAGTTTATGTTGCCAAATCAAGATAGAGACAGTTCGAATCATATCTATTTAAGACAAAGCAGCATAGACAGAATATAAGTGTGGGAAACTACACAGCAATAACAACACTTGTAATGTGCATGGCATGAGAACATAGCTGTTTATTCAACTGAAACTGAAATCAACATAGAGCAAGTTAGAACAGCAAACACGTTAAAGAAACAGGTTTAGAACATACCTGTTGCGCCATTGGAGTTTCAATTGTATCCTTCAAATTTGAAATTAGTTGGTATGAATAAATACAGTGATGCAAGAGCAAAGTAGTATGAACCATAGCTATGGAACCTGACCTGAGAACAATTCTTCTTTTGCTTTAAGCGTTGACTTGGGGCTCGGAGTGGTGGTCCTCATGCTTTGGGCACTGCAGTTGCCTTACTAACTGCTCGTGTTTGGGTGCTCTGTGGTGGAGACGGTGCTGTGTCAACTGGAACTGGGTTACTATCTGCTGGGGTTGGGGTTAGAAGGGGTGTAGCTGGTTCTCTGTCCAACTGGGTAGGGGTACAATATGCGTGAGTCTGGGTTATGTGTGGTGGGGCTGGTTCTTGGGCAAGTACAACCGTGGTTCTATCTGCATCGACAGGTAGAACAATCTTTTCTGAAGACCGTGTTTTTACTCCCACAGATACTGCCATCACCCCTCCAATTGAAATGGCTGATAAACAAGAAAAGTAATTGAATGTACAGACATTGTAAGATAGACAGGTGCAATGGATAGTAGGGAAGAAAACAGGGCATGAAATAATTCACATTTATGTTGTCTAACCAAACAGAATAACAGGACATAATTTCACATATATGATGGCTAATTAAACAGGATAGTATGACACAATTTCACATGTATGATGGCTAACTAAATAGGATAGAATGACATACTTCAAAATATGATGACTATGTAAACAGGATGACATGATATAACTATACGATGTGTCTATTAAAGTGGTTGGCATGCCTTAAATCACAAACATGCCGTCGATGGAAACATGATGGCATGTATAATTCACGGATAAAATGACATAATTCAAAATATGATGACTATGTAAATAGGATGAGATGATATAACTATATTATGTCTTTAGAAAATGGGTTGGCATGCCATAATTCAGATACATGCTGTCTATGTAAACATCATGGCATGATATAATTCAAATATATGATTTATATACTAAGCAAGCGAGCAGAGGGCAATCGCATATATGATGTGTCAAGTAAGGAGATGGCATTCAATATTGTGTATTTGATGTAAAAACTAAGTATTGCAATACAACATATGCATGATATGAGTAATATAACCCTGCCAAGTTTGAGCATATACCTCAGGGGGATAATAGGACTGGTCATCTGCCTCTGAATCCTCCTCTGAAGAGCTATCTGTAACCAGCAAGATATCTGCTTTAGCAGGTAGCATTGTCTGTTCTGAAGACCTTGTTTTCACTCCAGATTTCCCCATCACCAATTCAAATGGCTGATGCACAGGAAGAGTAGTTGAATATACAAACATTGTCGACAAATGCAACGGAAAATATAAAAAAGGACGGCATGATATAATTCACATATATGACGCTTGGCTAAACAGCATGGCATTGCATAATTCACATATATAATGCCTTGCAACAAGATAGCATTGCATAATTCACATATATAATGTCTTGCAACAAGATGGCATTGCATAATTCACATATATGGTAATTAGACACTAAACAGGTGGCATTCACACAAAGCATGTCTAAACTAAGCAAATGATATAGCAATGCAAGATACCATACGCACGATATGAGCAACATAACTCTGCCAAGTTAGAGCATGCACCTCGGGGGGGAAATAGGACTGGTCATCTGTCTCTGAATCCTCCTCTGAGGAGCTATCCGTAACCAGCAAGACATGCGCTTCGTTAGATAGCATTGTCTGCTCCGAAGACCTTGTTTCCACTCCAGATTTTTCCATGACCGTGCCGAATGGCTGATGCACAGGAAGAGTAATTGAATGTACTAAAATTGTTGACAAATTTAACACGTAATAAAATAATGATGGCATGATATAATTCACATACAAGATGACTGTCTAACCAGGGTGGCATTGCAAAATTCACATATATGATGCCTGACTAAACAAGATGGCATTGCATGATTCACATATACGATAAAGAAACTAAACAGATGGCATTCACACAAAGCATGTCTAAACTAAGCAGATGACAAATTTGATGTATAAAGTAAGCAATGCAAGGCACCATATGCATGATATTACCAACATCAGCATGCCAAGTTAGAGCTAAGACCTCAGGGGGTAAATAGGAGTGGTCTTCTCCTTCTGAATACCCCTCAGAACAGTTATCTTTCTCTTGATTACAATCCTAAATGGGTGGAGGGGGGCTGCCTTTGCGCCCACCATGGAGCGACGTCTGCATGAAATTTTATTGCCACGCAAGGCTTGTCTCTTTTGCTCTACATGTTCAGTTCCATTGTGTACAATAACTGATATGCATAGGAATAAAACATAGTGAGATTATGTAAGGAGTGCATGCACAAATCCAGAGTGATGGTAGCAAACTGTGGATAGACCCAAAACCAATGATAGCAGGCAGATAATTGCTTTAGTTAAAAATACAGATAATGGCTCCTTTAGTGTTTGTTTGCACCCAACATGAAACTCATAGTAGACACCCGAGATTAACCAGATAGTAGACATATAGTACTGATTGCTGCCCCAATATGTACCCCACAACCATTTAAAAACTCAAGTTTCAGCATTAGTTTGGACCTGACTCGGAGTCTAATAGGTGAACACGACGATAAAGTAGCATGTCATCATATTAGCGATGCATAATGTAAGCAGACACGGAAGAGTGCGACCTCTCTTGCAGACCCATGTAGTCCTCAAGGTCATCTGCTCAGTTGATGATGGTAAGGCAGTTGTCGTGGCTGCCGGCGGCGAGGAAGAAGATCTGAGGTAGCGAAAGACAGTCTGGAGAGCGGATCCCTGCTGTGGTGAACCCTTCCGTCGCGGGAGCAGCTGAGCTGGGGTGGAACACAGCGCAGCAGGAGCAAGACAAACCACACAAGGTTTTCTTTGACACATATCTGTAACAGAAGTAATTTTGTAAGGGCTTGTTTGAATTTGAGGATTCTAACAATGTAGGGATAGGAAATAGACAGGAATAGGATAGGAATGCACGTGCAAAATAGAGAATTTAAAAACACAGGTTTTCTGCCAATCTGGGTGTTTGGTTCACAAGAATTGGAAGATCACAGGATGCAAAGAAGCATGGTGAGATTAAGTCAAACCACAAGAAAATGTACGGTTATAATGCTATTATGCTACTATCTCTTAGTCTTGTGCTTCATGAATAGTAATTTGAAAAGGAGGACAAGTGGAAATTAAAATTCCTATGGTTTTTCTTTCAAGGAGACACTAAAGGAACAAATCCTATAGTTTTCCTTTGCTCCATTCCTTTGAACCAAATGCATGAATAGTAGTACCATAGGAAACTTTCCAATTCCTATGTTTTTCCTTCACTTTTCCTTTCAAGCACTGCAAATTCTAGTAGGCAGGCTTGAGCAAGGAAAAGCCTACACTCAAAAAATGTTTTTGTCCTACTTCAACTACTTTGGACCCAGGCCACTTCCCTACTAGCTCAACTCCCTGGCCCATCGACAAATGCACAGCTCAAACGCGCAGAGATAAATAATGATGGCGTTCAAGAGAGTCCATCACGGATAGCTAAGTTGCCTGGTACCTCACTGCTTGTCATATAGTAGGATAAAATAATCATATTTCACGTTACTACATGTGCTCAGTGGACAATATATATATATATATATATATATATATATATATATATAACATGTAGAGTAAAAAAGAGATGCAACAAGTGTACAACTTCTTTGGCAAAGCCATGTCGATCTCAGCGTGATTGGGTTGGTCGGTGAGGATGCTCCGACTGACTTGGTTGTCGGAGGAGGGGAAGAAGATCTGAGGCGTTTGGAGATGGAGCCTGGGGTACTGCTCCGCTGTGATGGAGGGTTTCATCGTTGGAGCAGCTCCGGTGAGTTGTACGACGCCGAGGTTGAAGCAGGACAAGAGAGACAATGTTAACCTGAGTGGAATTCTAATAGCATCTCCAATAGATGACGTAAAATACATAACCACAAAGTGCTAGATGTAAAATACATCAGCCGCTCATCTCTGAACTTAACTGCCAAAACTGAATTTAACGGTCGAAACTGAACTTAACTGTCGAAACTAGATTTTGCTGACAAAACTGAATTTTACTGTCGAAACTGAACGCACTAGTAGCAGAAAAGCAGTAGCAGCAACGTGTGCGAGAGCCGAGGCAGCTGGTCGTGTAGCAGCATCAGGGTGAGGCTACACGTCAGTTGACTGACTTTTTCATCTCTGGTCAGTCAATTTTCCAGCCATTGGATACGAAATCAAGAGCATGCAATTCGTCTTCAACCTCCACTCCCCTGAGCCGCCAGCCACCATCGGCCACACTACCGCCCACGGCCGGCGGTGCGCCGGCCCGCCCGCCCTGAATCCTCTCCGCACCGCCGGTCCGCCGCCGGCCCGGCCATCCCTCTAGCCCCCCTGCCGAGCTTTTTCTCTGGCGATCCCCACGTCACCGCGCACCACCGCCGGCGACCACCGCCCCCACCCTGAACCCTAAGATAGATAGTGGGTACCACTCCGGCGAGCCCCCCTCCCCGCTGCGGCTGGTTCTTCCTTAACTCCGGCAAGCCCCCCCACCCCTTGAAAATCGACTGACCCAAAAGTCGATTCAGTCGACTGAAGTGTAGCTAAATCAGAGCAGCATCGCAAGCAAGAGCAAGAGTGAGAGTAGCAGCGCGAGCAAGAGCAAGAGCAATAGCAAGAGCAGACCAGGCAGGGGACCGAGAGCAAGAGTAGAGCAGTAGCGCGAGCGAGAGCTAAAGCAGCAGCAGCTCCTACTGATGTGGACGTCGCCGCCGAGGGGGCGACACCGTGGAGGAAGTAGCCGGCAACGCCGCCGTGGATGGAGCCGCGCCATATCGGCTGGGGACCGAGCGTCGGCAGCACCGTGAGATCTAATCAAGAAGAAAATGCAGCGATTAGTGTACAACCTCTTTGGTGGCGCCGATTAGGCCTCAGCTTCATCCAAGGAAACGGTGATGAAGCTGCTCTTCCGGTGGTGCAGGTGAAGACGGTGGTGTGGGAATGGAGGTGGCGCGAAAGATGAGGGGAACATCGGGGCAGCTCCTTGGAGGTGGAGGACGGGGTGGCTGAACCGGTGGGACAACGAGATCGACGATGGATCCTCATCCGATACGGTGGATGAGGGACGTCGAGGTGTTGCTGTGGACGACGTCGTCGGGGAAGAGGCTCCGGCTGGGTGGCGGACGAAGGAGGGTGTGGGGCTTCATGGGTTTTTGCGGCCTCGGTGTACGAATGGGTGGGCTGATGGGATGGGAGTGGGGAACCATGGCTTAGGGACGCGCTTGTCGAAATGTGGGGTAAGTTAAGAAAGTACCCCCACCGATGTGAGCTAGGCGGTTCTTTCGGTTCAGGGGTATCACGGGCATTTCGCGTGTCGGAATTTCGCAGGAGGTGGGAGTTTTCGCGCGCGTTGTAATTTTTGGGATAGCAAGGCGCGGGTTGAGATGGAGGGAGTTTTCGGAGCACAATGAGACAAAGATATATCTTAAATATTTTGGGGTAACAAGGCGCGGGTTGAAGAGGCGGGAGTTTCGCAGCACGATAGACAGAGATGCTAGCTTGAAATTTCGGCATAACAAGGCGCGGCTTGAAATTTCGGGAGAACAAACTTAACGTGTACCCAAAAAAAAGACAATTCGCACCTCATCATTAGAGAGAGCCATGTCCCGTTTTACTATATTACTAGAAATGCATTCAAATACAACAAAAAAACAAAAAAAATCGGGACAACAAACATAATGTGTACAGTACCAAAACAATTTGCACTTCCCTCAACAATAAAAAAACAATGTGTGTTGTCTAGCATATAGACTAAATTTGAGTACATTTTCCCTCTTTGAATGGGATTGTACTCAGGTTAGTTATACAACCATCTAAATATTATCTTCACAACACATGACATGAATATAGGAGAAGTAAATTCCTATATAAATACGAACTACATGTACATACGATCTCAAATTCAAATATATGTATCCATTTTTTGTTGAATTCAAATCATAGTACATGTATGCTCTAGCTAGATGTTCGGAATCTAAACCATGTATGATACTACGTGCAATGTGTTTAACACGCACAACACACACACAAACACCATTTAGACTAGTAAGGTACAGGTGCATTGCACGCATGAGATTTGGCAACCAAATTATGAATAAATACCACATTATAGCATGTAAGCTTTGAGTCATATATGCATGATGTAGATGTTTGTCAGTGTACAAAAGTAGGGGCTCTCCTTTTGACCCCTTTACTTGTGCACGGGCAGTTAGAGCCGCGTGCCGCGGCCACACCTAGCAGGGCAGAGGAGGGAAGCCGGAGAGAAGCCGAAGCACAAGACAACCAAGACAACGCCAAGACCAGGAACACAAGAGGGCAAGAGGGCGAGGTTGACTCCCTCGGCAAGATCCTTGACGAGGCAGCCTTCTCAGCCCCGGCAAGAGCCTTTGCCGGGGCAGCCTGCCCGATGCCAGCGAAGCGAGCCACCCTTGAGCCCAAGGGTTCCGAACACCGTCAACAACTACAATGGAACCAGGGCTCGGGAGGCACCTCCGTGGTGGCATGCAGATCTTTGTCAAGATCATAAACACACAAGATCAGCTGAGGATCAGAAGACGACGACGCTCGGCGGGATCCTAGCCGAGGAAATCCACAAGAACCCCGGCAAGCGCCTTGCCAGGGACGACTGCAATGCCGCAGCAAGACCCTTGCCGGGCCCGCGGCAAGACCCTTGCCGAGGGCATCAGCGGGGCCACTGTCAGGCCCGCACCAGCCAAGACCCCGCCGTCGTTCGCATGTAGCTGCCAGCCCAACTAGCTGGGCAGGCACCTGCGTGGCAACATGCGGCTTCCAGACCAACTCAGCAAGCACCTCCGTGGTGGCATGCAACTCTTTGTGAAGGCCCTGCCACCGCGCCACCTCAGCAGCCTGCCTGCCTACATGGCGCTGCACGCATCACTGGCCTGGGCGCGTGTCGAAGCGAGGCCGAGCGGCGACGGACGAGACGGGCCCCGTTCCCGTCCCCAATAAAGCTAATGGACACCTAAGTAGCGCACTTAATGCGCTTTGTCCCGTAATGCCGGGCGATAAGCTCATGCACTGTAGGCATTTCCACCTCCTGTGTGCCACTGTGGCAACCCCTTTTGCCTATAAAAGGATGCCCGAGGCATACTGGAGAGGGATTCGGCTCTTTGGAACTACGCAGCCATCGTAGCTAGTTCGAGAGCTCAAGAACACTCTCAAATACACACCAAAGCAGGACTAGGGTATGACGCATCCTCGCGGCCCAAACCTGGGTAAACGATCTTTGTGCTAGCTCCTGAACCTGCTCTTCTCACAACCCCGCGCTCGCCGACCGTAGAAGGGGTCCCAGTGATCCCATAGGTGTCGTTCCCACCGACATCTTTGGCGCGCCGGGTAGGGGGTCGCAGTTGTGAGAATCTGGTCTAGCAGTTAGCTAGCAGTTCTTCATCGCCATGGCTCCCAAGAAGAAGATGGCCAAGAGAACGACGCCGCCTGCAAGCGCGAAGGGCGCCAGTGCGGCGACAGGAAAGCTAAGTCATGCCGAACTTGAAATATTTCCTTTTTTATATAAGGTTATTCCCCTCGGAGATCTCTTTCTTTGTATGGAAAACCTGCACGCAATGGCGCCATTCCGCAATTGGCAACGCCCTTACTATGTTTCGAGTCCGCTGAACAGTTTAAGCGGCCGCGTCGAGAACGGCACGGTAGCGTTCCGCAATTGGCAACGCTCTCGATTCTGACTCGAGTCAAGCTCGACAGTTCGAGCGGCCGCGTTGAGAGTGGTAAGGTGGTTTGCCTGGCAGCAAGCACACCCGGAAGGCTATCGAGGATCCGTCCTCGAGGCGCCGCGCCCTGGGTTACACGCCGGCAAGCCTACCCGATTAACGTAGGGTGGACATACAAAGTGAGAGATTGAACAGGGAAATAACATGCACTGATTCAAAAGTACTGCAGAGTTATATTACATCAATTGTTGATGTGGTTCTAACTAAAGATAGAAATTGTCTTGGTCATGAACCTGCAGCGACGATAATAAGCGGGGTGCCTAGTCCCGGCGCTGGCCCTCTACCCACTGGATTCCATCGATGCCGCTGATGACGGGATCGAAACGCTTCCTGAGCGGCGCGAGGTCCACATCCTCCGGCAAGCTCTCCAGCGCAGCATCAAAGTCGAGGTTGGGATTCCAATATGCCACCTTGGTGAGAACCTTGGTCATGGCACCCCGGCAAAGCCTCCGGGCCTCATTGGCTAGGAAAGTCGCCCTGGTGGAGCGGAAATGCTCCAGGGCTCCAAGAACACCCTCGAAGAACAGGGTCAGCCTAGCGTTGGGAGTCGTGCTGCGATTCGGAGCGTACCTCACATTTGGCACCCCCATGGTGGCCAACTGCATGGTGATCCTGCCGGCGACGTCTTCGAGGCGGCCGATCCAGCGATTCTCCCCATCCACAAAATCCTTGTGGTTGGCGGCTTCGTTCTTCCGTTGCTGCTTCTCGGCCTCCAGGTCCTTGGCCAGGGTCCCCTCCCGAGCCTGGGCCTCCGACAGCATTCCCTCGAGACCCTCCAGATTCAACTTGAGGTCTTTGATGGAGTTGTTGGCCTCAGAAAGCTGCCCGACCCTGCTGACGGCCGCGTTCTGCGCCTCCACCAGGGCGCCATTGAGCGTGTCCTTCTCCTTGGACAGCTTCAGGACCTGGTCCTTCAGCTCATCCCGCTCCACCTCCAGCTCCTTCACCTTGCCGGCGTGAACCAGATCTTGGGCATCGAGTGCCTCCCTGTGCCTCTGCTCCAGCTCCTGGGTCCGCTGCACGACGAGCTTCTCCACCTCTTCATCCTTGTCGCGGAGTGTTGCGGCAAGCTTCTCCTCGCGCGCGGCAAGGTCCTCCTTGATACGTCTCCGTCGTATCTATAATTTTTTATTGTTCCATGCCAATATTATACAACTTTCATATATTTTTTGGCAACTTTTTATACTATTTTTGGGACTAACATATTGATCCAGTGCCCAGTGCCAGTTCCTATTTGTTGCTTGTTTTATGTTTCGCAGAAACCCCATATCAAACAGAATCCAAACGGGATAAAAACGGACGGAGAATATTTTTGGAATATTTGGAGAATATGGTAAGAAGAATCAACGCGAGACGGTGCCCGAGGTGGCCACGAGGCAGGGGCGCGCCTGCCCGCCTTGTGGGCCACCCGTAAGGTGGTTGATGCCCTTCTTCGGCTGCAAGAAAGCTAATTTTTGGAAAAAAATCACGGCGAAGGTTTCAGTCCAATCGGAGTTACGGATCTCCATATATATATGAAACGGTGAAAGGACAGCACACCGGAACGCAGAAACAGAGAGAAACAGAGAGACGGGTCCCATCTCGGAGGGGCTCTCGCCCCTCCCACGCCATGGAGGCCAAGAACCAGAGGGGAAACACTTCTCCCATCTAGGGAGGAGGTCAAGGAAGAAGAAGACGAAGGGCCCCCCTCTTCCCTTCTCTACCGGTGGCGCCGGAACGCTGCTGTGGCCATCATCATCACCGCAATCTTCACCAACAACTTCACCGCCATCATCACCAACTCTTCCCCCCTCTATGCAGCGGTGTAACCTCTCTCTTACCCGCTGTACTCTCTACTTAAACATGGTGCTCAACGCTATATATTATTTTCCAATGATGTATGGCTATCCTACGATGTTTGAGTAGATCCGTTTTGTCCTATGGGTTAATTGATGATCGTGGTTGGTTTGAGTTGCATGTTTTATTATTGGTGCTGTCCTATGGTGCTCTTCGTGTCGTGCAAGCGTGAGGGATCCCCGCTGTAGGGTTTGCAATATGTTCATGATTTGCTTATGGTGGGTGGCGTGAGTGACAGAAGCACAGACCCGAGTAAGTAGGCTGTTTGCGTATGGGATAAAGGGGACTTAATACTTTAATGCTATGGTTGGGTTTTACCTTAATGATCTTTAGTAGTTGCGGATGCTTGCTAGAGTTCCAATCATAAGTGCATATGATCCAAGTAGAGAAAGTATGTTAGCGTATGCCTCTCCCTCAAATAAAATTGCAATAATGATTACCGGTCTAGTTATCAATTGCCTAGGGACAAATAACTTTCTTGTGACAAAAAGCTTTCTACTAAAACTAATTTAGTTGTGTCTTTATTTAAACAGCCCCTAGCTTTTATTTACGCGCTCTTTATATTCTTGCAAGCCTATCCAAAAACACCTACATAGTACTTCTAGTTTCATACTTGTTCTAGGTAAAGCGAACATTAAGCGTGCATAGAGTTGTATCGGTGGTCGATAGAACTTGAGGGAATATTTGTTCTACCTTTAGCTCCTCGTTGGGTTCGACGCTCTTACTTATCGAAAGAGGCTACAATTGATCCCCTATACTTGTGGGTTATCAAGACCTTTTTCTGGCGCCGTTGCCGGGGAGCAATAGCGTGGGGTGAATATTCTCGTGTGTGCTTGTTTGCTTTATCACTAAGTAATTTTTATTTTCTGTTCTTAGTTGTTCTCTATCTTTAGTTATGGATATGGAACACGAAATACCAAAAAAATTAGGTGTACTTGCTGCTCATGGAGATGGGGAACCTCCTAAAACCCTCGATGCTCATTATGTGAAAGATATTATGTACTACTTTGATAATCCTGAGAAAACCCCATTCAATTATGTTATGGGAGACACGTTGGATCAACGTGAATACTTTAGGGATTATCGCCTGACTCAAAAAGGGAAACTATTATGGGATCAAATTCATATATTGAAGTGGTATGCTAGGCAACTATGCTTGAGATATGATTATACTTGTTGCTCTAGGGAAGGCTCCACATCTTCCCTTTTCATGCGAATTTAATGATAATGAAACCTTGGCTTCTTATGCTAGAGGTATATATGATTACTATGATGTGGAACAAATAGAAGAATTTGTTGCTTTTATGGGTGCTTATGAAATTGAATCTATGTTCAAAGAGTTTGAAAATCTTTATGATGCTGTTTATAGACCTGAAAATTTAGCTATCCTTAAATATTGCTATGCCAATTATGAATTCAATTCCGATATTGATGCATTTATTGAGAAAGTCTCCGCTGTCCAAGAAGAGACTAATATTTTGTAGGAGTCTATGGAAGAAGAAATTGATGAAACTGTGAGCTCATTGGATGAAAAAGATGAGGAGGAGAGCGAAGAACAAAAGGAGGAAGAGTGGATTAGCTACCCGTGCCCACCTTCTAATGAGAGTAACTCTTCAACTCATACATTTGTTTAATTCCCCCTCGTGCTTACCGAAGGATGATCGCTATGATGACTATTATGATGCCATTGATTCTCTTGAAATATCCCTTTTTGATGATGCTTGCTATGCTTGTGGCCAAGATGCCAATATGAATTATGCTTATGGAGATGAACTTGCTATAGTTCATGTTAAACATGAAATTGTTGCTATTGCACCCACGCATGATAGTCCTATTATCTTTTTGAATTCTCCAAACTACACTATATCGGAGAAGTTTGCCCTTATTAAGGATTATATTGATGGGTTGCCTTTTACCGTTGCACATGATGATTTTTATGAATATAATATGCATGTGCTTGCTGCTCCTACTTGCAATTATTATGAGAGAGGAACTATATCTCCACCTCTCTATGTTTCCAACACGATAAAATTGCAAGAAACTGTTTATACTATGCATTGTCCTTTACTTTGTGTGCATGAATTGTTCTTTTATGACATGCCGATGCATAGGAAGAGAGTTAGACTTCGTCATTACATGATATATGTTGCTTTGTGCTCACTACTAAATTACAAATCATTGTTAATTAAAATTGGCTTTGATATACCTTGGAATCCGGGTGGATCCATTACTTGAGCACTAGATGCCTAGCTTAATGGCTTTAAAGAAAGCGCTGCCAGGGAGACAACCCGGAAGTTTTAGAGAGTCATTTATTTCTGTTGAGTTCTTTTATAAAGTTTAAAAACAAAAAAATAAAGAGGGGAACCCAAAACTTTTCAAAAAGGAAAGTGAAAGTGAGAGAGACAAGCATTGTTGAAGTGGGAGAGCTCCTTGAACTTTGTTCATGCTCACGGAAACTTTGTGAATCTTAATTACAGAAACTTTTCAATGAAAATAATTATCCCCTTGTACAATTCCATTGTATTATAAAAATAAAGGCCAAGGTTTGCCTTTAGGATGTTTACAATGCTTGTTGGTTTGTGCGGTGCAGGGCAGAAACTTTGGCTGTAGTGCGCGATCTTTGGTTTTTTACTGGAACGTCAAATGGTTCTGATTCTTTTTGCACTGTCTTTCTATACAAATTTTTTATTTTTAATAATTTTCGCAGAATTTTTCAAGTATCAGAAGTATGGTGAATGTTCAGATTATTACAGACTGTTCTGTTTTAGACAGATTCTGTTTTTGATGCATAGTTTGCTTGTTTTGATGAAACTATCAATTTATATCAGTGGATTAAGCCATGAAAAAGCTATATTACAGTAGACACAATGAAAAAACAAAATATGAATTGGTTTGAAACAGTACTTAGAGTAGTGATTTGCTTTATTATACTAACGGATCTTACCGAGTTTTCTGTTGAAGTTTTGTGTGGATGAAGTGTTCGATGATCGAGAAGGTCTCGATGTGAGAAGAAGGAAGAGAGGCAGGACCTCAAGCTTGGGGATTCCCAAGGCAGCCCAAGTAAATATTCAAGGATACTCAAGCGTCTAAGCTTGGGGATGCCCCGGAAGGCATCCCCTCTTTCTTCAACAAGTATCGGTATGTTTTCGAATTCGTTTCATTCATGCGATATGTGCAAATCTTGGAGCGTCTCTTGCATTTAGTTTTCATTTTTATTTTATGCACCATGCTGGTATGAGATAGTCCTTGGTTGATTTATAGAATGCTCATTGCGCTTCACCTAAACCTTTTGAGTATGGATTTATAGAATGCTTCATGTGCTTCACTTATATCATTTGAAGTTTGGATTGCTTGTTTCTCTTCACTTAGAAAACCGCCATTTGTAGAATGCACTTTTGCTTCACTTATATTTGTTAGAGCATGGGCATATCTTTTGTAGAAAGAATTAAACTCTCTTGCTTCACTTATATCTATTTAGAGAGATGACAGGTACTGGTCATTCACATGGTTAGTCATAAAATCCTACATAAAACTTGTAGATCGCTGAATATGATATGTTTGATTCCTTGCAATAGTTTTGCGATATAAAGATGGTGATATTAGAGTCATGCTAGTGGGTAGTTGTGGATTGTAGAAATACTTGTGTCGAAGTTTGTGATTCTCGTAGCATGCACGTATGGTGAACCGTTATGTAACGAAGTTGGAGCATGAGGTATTTGTTGATTGTCTTCCTTATGAGTGGCGGTCGGGGATGAGTGATGGTCTTTTCCTACCAATCTATCCCCCTAGGGGCATGCGTAGTAGTACTTTGCTTCGAGGGCTAATAAACTTTTGCAATAAGTATATGACTTCTTTAAGACTAATGTGAGTCCATGGATTATACGCACTCTCACCCTTCCATTATTGCTAGCCTCTTCGGTACCGTGCATTGCCCTTTCTCACCTCGAGAGTTGGTGCAAACTTCGCCGGTGCATCCAAACCCCGTGATACGATATGCTCTATCACACATAAACCTCCTTATATCTTCTTCAAAACAGCCACCATACCTACCTATCATGGCATTTCCATAGCCATTTCGAGATATATTGCCATGCAACTTCCATCATCATCATATACATGACTTGAGCATTTATTGTCATATTGCTTTGCATGATCGTAAGATAGCTAGCATGATGTTTTCATGGCTTGTCCATTTTTTGATGTCATTGCTACGTTAGATCATTGCACATCCCGGTACACCGCCGGAGGCATTCATATAGAGTCATATCTTTGTTCTAGTATCGAGTTGTAATATTGAGTTGTAAGTAAATAAAAGTGTGATGATCATCATTATTAGAGCATTGCCCCAGTGAGGAAAGGATGATGGAGACTATGATTCCCCCACAAGTCGGGATGAGACTCCGGACAAAAAAAGAGAAAGGCCAAAAAAAGAGAAGGCCCAAAAAAAGAGAAAAAAAGAAAAAAAAAAGAGAGAAGGGGCAATGTTACTATCCTTTTACCACACTTGTGCTTCAGAGTAGCACCATGTTCTTCATATAAAGAGTCTCTTGAGTTATCACTTTCATATACTAGTGGGAATTTTCATTATAGAACTTGGCTTGTATATTCCAACGATGGGCTTCCTCAAATGCCCTAGGTCTTCATGAGCAAGCAAGTTGGATGCACACCCACTTAGTTTTAGTTTGAGCTTTCATGTACTTATAGCTCTAGTGCATCCGTTGCATGGCAATCCCTACTCCTCACATTGACATCAATTGATGGGCATCTCCATAGCCCGTTGATTAGCCGCGTCGATCTGAGACTTTCTCCCTTTTTGTCTTCTCCACATAACCCCCAGCATCATATTCTATTCCACCCATAGTGCTATATCGATGGCTTGCGCTCATGTATTGCGTGAGGGTTGAAAAGGCTGAAGCGCGTTAAAAAGTATGAACCAATTGCTCGGCTTGTCATCGGGGTTGCGCATGATGTGAATATTTTGTGTGGTGAAGATGGAGCATAGCCAGACTATATGATTTTGTAGGGATAACTTTCTTTGGCCTTGTTATTTTGAAAAGACATGATTGCTTTATTAGTAGGCTTGAAGTATTATTGTTTTTATGTCAAATGATAGACTATTGATTTGAATCACTCGTGTCTTAATATTCATGCCATGGTTAGATACATGATCAAGATTATGCTAGGTATCATTCCACATAAAAAATTATCTTTTTTATCATTTACCTACTCGAGGACGAGAAGGAATTAAGCTTGGGATGCTGATACGTCTCCGTCGTATCTATAATTTTTTATTGTTCCATGCCAATATTATACAACTTTCATATACTTTTTGGCAACTTTTTATACTATTTTTGGGACTAACATATTGATCCAGTGCCCAGTGCCAGTTCCTGTTTGTTGCATGTTTTATGTTTCGCAGAAACCCCATATCAAACAGAATCCAAACAGGATAAAAACAGACGGAGAATATTTTTGGAATATTTGGAGAATATGGGAAGAAGAATCAACGCGAGACGGTGCCCGAGGTGGCCACGAGGCAGGGGCGCGCCTGCCCCCTCGTGGGCCACCCGTAAGGCAGTTGATGCCCTTCTTCGGCCGCAAGAAAGCTAATTTTTGGAAAAAAAAATCACGGCGAAGGTTTCAGTCCAATCAGAGTTACGGATCTCCATATATATACGAAACGGTGAAAAGGCAGCACACCGGAACGCAGAAACAGAGAGAAACAGAGAGACACATCCAATCTCGGAGGGGCTCTCGCCCCTCCCACGCCATGGAGGCCAAGGACCAGAGGGGAAACCCTTCTCCCATCTAAGGAGGAGGTCAAGGAAGAAGAAGATGAAGGGGCCCCCTCTCCCCTTCTCTTCCGGTGGCGCCGGAACGCTGCCGTGGCCATCATCATCACCGCAATCTTCACCAACAACTTCACCGCCATCATCACCAACTCTTCCCCCCTCTATGCAGTGGTGTAACCTCTCTCTTACCCGCTGTACTCTCTACTTAAACATGGTGCTCAACGCTATATATTATTTCCCAATGATGTATGGCTATCCTATGATGTTTGAGTAGATCCGTTTTGTCCTATGGGTTAATTGATGATCGTGATTGGTTTGAGTTGCATGTTTTATTATTGGTGTTGTCCTATGGTGCTCTCCGTGTCGCGCAAGCGTGAGGGATCCCCGCTGTAGGGTTTGCAATATGTTAATGATTTGCTTATGGTGGGTGGCATGAGTGACAGAAGCACAGACCCGAGTAAGTAGGTTGTTTGCGTATGGGATAAAGGGGACTTGATACTTTAATGCTATGGTTGGATTTTACCTTAATGATCTTTAGTAGTTGCAAATGCTTGCTAGAGTTCCAATCATAAGTGCATATGATCCAAGTAGAGAAAGTATGTTAGCTTATGCCTCTCCCTCAAATAAAATTGCAATAATGATTACCGGTCTAGTTATCGATTGCCTAGGGACAAATAACTTTCTCATGACAAAAAGCTTTCTACTAAAACTAATTTAGTTGTGTCTTTATTTAAACAGCCCCTAGCTTTTATTTACGCGCTCTTTATCTTCTTGCAAGCCTATCCAAAAACACCTACAAAGTACTTCTAGTTTCATACTTGTTCTAGGTAAAGCGAACGTTAAGCGTGCGTAGAGTTGTATCGATGGTCGATAGAACTTGAGGGAATATTTGTTCTACCTTTAGCTCCTCGTTGGGTTCGACACTCTTACTTATCGAAAGAGGCTACAATTGATCCCCTATACTTGTGGGTTTCAAGACTCCTCCTGGGAGTTCAACGCGCCCTGGTGTTGGGTTCGAGCGGCCTCGGCTGCCGTGGCCAGGTTCTCCGTCGTCTCCTGGGCCTTCTCGATGTCGGCCCGCTTCATGGTGATCTCCACATCATGCTTGGCTAGCTCTCCCTGGGCGGCCTTCAGCTCCTCACAAGCTTGGCGGAACCAATTTTGTGTTACGGCGACACGTCCCTTGAGGTCCGCCTCCGCCTTGTCCACCGTCGCCATCCTGGACTTGACCTTGTCCAGGCGGGCGCGGTGGAGCGCCTGTAGCTTCCGAAAGTTGGCGCCCATGGCATGGAGAAGCCACTCCACCGGAGAACCGTCGCCACAGGCACTCGGCTCGTCAACAACCTCGAGCCCAGCGGCGGCAAGCACCTCTTCGTCGAACACCTCTCCCTCGACGGGCGCCCTGGGGCTCGACGACCCTGGGAGGTGGACGAAAAGGTCATCACTCACACTCAGGTACCTGCCGGAGCCGGAGGCAGCGGAGGAGGAAATCTGGTCATCAACCACCTCCTCCTCGGTAGCAGACTTGCCGGCCTCCTCGGCAGTAGCCTTGCCGGCCTCCCCGGCAGGCCCCTTGGCGGCGTCCTTAGCAGCGCCCTTGGCGGCGATCTTCTGGGCCTCTGCCTCAGCGGCCTTGGAGACATCCTCGATGACGGTGTCTATGTCCTCCTGGTCCACCGAGGAAGGATCTGGATACCGAGAAGGGGATAAGACGAAGCCAAGACCAAGATTTAGAAAGAACAGAAAAAGAAAAGACAAGGACGGAAGGCGAGTGACTTACCCGTGCCGGGCTGGGAAGCAGAGGTCCCCTCTCCGCCAACACTCGGCGCCGAGGCGAAGCCACCAGCGCCCAAGTTCGTCTCCTCCTCCTCCGTGTGCATGGGCTCGGTGCTTGGCGCCCTTGTCGGGGACGCCCCTTAGGGCGGCGTGGTCGATGGGGGCGGCGTGTTGGGGGTAGCCCTTTGTGGCTCCCCCTGCTGCTGTCCTCCTCCTGCAACCACGGCAAGGTCAGCACCAAGAGATCGTGCCCCCAACACACGCTGACGAGGGGTGAGTAATGAACTTACGCTGGGGGCTGTGCCCGGGGCTGCTGTCCGGGCTGCTCAACACCACCAGCGGTGTACCGGAAGCGCCGACCGGGGGCTGGCCACACGCCGAAGCCCTGGCCCTCTTCACCCTCTGGGCCAGAGTCTACGCATCCCTGCAAAGATGAAAACGAATCAAGAGAAGTGGCACGGTCTGAGGGGATGGAGATGACAAAAAGGGAAAAGATACTTACTCGTCCTCCACCTCCTCCTCTGCTGCCTTCCTCTTCCTCCTTGGGCTGAGGGACCCGAAGTCAAAGACGACCTCCGCGGTGACGTCTGCCGGAAGAGGGAAAGGAGGTGGGGTCTGAGCGCGCTTAGACGAAGAAGAGGCAGATGCTTTCTTCTTCGCCATCGCGGTCTTCACCACTTTCTTTACCGTTGCGGCCCTCGTTTAGCGCGCGGACATCTCGTGGGCCTGCTGGGGTTGCACGGTCCTGCCGGGCCGAACCGGCTCGACGGAGCTGGCCCGCTGTAGGACTCGCCCTCTCCCCATGGCTAGAGGGTCGACGGCCTCATCCTCCCCCTCCTCCTCCTCCGACGACTCCTCAGGCGCACCTTCAATGAGAGGAGCCCCGGTGCCAGCGCTGATGGCCTCTCCAGTGGACTCCGCCCACTGGGCGGCTCCTCCTCCGCGGCTGCTGCGACCTCGTCATCCACGCCGCCAGTGCTGCCGGCCTGCCTGGCGAGCTCTGCCTCCGCCGCCCTGGCGGCGATATAGTCCAGCTCTGCTTGAGTGGTGTCCTAGATGAGCAGCGGCTCATTGCGGACATACACCTCTGCCAAGTTGTCAAAAAACTCCCGCACCTGCTCCTACGGCGGTGCGGCCCAGCTTGGAACAGGACCATGTGTGTTGCAGTCCGGCATCATGGCGATGATGTCGGTTTGGCGTGAGTTGTTGCTCAGCGGGACCACCCCCGTCGGCAACCCAAACAAGGGCCCCTTGACGACCTTGCCGGCTTTCGCAGCCTTGCCGGACCTCTCGGCCCAGCCTTCGCGGTTCACGTCGAGCTGAAAGATCCGCTGGCAGAAGTGAGCGTGCCCCATCACCGTGAAGTTGTGATTGAGGCCGGGGCGAAGCCTCATGATGTCAGCCGCATTCTGGAAGAGCCAAGCCGGCCTCCCCTTGTTGTGCAGAGGAGCGATTCGGCGGTGGAGGAAATCCGCCCCAATCATCTCTAGGGTGAGCCCGGCAACGGTGAGGTGGTGGATCCTGGTGGTGACGATCTCGAGCTTGTCATCCTGGGCGTCAACGTCACCCCAGTCGTTCCTACGGGCTGGCAGCGCCTAGCGGATCTGGCGAACTCTTGTGGGTCGTCTTCCTTAATCCAGCACCACCGGCCCCGCCATTCTTCCCACCTCTCCTTCTGGGCACCCTCCGGGTACGTCCCTTTGGACCTTGGGATCCAGGTGACGCAACCAGAGATGGCGCCTCCTTTCTGGATGCGGGGGTAAAAATAATGGCGGAACAGCGCCGTGTTGGGAAGAACTCCGGCAAAGCCCACACAGAGATGGGCGAACAGAGCCATGCATGCCACGGTGTTTGGAGTGAAATCCAGAAGGTGGAAGCCAAATGTGTGCATGATATCATTGAAGAAATCAGAGAAGGGGGGCAAAGGCCGCAACAAAGTAATCGACGAAGAACGGGTACCGATTCGGGGCGGCCTCGGCGCAATTGGCGGGGATGACGCGCGTGGCTGGATGCCCCGTCGTTTCCCCCCCCCCCCCCCCGTCTTGCACCCCCACAGGGGCTTGAAGTAGTCCCGGAGCTCGAACACGTCTACCGCCGAGGGGAAGTAGCGAGCTGCGTCCGCCGCGCCACCGACTCGCTCTCCGGCGGATCCACCGCCCCGGCGTCCTTGGCCACTCCCTTGCCTTTGTTGCTGGTTTTGGGGGCCATGGTGGCTGCGAGAAGTGGAAGATGGAGGGCGGCAAAGACGCGGCGGCGGCGAGCAAAGGCGAAATCTTGTGAAGGAAGGAGAAGGGGACGGCGGTTCCGAGATTGAAGAAGACGCAGGGGGTAAATGAGCAGCGCGCCCGCAGTTATTCCTTTTTACGGGGAAGGCGCGGGCCACCTCTTTTCCCATTAACTATGATGTGACGCATGCGTGCGGGAACCGCCCCACGCATGACCCCCACGTCACGCACGATCCTCCACATCGCGCGCTCAACGCGGATCGTGTGGAACACTCAGCTGACGAAGCAGTTACTGCGGTCAAATCCGCCCCACCTGCCCGCGCACCGTTCTAGGCCTGGCCCAACAACGCGTTGCGCTTATGTGTGGCCTAGGCACGGGGGCTCCTGTCGGTGTACAAAAGCAGGGGCTCTCCTTTTGACCCCTTTACTTGTGCACGGGCAGTTAGAGCCGCGTCCCGCGGCCACACCTAGCAGGGCAGAGGAGGGAAGCCGGAGAGAAGCCAAAGCACAAGACAACCAAGACAACGCCAAGACCAGGAACACAAGAGGGCAAGAGGACGAGGTAGACTCCCTCGGCAAGATCCTTGCCGAGGCAGCCTCCACAGCCCCGGTAAGAGCCTTGTTGGGGCAGCCTGCCTGACGCCAGCAGAGCGAGCCACCCTTGAGCCCAAGGGTTCCGAACGCCGTCAACAACTACAATGGAACCAGGGCTCGGAAGGCACCTCCGTGGTGGCATGCAGATCTTTGTCAAGATCATAAACACACAAGATCAGCTGAGGATCAGAAGACGACGACCCTCGATGGGATCCTAGCCGAGGAAATCCACAAGACCCCCGGCAAGCGCCTTGCCAGGGACGACTGCAATGCCGCGGCAAGACCCTTGCCGGGCCCCCGGCAAGACCCTTGCCAAGGGCATCAGCGGGGCCACTGTCAGGCCCGCACCAGCCAAGACCCCGCCGTCGTTCGCATGTAGCTGCCAGCCCAACTAGCTGGGCTGGCACCTGCGTGGCAACATGCGGCTTCCAGACCAACTCAGCAAGCACCTCCGTGGTGGCATGCAACTCTTTGTGAAGGCCCTGCCACCGCGCCACCTCAGCAGCCTGCCTGCCTACATGGCGCTGCACGCATCGCTGGCCTGGGCGCGTGTCGAAGCGCGGCGAGGGACGAGACGGGCCTCGTTCCCGTCCCCAATAAAGCTAATGGACACCTAAGTAGCGCACTTAATGCGCTTTGTCCCGTAATGCCGGGCGATAAGCTCACGCACTGTAGGCATTTCCACCTCCTGTGTGCCACTGTGGCAACCCCTTTTGCCTATAAAAGGATGCCCGAGGCATACTGGAGAGGGATTCGGCTCTTTGGAACTACGCAGCCATCGTAGCTAGTTCCAGAGATCAAGAACACTTTGAAATACACACCAAAGCATGACTAGGGTATGACGCATCCTCGCGGCCCGAACCTGGGTAAACGATCTTTTTGCTAGCTCCTGAACCTGCTCTTCTCACAACCCCGCGCCCGCCGACCGTAGAAGGGGTCCCAGTGATCCCATAGGTGTCGTTCCCACCGACAATGTTCGTTTAATTCTTATAGTTCATTTCATTCAAAATCATCTAGTTTTTGTAAGAAAGCTAATCTATTTTAAGATTCACGCAATTGTGTGTTATAAAGCATAAAGTAAAAACAAATAATGGCAAATCATGTAGAAAAACATTTGGGCAATTCTGATACGGAAGATAATAGAACAAAAAAGAAGTGCTTGTGTTTTGAGGTTTGTGCATTATGCTTAAGTTCAACCATTGAGTCTTCTAGATTGTACATGTGGCAAAATCTGGTGGAATCTAGATGATATCCAACGGCCAGTAGTGCTCAAATTTGCCATCTCTGCACCATCGGATTGGCTTTATCCAACGACCATCTTTCAAAGTTAAAGTTATCCACACACTATATAAAAAATATAAAATATAATATATATAGGGGTATAGATATAGATATGTGATGCGAAAGCCACCCATCGTCTCCAATTAGAATAGTGTGTCCATGCACGGATGCAATGTGGCCAAATGATGTCTGCCATCGGTATCTTAATTCAAACCAGTCTGGCCTTGTTCAATGTGTATACAGTACAACATGCTCGTTTCCAAACCACACCGCGCATGTCTCAGTTATATTCATGCATGCATCGGTTTCAAACATCATGATCTCTTATTCAAATATTTGAATTCAACTTTACATTGATTATGACCTCACCTAGTCTTTTACACCCACACAGTCGTCTTCTCTTTATAATTGTACCACTAACTTTCTCTCGTGCATGCATGCACACACACTACCAGTCGGCATTATCCATCGCACACATGCAATCTTTTTCTTCAGGTCTGTCCCCCATGCATGCACACACACACACCTCCCCCTCTCGATCATATCGGACATTCTTTATCTCTCACGTGCATGCGCAACGATCGATATTCCACTATGTGTATGTGTATATAGCTAGGTCTTTCATAGTTTTCCACACAAACCGATCAATCTATATATCTAGTGAGGTCTCACCCTCTTTCCCACGTCCACATCGATCAATCTATACCTCTCTATATAGGATTACATAGCTAATACACCCACATTAATTTTATATCAAACGTCCCCCTCTCATCATTCATGCCTTCCGCTTCATCTCTCAGACGCGCGCACAGTGGCGAAGACAATTGCTGGTAAAATGGTTTAAGTTGATGAATTGTCCTCCTCGTAAAGGATTAGCAATGCTTGGCCCCCTAGCTCATTTATTTTTCATAGCTCCGCCACTGCGCGCAACAGCGCACGTTCTCGCCCACTCTCTTTAAATATCAATCTCGCACTTGTGCACTCCTTCATAGTCTCCCTCAACTTGTCCCATCGCACCATCTTCTAGCCCCCACTGGATTTTTCCACATGTACAATCTAGCAGACTCCATGGCTGAACTTAAGCATAATGCAAAAACCTCAAAACACAAGTGCTTCTCCTTTGTTCTAGAATCTTCCGTATCATAACTGCCCAATTTTTTTTTCTAGTTGAATTTCCATTATTTGTTTTTACTTTATGCTTTACAACGCAGAATTCCATGAATCATAAAATATATTAAGGGCGTCCTAGATTGAAAGGATTGTCAAAGGAATTTTGGAGGATTCTAATCCTTTGGAATTTTTCCTATCTTGGTTGTTTGATTCGTAGGATTGTAAACCATATGAATTTTTCCATATGATTCATTTGCACTAGATTTCATAAGAAACATCCCATCCAGTCAAACCTCTTTGAAAGAATCCTGTGTTTTTCTATGCACAATCAAACACTCGTACAATCCTGTAGGATTCAAGACGACATTCCACTCTAATCCCATGTTTTTCCTATTCCCGCGTTTTGGAAATCCTACGAATCAAAGAGGCCCTTGCTTTTTTATAAAAACTAATTGATTTTGAATGAGATGAACTATAAGAATTAAACGAACGTCTACATCAGGCATATATGACTCAAAGCTTACATGCTATAGTGTGGTATTTATTCATAATTTGGTTGCCAAATCTGATGCGTGCAATGCACGTGTACCTTACTAGTACTTCGAGTATGTGGAAAACACGTAAATTAGAATTCCAATGGCACGCTACACAGTGTCTCTCTTACAGTTCATGAAGCCGCGTGGCACATGTGGAGGCGTTGTCATGACCTCCTTGTGTGGATTGATTACAGTGACGTGCTGATGGTTCCAGAAGAATGTCCTCGTCCTCTCTGAGGCACACTGGCGGTACATGCACGAAGCAAAGATGTGCACGCACGCCACGCACGCACTCATTCCCTCGCACGCACACGCGGGTACACAGGGGGGCGCATTTTTGTACGAAGATCCACCCCATGTGATAATTTGACGCATGTAAAGTCCTTCACTTCATTGATGGTCAATTAATACAGCGCATGCAAATTGAGTGGACGTGAGGGAGGAAGAAAGACATTACTTGTACTCCATTGCGTGCATGCGAGTAGTTAAATCATGGGTTGCTACTTCCATTGGTCTCCTTCGTATTTTGTGCCAATTTTTGACCATATTTTAAGTAACATAATATTTCTGCATGTCATAAAAAGTGGCACAAAAAAGGGGGCCAATAAACCAGGACGCATGCAGCATGATAAATTTTTGCCAGGGCTACTGTTGGTGGCCTTTGTATTCAAATATGGATGGACTGGAGTAGTACTGTCTTTATCTTAGCCTCGTAGGGCTCTCCCAGCGCCTAGGCTCGCCTCCTCGCCTCGCCCACCGGATCCCGCCATGGAGGATCCCGCCGTGGGTAACCCCTTAGATCCCAGGATCTCGCTGCGGCCCATAGCACTGTCGCCTTTGAGCGAAACCCACATGTGTTTTAGAGGGGATCCATTGCTCTGGAATCACAGATCGGTGGCGCCGGAGGACATGCCAGGGCTGCATTTTAGGTGGTGGGCAGCAAGGGCAAATCGGATCAAGGAAGCGTCGCATCGATTGGAGAGAAGTTCCAAGGAGCTGCGCCTGGCGCAGCACAAGGCGGAGGTGCAAGTCGATCTCAGGGGAGAGATGTTGAGGGATGTCAGCATCTGGCAGCGTCGCGTTGATTTCGAGCTAGGGCTAATGGCAGAGATCAAATTTACGGAGTCGACTGCGGAGGAAAGAACGTGCATGCATGCGCAATGGCATGAGCAGCCGGTGCAACTGTTCAAATGGGCGGTAGGAGAGGCCAAATCTCGGGACCAGTTGCGGCGGCGCCGCTGGGCATGCATCATAGGCGAGGTGAGCTGCCCTCCTTCCCCGCTGGCGATGTAGTGTCCTAGTCGGTTGCCGCTGTAGTGAACTTGCAACGCCATGTCGGTTTGCAACCTTGACAATCACTCCATCTATATGTATTGTATTCCTATGAAAATACTTGGTCGTTTGGAAAAAGTTGGTAATTGATTTATCACTAGTTTTAGAATGCTTGGTCATGACAATCAACCAAAGCCACAACCAGAAGTCTCCATCGCGTAATACTTTACAGTCAGTCGCACCAACAGACGGTTAGTTGGACCCGCATCTCATCGAAGGGACACGCATCGGCTTGGTCTGATATGTACGACCAGTAACATCACTGACTTGTGTGACCGCATTTGAGCAGTGTAGTACTCCCTCTATCTCAGTTTACAAGTCTTGACGTGTACCTAGGTCGTTAATTTGACCAACTTAATAAGAGGCATACATTACGAAAAATATATCATTACAAACTTCAAATATTCTGTTTTTTAATGATATATTTTTTATGTTAAACAATTTATTTTATATAAGTTACATTGACGACCTAGATACACGTGCAAGCCTTGTAAACTGAGATGGAGGGAGTACTTGAAATTTATGTTTCACTAAACTCATCGGGAGCCGTTTCGGGCCTCGAAACCAAAACCATCAATTAATATTTACCTTGTTCCCATCACATTCCAAAGTACTAGTGCTACAATTAAGTGCAAGCCTGCTCACACCTACTAGTACGTACCAAACCTGAACGTGTTCCCACTATGCAGGTTTTAGTACTAGTGCTAGTACTTAGGTTATAAAAAGGGGAACTGCCTAACCGAAAATTACTCTACCTTCCTCCTCATAAGTCCTTCTTTGTCCGTCCTTGCCATGGCCAGTGTGCAGAGCTCTAGGTCGAGAACTACTCGTAACAAGGGAGCGGTAACCAAGGCTGCGGAAGAAAAAGAGAGGGCTCGCCGCCTCGCAGAGACCTCAAAAGATCTGTCACGGGCAGGCGATGGCTCCCAAGAGCGCCCTAGCCGCGGAGGCAAACATGCCGAGCTGGCGGCGTTGGAGTCGTTATCCCTCGACGGCATGCCCGATCAGCTCAATAAGCACCTCAATAAGCAGAAGGAGTTCATCCACGACTTGGTGGAGCTACTAAAGGAGAGCCTCGACGACATGCCCACTGAGCTCAATGAGTAGGGGGAGTTGACCGCCGGCTTGGTGATGCTACTGAATAACAGCATTGCCACAGAGAAGAAGGCGACCGGCGAAATCCTGCAACTTCAAGAGGACAAGGTGAAGCTCTGCCACGAGCTCGATTTGCTGAAGGAGGAGAACGCCGGCTGGAAGAAGCTCAATGAGAATACTAGTACCTCGATGAAGATGCTGCAGGCCCTCGTCATGGAATAGAAGGAGGAGTTGGCGAAGCTCCGCATCGAGCACCCGGCTGTTGTCAAGGTACGTAATGCGGCCGTGGAATAGATGATGAAGGCTCGTGTCGAGAAATCCCGCGTCATGGACAAAATGAAGAAGGTGGCGGAGGAGACGCGCAAGGAGATGGAGGTCGTGGAGGCGATGAAGAAGCAGTTACGACTCCGCGGCCAGCAACCCTTCATGTAGTAGAGAGCAGTGCCCCAGACTTGTGTGTGTGTGTCTTCCTTCTTTTTTTGGGGTGATAATCTTCCTTCTTCTTTTGCTCCTGTGTTTCTTCTTTTGCTTCGGGTGTTTCGCCGCATGTGTCACGTTCTCTGCGAGGCATGAATAGAACAATGCTAACAATGAGATGACTAGCAAATTAGATCATTCGCCATATGGCATTGAGCTGCCGTGTTTCGTGCTCCTCCGTCGTACTCCAGTGGAAAACTTGAGTATACCACACGGTTCTTTGCTCCTCCTTAGGTCATCGGCACATTTATACGAGCATTCAAATCACAAGGCCCCGCCTTCCAGCAGTAATGAGCCGTCAAATCAGAAAGGCTCTCACCTCTCTTGAAACCGACCAAGCTAGACTGCCCCGCCCTCTAGCCTTTTAAAAAATGTATACTTTTGTACAGTACTAGTATCGATGGATTGCGCCATGCAGCAAAACTAACAAGATGAAATTAAAGAAAAAAGTTGGTACATATAGAGAGTGCTCGTCGCCAAATTATGCATATAGTACTATTAAAAAAGCTAGTACGTGCTTAAATGGGGTGCTAAATTCTATTAAAGAAATTAGTATACCTATTTAATTATTGGGTTCTTATTATTTATGCCACTAGTTGTGTATCACTACTCAGTTTGCCATTAGAAGTTACAACTCCTAAAAAATGCCATCGACCCGTGAGATGCCTGCTCAAAAATGCAATTAGATATCTCAAAAATGCCATCGTTAAGTTAGATGTTTGCTCAAAAATGCCATTAGACATTGTTATTTTCACGTCAAACCCGTTGACCATGTTATATGACAAAAATAAGCCGATTCTCACAATGATAAGTGTGGCCCCGCTTGTCAGGAGTAACCAAGCGAATAATTTTACAGGAAAATAAGAACGCTGTTCGGATCAAGTAGGCCCCACACTTTATTTTGCTGTAGTGAGATAGAGGAAGAGCTGGCATGTTGTTCCATCGGTATTTATGTCATTATAACATGGCAAAAGAGATTTGAGTCACAATAATGGTGTCCAGCACAACACACCCCTCAAATAAAACCAAGCACCCTGAAATTCTTTGATAACTAAACTGATGGCTATATGATGTTGGCCATATATATTGTACGTATATAATGTGAAGAAACGAGTGGTAGTACTATACCAACTAAAATATGAACATTAAGAAATACTAGTATGCACATACTGAAGAGTTAAAGTAACGAGAAGGAACATAACATAGTTCTGCTGGGGGCTCAGCACAACACACCCCTCAAATAAAACTAAGCACACCTGAAATTAAACTAAGCAACTAATCCGGTAGACACTGCATTAGAACCACCCTGAGCAACGACACTACCACCTTACTCGGACTCCTCGTCCACGTGCTCGACTTCGTCCTTGTCCCTCTTCCTCTTGGGCGATACTTCTTTGCTAGAAGCGCACACTTGGCTCTTGCTCTTCATCCAACCCTTGTAGATATTGAAACAAAGGTAGCCATTGATGACCCACAAGTATAGGGGATCAATTGTAGTACTTTTCAATTGTAGTAGTTTTCAGTAAGGTAATGTATGCAAGTGCTGAAATTGTAAGTAGCGAAGTAGTTTGATAGCAAGATAATTTGTAACGAGCAAGTAACGATAGTAGTAACAAGTATGCAGCAAGGTAGCCCAGTCTTTTTGAGGCAAAGGACAGGCCAAAATGGTCTCTTATGATAAGCAAAGCGTTCTTGAGGGTACACGGGAATTTCATCTAGTCACTTTCATCATGTTGGTTTGATTTGTGTTCGCTACTTTGATAATTTGATATGTGGGTGGACCGGTGCTTAGGTGCTGTTTTTACTTGAACAAACCTCCTACTTATGATTAACCCTCCCGCAAGCATCCGCAACTAGGAGAAAAGTATTAAGAATAAATTCTAACCATAGCATTAAACTCTAGGATCCAATCGGTCCCTTACGGAAAAGCGCATAAACTGGGGTTTAAGCTTCTGTCACACTCACAACCCACCATATAATTGCTACTCCACAATGCATTCCCTTAGGCCCAAATATGATGAAGTGTCATGTAGTCGACGTTCACATGACACCACTAAGGGAATCACAACATACATACTATCAAAATATCGAACACATATCAAGTTCACATGATTACTTGCAACGTGATTTCTCCCGTGACCTCAAGAACAAAAGTAACTACTCACAAATGATAAACATGCTCATGATCAAAGGAGTATTAAATAGCATATTGGATCTGAACATATAATCTTCCACCGAGTAAACCATATAGTAATCAACTACAACATGTAATCAACACTACTAGTCACCCACATGCACCAATTTATAATTCCGGTAACAAGATTGAATACAAGAGACGAACTAGGGTTTGAGATGAGATGGTGCTGGTGCAGATGTTGATGGATATTGCCCTCCCCAAGATGGGAGAGTTGTTGGTGATGATGGTGACGAAGATTTCCCCCTCCGGGAGAGAAGTTCCCCTGGCGGAATCGCTCCGCCGGAGGGCAAAAGTGCTCCTGCTCAAGTTCCGCCTCGAGACGGCGGTGCTCCATCCCGAAAGCCTTCTCCTCATTTTTTAGGTCAAAATGACTTATATACCAGAAGATGGGCACCGGAGGTGGGCCAAGGAGGGCACAACCCACCAGGGCGCGCCTGGGCTCCCTGGCGCGACCAGGTGTGTTGTGCCCCCCTGGTGGGCCCCCTCTGGTAGTTATTTGCTCCAATAATTCTTAAATAATCCATAAAAAATATCCGTGGAGTTTCATCTTGTTTGGAGTTGTGCAGAATAGGTGGCCTGACGTAGCTTTTCCAGGTCCAGATTTCCAGCTGCCGGAATTCTCCCTCTTTGTGTGTTCCTTGTAAATTATGAGAGAAAAGGCATTAAAATTACTCCAAAAAGCATTATTATGGACAAAAACATTATAAATAATAGTAAGAAAACATAATGCAAAATGGACGTATCAACTCCCCCAAGCTTAGACCTCGCTTGTCCTCAAGCGAAAACCGAAATCGAAAAACATGTCCACATGCTTTGAGAGAGAGGTGTCGATAAAAACAAAATACGGACATAGAAGCATCATGTTGATTATTATAACAGCAATAAAATTAAACATAGGAATTTTTATCATAGAACTTTTATCATACACTTCTCATGAATAAGTCATAGTTCATCACACCATCGAAGTATAAAGCAAAAAATCTATTAGAAACCAACAAACTATGTTCTCAGTCAACTTTGCAACTACAATTCATCATCTTTTCAGGAAGAGTCACGTGTCAGAGCCTTTAGGCAAGTCCACATACTCAACCATCATATAGTCTTCTATGATCACTACAGGAATCAGGCACTTTGCCGTCCGCCATGGCTGACGGCAGAGGCATGCATGGCTGACGGCAAAGGCCTTTGCCGCCCGCCAGTAGACGGCAACAAGTCCGGCTGAATAGGCTACAACGAAGGGCTCTTTGCCATCTACTGACGGACGGCAAAGATGAAATGCTCTTTGTCGTCCGCTAGCGGACGGCAAAGAACCCGGATGGCACAAGTGCCAGGTTAGGTCCGTTAAGGGGTTAACGGCGTGCTTCCGCCGGCAAAGACAAGTGCATATTTGTCGTCTGCCAGCGGACAGCATCGTAGCGAAATAGGCCAACCCCCAGGTGCTTCCACGTGCTAGCAGATGGCAAAGAGCCTAGGTAGTGGGGTGGGGCCGAGGGGGATGACCGTTAGGTGGGGCACTTCCTTTGCCGTCCGCTAGCGGACGGCAAAGAAAGTGGCCATTAATTTCTTCTCGTTAGTGGGCCACCCACCCTCTTTGCAGCCGGCTAGCTGACGGCAAAGCTTGTAAGCCGTCAGCTAGTGGACGGCAAAGAGCAGGCTGACAGCAAACATGTTCTTTGCCGTCAGCTCATTCTTTGCCATCAGTTTTCGTCAAGCTGATGGCAAAGACCCTCTTTGCCATCAGCGAGCTGACAGCAAAGAGCTGGCTGACGGCAAAGATCATGATTCCAGTAATGGATTGCTAACACTCACCTTCTATTCATGAGCAAAACGTTTCAACCGGACACATAGAAAGATAGGGGCTTATAGTTTCGCCTCCCAACTTACTCACGTCAAGGGTGGTGTCAACAATAATAACTCATGCTATCTATATTCAACTGGACATATGTGCCTAGATCTTTCCTCACCACATGATGCTTGCCAAAAGAGAAAAATGAAAAGGAATATAAGGTAAACTTTGACTCTTTGCATAAAAGTAAATACATGAAAGTAAAAGAAAGGCCCTTCGCAGAGGGAAGCAGAGGTTGCCATGCGCTTATTTGTTTGCATGCTCAATCCCTTAGTGCAAGAGAACGTCACGTTGTATTACCCCTTAAGATGACAACCTTTATTATGCAGTCTGTCGCTTTTATTCTTCGTCATCCAAGTTCGTACAACGCTCAATTTTCTCTTACACTAAATGATATCACATATTTAGAAGCAATTTTTATTTCCTTTTTGCACCGATGACAACTTACTTGAGGGATCTTGCTCAATCCCTAGGTAGGTATGGTGGACACTTGAAAAAGATTTGGGTTTAAGGGTTTTTGGATGCACAAGTAGTATCTCTACTTGGTGCGGAATTTTTGGCTAGCAAAGATAGGGGCAAGCACCACATGTTGAAGGATCTATGACAATATGACTTCTATGTGAATATAAACAAACATAAACCATTAAGTTGTCTTCCTTGTCCAACGTCAACAATTTTGGCATATAATATTTTGATGAGGGCTCACAATCACAAAAGGTTTCTAGGATAGTATATTTATATGTGAATCTTCTCTTTCCTTATTAATTCTTTCATGAGTTGCATCATTGACTAATGCTATGTTTGTCAATCTCTAATAAAATTTCCTACTTATACTTTTCCTTATGTGGTGCTATCACCTACCATAGGATTAGTATATGATTTTGTTGATTTATTTCCTTCCTTTTATTTATTTCCTTTCTCTTTTTCTTTCTTTCTTATTTCTTTTCTTTATTTGCAACATAAAAGTAAAGAAAGCAAAAACTCAAACTAAACTTTATTATATAGCTTGCACACGATTACAAGGATAGATCACTAAGCACACTCTCAAATAAGAAAGGATCGAACTAACTTTATTTTACCTAAAGCAAAAGATCGAACTAAGATAAGTAAAATCAAAAAGATAGTGGGATGATATGATAACGGGCACCTCCCCTAAGCTTGGCAGAAGCCAAGGGGAGTGCCCATACCCGATACTCAGTTCTCCTTTGGTGGTGAAGAAGATGGTGGTGGTGAAGAAGAAGGTAATGGTGGTGGTGAAAAGGTAGGGGATTTGCCCTTTGCTTCCTTCAGCTTCTGACTGAGAGTAAAGTTCTCCATCATCAACTCGCAATTATCTATCTCGAGTTTTATTATCCTCTTGCATAACGCCTCCATGCTCTCGTTTTTGAACCGGGGAGGAATCGATTCATCTTCATCTTCTTCGGAGGTCCATCCATAGTGCTTCTCATCCCCATAGAACTTGGGGTTTGTGATGACATCAGCAACATAGCTCTCTCCCTCAGAGTCTTGAGATGACATATTTTCAGATCTACGCAGAAAACAGCAAAAGAAAAGAACCGAGGATTTCTTCGTGATACGGTGATCAACAAGTTCGGGAAGTATATATAGATTTTTTTTTATCTTGGAGGACAAGCATAAGGAAAAAAACAGAGTACGGAAGGTGTCCTAGGTGGGCACAACCCACCTGGGCACGCCAGGCATGCCTGGCGCGCCCTGGTTTCTTGTGCCCACCAGGGGACGCTTCCTGGAAGTTTCTTTATTTCCAAAACTGACAAAAAATATCTTCGCAGATTTTTCAGAGTTTGTTTACTTACCGTATCACGTACCTCCTTATTTTGAAGATTCTTGAGTGTTCCGAAAGGACTCTTTTATCTGCTCTTCCGGTGTCAAGGTTTGGATAATATTGCTTTCAACATTGATGGGCGTACCTGAAATATAATGCTTTATTCGTTGCCCATTGGCAACCTTTGGGTTAGTACCTTCAGAATTATTTATTTTGATGGCACCAGATCGGTAAACCTCCTCGATGACATATGGGCCTTCCCATTTTGAGAGGAGTTTTCCTGCAAAAAACCTAAAACGAGAGTTATACAAAAGAATATATTCTCCGACTTTAAACTCATGCTTTTGGATTCTTTTGTCATGCCATCTTTTGACTTTCTCTTTGAATAATTTTGCATTTTCATAAGCTTGGATTCTCCATTCATCTAATGAGCTAATATCAAATAACATATTTTCACCAGCAAGTTTGAAATCATAGTTGAGTTCTTTAATTGCCCAATATGCTTTATGTTCTAACTCAAGCGGCAAATGACAAGCTTTTCCGTAAACCATTTTATAAGCAGACATACCCATAGGATTTTTATATGCTGATCTATAAGCCAAAAGTGCATCATCTAATTTCTTAGACCAATTCTTCCTGGACCTATTAACAGTCTTTTGCAAAATTAATTTTATTTCTCTATTGCTAAGTTCAACTTGACCACTAGACTGAGGATGATAGGGTGATGCAACTCTATGGTTAACATCATACTTAGCAAGCATTTTACGGAAAGCACCATGAATAAAGTGTGAACCACCATTAGTCATCAAATATCTAGGGACTCCAAACCTTGGGAAAATAACTTCCTTAAGCATTTTAATAGAGGTGTTGTGATCAGCACTACTGGTTGGAATAGCTTCTACCCATTTAGTAACATAATCAACAACAACCAAAATATGTGTATACCCATTAGAGGAAGGAAAAGGTCCCATGTAATCAAATCCCCAAACATCAAAAGGTTCAACAGCAAGTGAATAATTCATAGGCATTTCTTAACGCTTACCGGTATTACCTATTCTTTAACATTCATCACAAGATGAGACATACTTACGGGCATCCTTGAAGAGAGTAGGCCAATAAAATCCAGATTGCAATACCTTGTGAGCAGTTCTATCTCCAGCATGATGCCCTCCATAAGCCTCGGAGTGACATTTCCGTAGGATTTGTCCCTGTTCATGCTCAGGTACACAACGTCTAATAATATCATCTACTCCTTCTTTATAAGATATGGGTCATCCCAAAAGTAATGTATTAAATCATAGAAGAATTTTTTCTTTTGTTGGTATGTAAAGCTAGGTGGCAAATATTTAGCAAAAATGTAATTGGCATAGTCAGCATACCAAGGAGTACCATTAGCAACATTTATTGCAGCTAACTGCTCATCAGGAAAACTATCGTCAATAGGTAGTGGGTCATTAAGCACATTTTCAAGCCTAGACAAGTTATCAGCTATGGGGTTCTCAGCTCCTTTTCTATCAATGATATGTAAATCAAATTCTTGCAATCAGAGAACCCAACGAATAAGTCTAGGTTTAGCATCTTTCTTTTCCATAAGATATTCAATAGCAGCATGGTCTATGTGAATAGTTACTTTGGAATCAACAATATAAGGTCTAAATTTGTCACAAGCAAACACCACTGCTAAGAATTCTTTTTCAGTAGTAGCATAATTTCTTTGAGCACTGTCTAGAGTTTTACTAGCATAATGAATAACATTCAATTTCTTATCAACTCTTTGTCCTATAACAACACCAACAGCATAATCACTAGCATCACACATAATTTCAAAAGGCAAGTCCTTGATAAATCTCCTATAGAAACCAACATGGCCTAGGAAACTACGAATACCTTTAATGTCCTTAGGACATGGCATTTTCTCAATTGCATCAACCTTACCTTGGTCCACTTCAATACCTCTTTTAGAAATGTTATGACCCAAGACAATGCCTTCATTGACCATAAAGTGGCACTTCTCCCAATTCAAGACAAGATTTGTTTGTTCACATCTCCACAAAACTCGATCAAGATTGCTTAAACAATCATCAAAAGACTTCCCATAAACAGAAAAGTCATCCATGAAAACCTCAACAATATTTTCACAAAAGTCAGAGAATATAGCCAGCATGCATCTTTGAAAGGTAGCAGGTGCATTACATAAACCAAAAGGCATACGTCTATAAGCATAAGTTCCAAAAAGGACAAGTAAAAGTGGTCTTTTCTTGATCAGGTTGAGAAACAGGTATTTGTCAAAAGCTAGAATATCCATCAAGGAAGCAAAAGTGTGTGTGCTTAGATAATCTTTCAAGCATTTGATCAATAAAAGCAAAGGGTAGTGATGTTTTCTAGTAGCTTTGTCTAATTTTCTGAAATCAATTACCATTTTATACCTGTACAATTCTTTGTGGAATGAGTTCATTCTTATCATTTGGAACAACAGTTATACCTCCTTTCTTAGGGACACAATGAACATGACTTACCCATCTACTATCAGCTATAGGATAGATTATACCTGCTTCCAGAAGTTTTAATATTTCCGTTCTTACCACCTCTTTCATCTTCGGATTTAATCGGCGTTGGTGATCAACAACTAGTTTAGCATCAGGTTCCATATTAATTTTGTGCTGACATAGAGTGGGACTAATGCCCTTTAAATCATCAAGAGTATATCCAAAAGCAGCTCGGTGCTTCCTTAGAACTTTCAATAATCTTTCTTCTTCATGTTCTGAAAGGTTAGCACTGATAATAACATGATATATTTTCTTTTCATCAAGATAAGCATATTTCAAAGTGTCTGGCAATTGTTTTAATTCAAACACAGGATCACCTTTAGGTGGAGGAGGACCTCCTAGAGTTTCAATAGGCAAATTGTGTTTAAGTAGAGGACATTGTTCAAAGAAAATATTATCTATTTCATTTCTTTCACGCATATGTAAATCATTTTGATGGTCTAGCAAGTATTGTTCTAAAGGATCAGTAGGTGGTACAGCAATAGAAGCAAGACCAATTAATTCATCCTTACTAGGCAATTCTTTTTCATGATGAGTTCTACTAAACTTGGAAAAATTAAACTCATGAGACTCATCACCAAAGCTAACACCCACAGTTTGTTTTTGGCAATCTATGTTAGCATTAACTGTGTTCAAGAAAGGTCTACCAAAAATAATGGGACAGAAGTCATCTTGTGGGGAACCAAGAACAAGAAAATCAGTAGGGTATTTTACTTTCCCACACAAGACTTCAACATCTCTAATAATCCCACAAGGTGATACGGTATCTCTATTTGCAAGTTTAATAGTAACATCCATGTCTTCTAACTCTGTGGGTGCTACGTCTTCCCTAATTTCTTGATATAACTTGTAAGGAATAGCACTCACACTAGCACCCATGTCACATATACCATGATAACAGTGATCTCCTATTGTAACTGAAATGACAGGCAAGCCAAATACTGATCTATTTTTATCCCTTTTATTGGGTTTAGCAATTCTAGTAGCTTCTGCACAGAAGTAGATAACATGCCCATCCACATCTTCTTCTAAGAGATCTTTAACCATAGCAATATTAGGTTCAACTCTAATTTGTTCATCAGGTTTAGGTGTTCTAACATAGCTTTTGTGAACCACAATTGAAACTTTAGCATGTTCCTTTATCCTAACGGGAAAAGGGGGTTTCTCAATAAAAGCAGTAGGAACAACTGGATCAACATTATAGAGTATAGTTTCTTCTTTAACTGGTACCGGTTCTTTAATTTCTTCTTTAATAGGTGGGTCATATTTAAACCACTTCTCTTTAGGGAGTTCAACATGAGTAGCAAATGATTCACAAAAGGAGGCTACTATCTCAGAGTCAAGTCCATATTTAGTGATAAACCTTTGAAAAACATCGGTATCCATAAAAGATTTAACGCAATCATACTTAAGCTTTATACCTGACTCTTTACCTTCGTCGAGTTCCCAGTCTTCAGAGTTGCGTTTAATTCTTTCCAAAAGATCCCACCGGAATTCAATAGTTTTCTTCATAAAAGAACTAGCACAAGAAGTGTCCAGAATGGTTTGATCATTACGAGAAAGCCGAGCATAAAAATTCTGAATAATAATTTCTCTTGAGAGCTCATGATTGGGGCATGAATATAACATTGACTTAAGCCTCCCCCAAGCTAGAGCGATACTTTCTCCTTCACGAGGCCAAAAATTATATATATAATTCCGATCACGATGAACTAGATGCATAGGATAATAAATTTGGTGGAACTCCAATTTCAAACGATTCCAATTCCATGATCCAATATCATTGCATAGCCTATACCATGCCAATTCTTTTCCCTTCAAAGATAAATGGAAAACCTTTTTCATCACCTCATCTCCGGGTAAACCTGCAAGCTTAAACAATCCACAAATTTGTTCCACATATATCAAGTGCATATCAGGATGTCCGGTTCCATCTCCTACATAAGGATTAGCTAGCAGTTGTTCTATCATACCCGAAGGAATTTCATATTCAATATTTTCCGTAACTAATGGTGGCAAATGGTGGCAAAGGGCCAGGTGAGGGGGATGGTCTTGAGTGCAGAATCCCCCTCACCTGGCCCTTTGCCGTCTGGGGGCTAGACATGGTGGGCCCATTCAAGACAGCCCGCGGCGGCTTGACACATCTGCTTGTCGCCGTGGACAAATTTACCAAGTGGATCGAAGCGAAGCTGATCAAGAAGCTGAACGGGCCGACTGTCGTGACATTCATTGCCGACATCACTACTCGGTATGGCGTGCCGCACAGCATCATCACCGACAACGGCACAAACTTTTCCAAAGGAGCACTGGCACGTTTCTGCGAGACGCAGGGCATCCGAGTGGACTTAGCGTCCGTTGCCCACCCGCAGTCAAACGGCCAGGTCGAGCGAGCAAATGGACTCATCCTCTCCGGCATCAAGCCCCGACTGGTCGTACCACTGGAGCGATCGGCCGGCTGCTAGCTCGATGAGCTTCCAGCTGTCCTCTGGAGTCTGCATACTACCCCAAACAAGTCAACCGGCTTCACTCCGTTCTTCCTTGTATATGGTGCCGAGGCTGTCATCCCAACTGACATCGAGTTCGACTCGCCTCGGGTCACCATGTACACGGAGGCGGAGGCCAAGGAAGCGCGAGAAGACGGCGTCGACCTGCTGGAAGAAGGCCGGCTATTAGCACTCAGCCGGTCCGCCATCTACCAGCAGGGTTTGCGCCGTTACCACAACCGAAAGGTCAAGCCAAGATCTTTCCAAGAGGGCGACCTTGTGCTTCGGCTGATCCAGCGAACAGCCGGCCAGCACAAGCTCTCGGCCCCTTGGGAAGGCCCTTTCGTCATCAGCAAAGCACTAGGCAACGACTCCTACTACCTGATCGACGCACAAAAACCAAGAGCACGCAAGAGGGATGATTCCGGCAAGGAGTCGGAGCGACCATGGAACGCGAACCTCCTGAGAAGATTTTACAGTTGAAAGCAGTATATATCACGCTACCTTTTTGTATTAAGTACGAAACAACGGGCCCCCTGAGGAGCACTCGGGGACTGCCCTCCTTTATCTATGAATGACGAGTGTCATACTCATGAATGTATTATTACATTTGATTTTATGTCTGGCACCGGGTTCGACTAGTCGGCCCGGGGACTGACCGCCTTAAGTTATATTAAAAGTTCCACCTGAAGTCAGACGAGTAGTGTGCCGGCACCCGAGCCCTCTCTTGTTGAAAGTCCTAGCTCGAAGAACCGACTGTCTGACTGGCAAGAGCCAAAGGCAGGAAAGGATGCCCACACAAAAAAGGCTAAGGACTAACGAACTTGTATAACACAAAGACGGCCTCCAACCACGCCTACCGGCTGTCAAAACAGCCGGCTGGCCGGCCTCCCAGTCACTTCGCTAAAATCCAACAAAGCTAGAGTACTTGCCCTCCCAACTGGCCAAGCTCTTCTCCAGCCACAGATTGCAGAGCAACTGTCCGACTGGGGAGGCAGCAACCAAGGGAGGGCGGCAAAGGAAACAGCAGAAGGATGAAAGCAAAGAACAAGGGAAAGCCAAACGCATGCATAATTATATTTACACATAAGGCCCCAAACCGGCCGGCAGTCAATATAGTTCGAATACACCCAGTGGGTGAAATTGTGCAAACTTAACAAAATACTGTTCCAAGAGTGGTAAACAGGAAAATAGAGGCAGCAGAGTAGACTAAGGGCGCAGTGTGGGAGCCGGGTTGGTCGGTGGAGACGGCACCACCGGCTGGAGGAGTGGCCGGCTGGCGGGTCTCGGCTTGATCATCGCCGACTGCAGGCGGTGCACCCGCGTGTGCCTTGTTGCTGGAGGCACGGTCAAGCTGAGGCTGACCTGCCGCTCCACCATCTGGCCCGGCGTCTTCACCCTCCTCCTCCTCCTCCTCGCCCTCGTCGCTGGAGTCGGTCTCCTCCGCCGAGTCCTCGCCGTCTGTCGGGTTCAGCCCAAACCACTCCTCCGGCTGGGCAACACCGTTGTCGTCCACCTCAGGAGCGAAGACACTGGTGTCGGTGTAGTCGGCGATCGCCGAAGCCCGCTGGATGATAGCTGGCCGCGCCGGCTCCAGCTCCGTGTCGGCCTCCTGCCGCCAGGTGGCCAACTGGTCTAGACTCAGCTCGGGATACCAGGCCTTGGCGAACTCCAGCGCCCGCCTGGCGCCGGACCGAGCCGCTGAAGCCTTCCAGGCCTCAAAGCGGCCGACCGCCACCTCCAGCCAGTCGGCAGTCCGACTGAGGGTGCGGGCAATCACCTCACCAGGCCAGAGGGCGGCTAACACCTGCGCCCCAACACGCTGAAGCCTGCGGAGCATGCGGTGAGCCGGCTAAAAACGGGCTTGAATCGCCAAGAGCTGCTCCTCCAGCGACCGGCGAGCGTTTGGCGCGATCTCGGCGCCAACCTGCCTCCGTGCCTCGCGGTGGGCCTCGACGACCTGGTTGGCGGCGGTAGAGTAGCCAGGGAAGTACTCTGCGCTAAGAAGAAAGAGAAAGAAGAGAAAAATACCAAGTCAGAAAATGAGCTAAAACAGCAAGCGGCAAGCAAGGACGAAGAGGAAGGCGGCCTACCGTCAACCAAGTCTTCGATCTGGCCATAGCCGTTGATCAGCGTCTGCTTCGCTTCGGCCCAGCTGGCCGCCTCTGTCTCATACTCGGCTTGGAGGGCGGCCTCGCTGTCCTGCACCGCCTTCAGGGCCGCCTTGTGGCTCTTCTCCTGGTCGGCCAACCTCTTGGCCAGGCGGTCACGCTTCTGTGCCAAGGCGGCAAGCTCGGCCTCCTTAGCGCGGAGCGCGGCCTGAGCCCCGCCCAACTGTTCCCTCAGACTGGCGTTGGCCAGTACAGGGATGGCAGAAAAGAAAGAAGCAATAAGGAAGAAGTCGTCAAGGAAGATCCGACCCGACTGCTCAGCAGTCGGCCCGAATCTCGGGGACTACACCCAGTGGGTGCGCTGACACGCCCCCACGTGAGATAAAAGACGAAGCACTTACCCCGGCTCTCAGATAAGTCAGCGGTCTTTTGGGTCAGCTTCCGAGCCTGGGAGTTGAAGGCAGCCGCGCGGAGGTTGTGGTAGTCCTGCAAGTCAGGCAGAGGAGCGAATGAGAACAAGATAGCAAAACAAAGCCCGCTAAGAAGTTCCAAGCCGCCTGCTCAGCAGCCGACTCGGAACTCGGGGACTACACCCAGTGGGTGCGCTGACGCGCCCCCACGGAAGAAACCAAGATCAAAAAAGGCAAAAATAAGAAGACTAACCCGAATGGCCGCCCGCGTCGCAAGGACTCGTCATTATATTTCCTCAGCGCCGCAGCCTGGGACTGAAGTCGGTTCCGGACGTCCTGCGCTGCCTCGTTCACCACAGCCGTCCCTCCACCCGGCATCCACCCCGAGCTGGCGCTGGCCGCCTCCATGTCCTAGACCGACGAGCTGGAGCCCGCGGCCTTTTGCGGCTCCGATGCGGCCTTCCCCGTGCGCTGGCGCAAGGGCAACTGGACCACCAGATCCGTCCTTGCAGCCGGCTCGCCCCCGGCCGATTGCGCAGGCGGCAAGTTAGGCCGGTCGCCTTGGGTCGCCCCAGTCGGCGGGGCCGGTGCCGCCTCCCTCTTCAGGACGACGATGTCGTCCTCCCTCTCCAATCCCGGCTGATCGCCGCTGGCTTCCTCTGGCGGGGGCTCTGGGGCCTCAGGCGCCACGACGCGCAGAGGGGTGACGAGCAAGGCCACCTCCGCCATCGCCGCGGCCGCAGCCTCCGCTTGGGCCTTGGCCGCTGCGTCGGCGCGCGCCTTCGCCGCCTCCTCCTCCTGCACCGCCTTGGCGGCAGCCGCCCTCAACTCCTCCGCCTCCCGCTCCTCCCGCGCCTCCCGCACATTTTGCTCCGTCGCCGCCTGAAGCTCGGCGCGGGGATCCACGCGGCGGGTGCTCCCGGATCCTCCCGGCGATCCAACGACGGAGGCGGCAGCAACCCGCTCGAGCGACAGCGGAGCCCTGATTTTTTGAGAAAGGACAAGGATTCAGAAACTACCAAAGAAAAGAAGAAAGAATGTACAAAGGAGTATGCACTTACGCCAACACCGTCTGCGGCTGCTTCACCACCTTGCGGAAGTGGGCCGCCTTCGCGGCCGCCTCATCCCGCCTGGTCGCCGCCGCCCCGCCCTTGGGCTTCTTCGGCCGACTGCCGAACAAGCCAGACGCGGCACGACGCTTCTGCCTGCCGCCCCGAGCAGGCGGCGCGGCGGAGGAACCAGCCTCGTGGCCAGACACCGGCTGGCGGCGTGGGACGACTTCCGCCTCGTCGTCATCCGGCCAGTCGTCGAAGCTGGCTCCAAGACCGGAGCCGCCCACTTCACCGTCGGCTTCGCCGCCACCCATCTCGGTGTTGTCCTCCATGCCCGCCGCCCCCAAGTCGTAGTCCTCCAGGTCATGTTCCGCCCGGTCGGGGAGGAATCGGCGCTCCGTCTCCGACCCGGCTGCAGGTCGAAGGAGAGAGCTCTGCCAAGGCACCCCGACTGGTCAGAGACGGCCAGAAGGAATTCGGCAACAAAACTAAGGAAAGAATAGGAAAGAGAAAACATACCGTGGGCGGAGGATGCACACGGGAATATGGCTCCTTGCCAAACCGCCACTCTGCAGAGAGCTTGCAGTTCGCAAGGTAGTTCACCATGTGGGCCACCTCGTCGTGCGGCATGTCCTTGGTGCACATCCGGCTCAGATCGAGCTGGCCGCTCATCTGACAGATCAGGTGAGGGCGGCTCTGAAGCGGAAGCACCCGGCGCACGACGAAGGCGGCCAGCAAGTCGGACCCAGTCAGGCCCTCTGACTGGATCATCACCCGCAGTCGGGCGACGGCCGCAGCTCCAGCCGGCGTCAGCGACGTGGCCCGATAGGACCAGTGGGGCCGCCTCCCAGCCGGCGGGCCGGCTACGTAAGCCGGCAAGTTGACATAGTCGCCTTGTGGGGCGACGTTCTTCACGTAGAAATATGACTTCTGCCAGCGCTTCACCGACTGGATCAACGTGATGACGGGGAAGGGGTTGTCGGCCGCCGGCCTCGGCTTCGCGATGAAGGCGCCGCTCTGGGCCGGCACGCCCTGCATGCGGGTGCCCAGCTTAGATTGGAAGAACTCCCCCCAGAGCTCGAGGGTGGGGAGAACGCCAAGGTAGCCTTCGCACAAGGTGACGAAGGCGGACAGCAGCACCACCGTGTTCGTGGTGAGGTGGTGCCGCTGGAGCTGATAGAAGTCGAGTCTTGCGGAGGAACTCGATGTGGTCCATGTGGACGTTGGAGCCGTCCCAGTCCCCGCCGTACTGCATGGTGGCGAGAAGCTAGCGAGGAAGAGTGCGGCGGCGGAGAGAGCACGGCCATGCGGCGGCAGAGCTGCGGGGCGGAGTGAAGAATGGTGGGACGGCGCGGCGGCGAGGCGCTGCTGCGAGGGAAAGCTGGAGGAAGAAGATGGCAGAGAGGGGAGGAGCGTGCGAGCGTTTGCCGCTTCCCCTCCTCCCCCTACTTATAGCCTCGTGCGGCGAAGCCGAGGAGGCGAGGCGTGGGGAGGGACGTGGGATTAACTGCGCCCACTCCCCCACGTCCCGCGATTATTGCGCCCTAACGGCGTGCGGAAACCGTCGCCGGAAGGCGTGCGGACAGCTTTGGGCCGCAAAGAATCCGCGCCTGGGCCTAGGCGTAGGAGTGGTGGGCCCTCGGCCTGCGGCGACGTCTTGTCGTGCGCGTGGGTTGGTAGGCTCTCTTCCGCCAGGGGACGCCATGTGGTTCGCAGGCGGCGAGCGGCCGGCGCGCGCGCCAACAGACTCCCGCCTTCCGACTTTAAAAATTTTGCCAAGACGGCGCGCCCATCCGAAGCCGGCTCCTAGCTGCTGGCTCGTCAAGATAAGAAGCTGACCGAGCTTCTCGACCTCCACTCAGCCTCGAATCCCAACCAGCTTCAGGGACTACTGTCGGAGTAAATGGCCACGGGTAGCCTGACCGACTCCCCCTGGCTCTTCGAAAAATTACCAGGCCATTCAAGCCTTCAAGCATACAAAGCATAGGGCCGCCTTCCCCCGGCCGGCTATCCCCAGGGCCGACTCTCAGAAGGCGACCCAGTCTCAGAAACCTCCCCCAACAAAGATACGAGATAGCCGACTCCAGGGAGCCGGCCCCAAGAGGACCGACTCCCAGAAGCCGGCCATGAGGAAAGCCGACTCCCGGAAGCCGGTCATGAAGAAAGTCGGCTCCCAGAAGCCGGCCAAGACTGCACCCACAAAGACTGTACCCACATAACGGTGATAGCATGGGGCGTGACCGCAGTACAGCCCACTACCCCCGAATCCCGGAACAGGTATGGCCACAGGGCACCGTACGGGCCAGCCATCCCCCGTCCGGCGCGGCACTGTAGCCATGTTGGCCTCGATGTCACCCACGACAGGTGCCAGTACGGCCCGTGGGCGGCGGGCCCCTTTGCCAGAGAGACATCTGAAGACGGCCTGGCCTCCTCAGTCGGCAGGGACGTGGCCGGCTCCCAATAGCCGGCTACCTCCCTCCCTCGAAGCATGCGCCCCATTAAGGAGACGAGACGAGGTAAGGCTACAGTGAGAGCTCGCAAGGCGGTGACACTGTAGCCACGCTTACCTCGACAAAGCACTCATCATCAGAGGCGAGGCAACAATAACCAACCGCCGACAAAGCCCCCAAGCGGTGGGGCCGGCGTGCCGGCCAAGAAGCCAGCAGCCGGCGAGACCCACCAGTCGGCGGGCCCCAATGACCGGCGGAGAAGCCGGCGAGCATGGACACTGACGACTGGGACCCGCGCCCAGCCGGATTACCATTGTACCCCTGGGGGTAGGCCTATATAAACCCCCCAGGACACCCATGCAAAGGGTTGATCTCATAGAGTTTCACACACCACACAGAGAGAAGAGGAGAGCTAGCCTTGCCCTTCTTCTTCCTCTAGCCAGACAGCTCAAGGAGCACTTGTAGCTACTTGTATTGATCTAGTGATCATGCGGAGACCCCGCAGAGCAGGACTAGGGGTGTTATCTCCACGGAGAGCCCCGAACCTGGGTAAGATTCGCCGGCATGCATGTCTTCGCCTCATCCCGTTTCCAGGCACCGGCGACGTCTTACTGGCTCCCACAATGATAAGCCACCCGTTGGCATATGTCGCACCTACCACCCGACATGTGTCGTGTTCATCGGGAGGCAATGGAATACGTCGTGTTCATCGGGAGCCAACCGGCTTGGACGGAATAGCCGATCGAAACGAGGCCTGGCGTACCACAGAACGGAGGAAACGGCCTTGTGTTCGATCGGCCACGGTCGAAACGAGATCCTGTTCATCGGGAGGGGTCTGGCGTACCGCAAAACGGAGGAAATGGACTTCTCTTGGACCTCCTACGGTCGAAACGGGGTCCTATTGATCGGGAGGGGTGTAGCGTACCGCAAAACGGAGGAAACGAACTTGTGTTGGAGCGCTACGGTCGAAACGGGGGTCCTGTTCATCGGGAGGGGGGTGGCGTACCGCAAAACGGGACTCCACGGGATACTGTTCATCTCCACCGTCAACCTCCTCTAGCCTCCACGGGCTACTGTTCATCCACCGTCGACCTCCTCCAGCCTCACATGCGACTGTTCATCCACGGGCTCTTGTTCATCCAGCCTCCACCGCTCCTCCACCGGCTACTGTTCAACCAGCCCTCTCCATGGGGTACTATTCAACCTCCCCTCCACGGGCTACTGTTCATCCAGCCCTCCACCGGCTACTATTCAACCAGCCCTCCACGGGGTCCTGTTCATCCAGCCCTCCACGGGGTCCTGTTCATCCACCCCCAACCGGCTCGATCGGGGTCCTGTTCATCCAGCGGCAACGGCCTCTACTACCACGGGGTCCTATACATCCAACCCCCCACTGGGAACTGTTCATCCAACCCCCCCCCCCAACAACGCTCACTGTTCATCAAGGGAAGGAGGCAGCAGGGTTTGATCGGCTTCTGTTAGCAGCAGTAGCAAAGGAATCACTCGGGTTCAGTTAACTGCAAGGGATCGATTGCTCGGGTTCAGGAACGTAGCTAGTGAAATCGCTCGGGTTCAGTTAGAGCCCAACGCCTCGCGCCCACGCTCGTACGTGTACGAGAGAAACGCGCATAACTCGGCCCCCGACCACCCACCGTAACCAGGAACTCCCCGATATTTTCCTCGCCCTCGCTTCTACCACGGTTTTTTCGTCATGGACGGCCCAAAGAATGTCATGCAGATGCGTCTCCGGCCCGCCCAGGACGAAAAGCCCATTTTCTGTCATGATTTTTTGTCATAGAAGTAGGAGCCCACCACATCTATGATGATACCGGGTTTTGTCACAATTATTGTATAGAAGTGTCATAAGCATGACAGGAAAAAAATACGTTTGGCCCAAAATGTCACGGATGTGTCTTTTTTTTGTAGTGAGTTGAAGCAACTCTTGATGTGTTTTGTTCTCGTGTGAAACCTGGATTCCTTCACAAAGGCGATTGCTCCAGTGTTGTCACAAAATATTGTCATTGGGCCCGATGCACTGGGTATTACAACCAGATCGGATATGAACTCGTTCATCTAGACTCCTTCATGTGTTGCTTGCGTAGCAGCTATGTACTCCGCTTCACACGTAGCCGCAATACCCTTGCCAAATTGGCAATTGTTTTGTGTCGATTATCTTAGCAGAGTTCTTTTCACGTCTTATTGGCCAATAGATGTTTGCTTCGTCGGGTCCAGAACATGTTGCAAAATGTCTGGACATGTCAATTGATATTTTATATAAAAACATCTAGCACTTCCTCTTTTGCAACATGTCGATTTATATTATGCTATATCATACTAAATCATGCTGATACTTGCAGTGGCATAATTCCTGCATCACCGGTCGAGTACCCAGTTATGGGGCTTAACCTTCTGAGGCTATTGGCCCAAAATAGAACTGCGGAGTTCCACACTGAGCTGGAGCCTCTGCCCGCCAAGGTGCTGGAGAATCATTGCATCAAGCATGCGGTTGATCTCGAGCAGTCCCTTATGGAGGGCGCCTACAACTACGTGTTGAGTGCTCGACAAGCTGTGCCGCATGAAAGTTACGAATACTTCATGGACCTTCTAGCCAAAAGAGTAGTTAGGTAAGTGGTTTTGTGTCGCTACCCCTTCGTGTGTGATCTGCTGATTTACTCCTTATGCGGTCCATCACTGTGACATTTGTTGCGCGCGCAGAGACGAAATAGTGAAGCCGAAAGTGATGCGAAACAGATGCTTATGTTCAGCTCTGACAAAGAACTGCAATAGTACATCTCAGAGGTAAATTCTGTTTCCATCAACCTTTTGTGTTCTGGTGTGAACTACCTGAGATACCACCATGAGTTCTGAGTATGATATCGTCGGCAGGAACACCCCGAGTGGGATGTTAGGAACGGTCGGGTCTTCTTCCAGAAGGCGATGGAGTCTCAGCCCTGTAAGGAGACACCGGCGGTGCCCTCCATCAACAAGACCCTCGGCTATGCGAAGGAATTGGAAAGGACAGTGTGATTTGCTTTTTTATTTCATCTAGACTGTAAATTGCCATGAAGAGGTGGATTATTGGATCGTCCTGTAACTCAGTTGTACTACTTTGTTAAATCATTTGTTTCGCCATTCAGTTTCCAAATTGCTGTACAGTCTACACACAACTGCAAAATGTCCCTTAAAATGGCAATGAAACCATATCACAAAGACATCCGGAGTCCCAGAAGGCCAGAACCAGAGGGATCTACGGTCGATCTTCAGATAAATGGATCGCATCTAAAATATCCAAACTCCCAAAGCAAACCTTCAGAAACCCCCATCTTCTAATGAATGGGTGTATGTTTCAGTAGTAAGGTCCAGGGTCTAACTATGTGAAAGCACCAGTGAACTACATGCTGGCAGGAAACATGACATGGATAAAAACATCCAGCTTGATCTCCCCCTCTGATGGTGCAAAAAATCCATCCACTGGCTTCTGGGTATGTAAGGGCCACTCACCACTAGCAAAAAAAGTAGAAAAGGATGTAAGATCAGAGATTATGCCAATTACACCAATATGATCAAATGTAAAAGCAGAAACACACATGTACAAAGACCATTGAGCACATGTACAAAAAAGAAATTAAAAGCCAATTGCTGCGTCTGCAATAACTTAACAGGTCGCTTGGTACCCATCATTTGGGGTGGATTTGGTGGATTTCATTTGCGAATTCCAGGTTCAATTTGTTTGGCTGCCACTGAATTGACAGTTGGAATTGAATTGTCATTTCCACCCAAATCCCTCCCCCACCTCAATCGTATTGTACCCAAATCTTGGCCCCCATCCCCGTCATTCCTCTGGATTTGCCGCAGCTCTCCTCCTCCCCAATCCCGCACATCCATGGCGCTCTGATTCGGCGCCACCGGCGTGTCAAGCCTGGATATTCAGTTAGGAGTGCCATCTACCTTCAGTTAACGTGCGGCACTGATTCAAGACAGAGATAGCCATCTAATGGCTCGCCTTACTCACCTACTCTCTGTCCGGAGTGTGCTTTTACTGCGGTGGTCATTTGTCAATCATTGTACCATTTTTACCCATTGCCAGCTGAGCTAAATAAGCCAGCAGCCCCGTCTGTAATAGCATCGTCTTATTCTGAGAACCATTCTATCAAACAAGTATACATCTTATAGCAATATAAACCCCAGTTCGCAGACACTTTCCCCTTTCTCGTCGCGAGATCTGCTCGGTTCTAGTTCGATTCCGACCTCGATTCCCCTTGGGGCGTGACAATTGGTATCATGAGCGTAGGTTTTCCTCGACGGCGCGACAGATCGGAGCTGCGACAGTGATTTCCCACCCTTCCTTCCCTCTTTCGTTGGTGGCGTTCGTGGCGGAGTTAGCGGCGCTGGCGGCGGTAGACCCATTCGACGGCAGCTCGATGAGCAAGACTGGTTGTTTGAGCACATCGCTCAATCAGTAAAATCCCTGGTCAAGCGGCGTGTGGTGCTGTTTCGGTGGCGAATTCGAGTGGCGGCGGCAGGGTTAGGCGTCAGATCTGGTTCCCGGCAAGTCCTGGAGGTAAAATTCCTTTCTGCACGACCTAACCATGATGGGGCGCGGAAAGTCCAGTCTCGACGAGTCAGAGGTGGCTGAACTCCTGGCCATGAAAGGAGAATTCCTGCAACACCGTGAAGAAACGTAGATTGATGTCGCTTGAAGCTACGTCGGTATTTCCCCAAAGAGGAAGGGATGATGCAGCACAGTGGTGGTAGGTATTTCCCTCATATATGAAACCAAGGTTATCGAACCAGTAGGAGAACCAAGCAATACAACATAAACAGCCCCTGCACACAGATAACAAATCCTCGCAACCCGACATGTTAAAGGGGTTGTCAATCCCTTCCGGGGTACGGCGCCTCAAGTAGGCAAACGGACGTGAGATAAATTTGTAGTAGATTGATAGATCGAACGCCAAATAAAATAAATAGAAATAAAACGCAACAAGGTATTTTTGTATTTTTGGTTTAATATATATGAAAATAAATGCAAGGAAAAAGTAGACCGCAAAGGCAAATATATGAGAAAGAGACTCGGGGGCCGTAGGTTTCACTAGTGGCTTCTCTCGAGAAAAATAGCAAACGGTGGGTGAACAAATCATTGTTGGGCAATTGATAGAACTTCAAATACTCATGACGATATCTAGGCAATGATCATTACATAGGCATCACATCCAAGATTAGTAGACCGACTCCTGCCTGCATCTACTACTATTACTCCACACATCGACCGCTATCCAGCATGCATCTAGTGTATTAAGTTCATGGAAAAACAGAGTAATGCAATAAGAACGATGACATGATGTAGACAAGATTTATCTATGTAGAGATAGACCCCATCGTTTTATCCTTAGTAGCAACGATACATACGTGTTGGTTCCCTTTCTGTCACTGGGATCAAGCACTGTAAGATCGAACCCACTACAAAGCACCTCTTCCCATTGCAAGATAAATAGATCAAGTTGGCCAAACAAAACCCAAATATCGGAGAAGAAATATGAAGCTATAAGAGATCATGCATAAAAGAGATCAAAGAAACTCAAATACTTTCATGGATATAAAAAGATAGATCTGATCATAAACTCAAAGTTCATCGATCCCAACAAACACACCGCAAAAGAGTTACATCATATGGATCTACAAGAGACCATTGTATTGAGAATTCAGAGAGAGAGATGAAGCCATCTAGCTACTAACTATGGACCCGAAGGTCTACAAAGAACTACTCACGCATCATCGAGAGGCACCAATGGAGGTGGTGAACCCCATCCGAGATGGTTTCTAGATTGGATCTGGTGGTTCTGGACTCTGTGGCGGCTGGATGAATATTTCGTCGACTCTCCTAGGGTTCTGGAAATATTGGGGTATTTATAGAGCAAAGAGGTGGTCCAGGGGCACTCGAGGTGGGCACAACCCACCAGGGCGCGCCTGGGCCTCCTGGCGCGCCCTGGTGGGTTGTGCCCTCCTCGAGGCACCCCCCAGGCGCAGCCAGGGCCCATTAAGTTCCTTCTGGTCCATAAAAAATCTCTGTGGAGTTTCGTTGCGTTTGGACTCCGTCTGATATTGATTTCCTACGATGTAAAAAACATGCAGAAAACAGCAACTGGCACTTGGCACTATGTCAATAGCTTAGTACCAAAAAATGATATAAAATGATTATAAAAGATCCAAGATTGATAATATAACAGCATGGAACAATCAAAAATTACAGATACATTGGAGACATGCATGACATCAGCCTCAAACAGAACACTATGGTCTCAGTAATGGATGGCGTCCAGAAGGCGGTTTCGTCTCTGAATACACTACTCGCTGCCATGGCTGATGTACTCAAGTCCATGACTGTTGCAGATGCATCGACCTCAACATAGCAGGGCCAACCAACTAGTGAACAGCAGCCAGCGACCAGAGAAGCAACTGTACCTGAAGACAAACAGTTAACTGAAGAATTCCGAAAATGCCTAGTGCTGGAGCAGGCCAAGACTCGTCAGGTTGCTTCACAAATTCCCCCCAATCTGGCTCCGATTCAAGTTCCCAGACCCTGAAATCCCCCGAGTTACGGTACTGGTCCTATTCTGGATATCCCTTCGGGCAATGCTACAGCAATAGCAGCCTACAAAACTGCACGCACACCAAGTTTCCACAACTTTCAGCCCCCAGTAGTGCGTCAGAGTTGGGATGATTTTCAGAAACGGTATGAGCAAGAGATGCGCACCCAATTTCTCAAAAGCATCACCAAGGGCCCTCGTGTGGGCTTTCCACGTTTCGATGGTGATAACCCAGCAGGTTGGATCCGTCAATGTGATAAATATTTTTAGATGGCAGGTGCACCAGCAGAGTACAAAGTCAATTTTGCACAACTATATGTGGTGGGTAAAGCAGATGTATGGCTGAGGCGCTCGGGCATCTTGAAGAAATAGCTAACATGGGCACAATTTTGTGAGGAAATACTGCGTAGATTCTCGTCGGCAAGCTCCTATGAACTAACTGAAAAATTCAACAACCTGAAATAGGGTACACTCACAGTGGCAGAATATACAGACCAGTTTGAGGAACTTATGGCTGAAATACAAGTAGATAATCCAATCATGAATGAAGATTGGTTTATCAGATGCTACGTTAACGGTCTTTGCTTCTAGATCAAATTTCAGGTTCGGCCATTAAGACCCAAATCCCTAACTGAAGCTTACTGGCTGGCTGTGGATTTGGAAAAGGGAATTCCTGAAAAGAAACCCTATCATGCATACTCCAGTATAAGCAAAGCACCTGTAGGGTATCAAAAACCCTCCACGACAGTAACTGAAAAAACATCAGAACCTAAACAAGCGGTTGTGCAACAAAGGGCCAGAGAGCCTGGTAAGTGTTGGAGGTGTGGAGATGCCTGGTTCCATGGCCACAAGTGCAAATTATCACCTATGCTTAATGTGCTCACTGGGGAAGATCCTACAGAGCAACCAAAGGAGCAGGTGGAATTAGAAGGAACCAATACTGAAGAATAGCCACAGTCAGAAGAACACTGTATGACCATTTCTGCCCAAGCCATGTAGTCTGATAATGTGAACACTATATCCATACGGGTCCACATTGGAGGAAAACAAGCTATTGCCTTGGTGGATTCGGGTAGTAACTCCGCGTTCATAAACCTCCAGTTTGCCCTGACAACATCTTGTACAATCATTAAAGATACTACTAGAGCAGTAACTATTGCTGGGGGAGGAACCCTATGGTCTGGCTCCTTTGTGCCTCCTACCACTTTTGTTGCAGGCAACAATACTTTCCAACAGCAATTCAGAGTCCTAGATCTCCCAGGGCATGATATTGTATTGGGCAGTGATTGGATGGCCAGCCATAGTCCTGTAGCATTCCACTACAATCCCAGGCAGATCACAGTTATGAAAGACAAAATCACTCCTGTCACTATTAGGGCATGTGATACACTGTCAGAAGCAGCCCCAATAGATGCTGCAAGAGTTAGCAAGCTGTTGGAAGCAGGAGCTCCTATGTATGTTTTACAACTCATCAGGGGTACTAGAATCAAACCACCCACCAAACAGGACATTCCAGCTCCTGTTGAGGAAGTGCTACAATAGTTCCCTGATGTCTTCCAGGAACCAAAAGGCTTACCACCTAAGAGAGCCCATTGTCGGTGTCAAAACTAGCCGATCTCGTGTAGGGGTTCCCGAACTGTGCGTCTGAGGATCGAAGGTAACAGGAGGCGGGGGACACAATGTTTACCCAGGTTCGGGCCCTCTTAATGGAGGTAATACCCTACTTCCTGCTTGATTGACTTTGATGAGTACAGGGGTTACAAGAGTTGATCTATCTCGAGATCGTAATGGCTAAACCCTAGATGTCTAGCCTATATGATTATGATTGCCTCTACGGACTAAACCCTCCGGTTTATATAGTCACCAGAGGGGCCTAGGGTTGTACAGAGTCGGCTTATAGAGAAAGGAATCTTCACATCCGAATGCCAAGCTTGTCATCCACGCAAAGGAGAGTCCCATCCGGACACGGGGGAAGGCCTTCTATCTTGTATCTTCACGGCCCACCAGTCCGGCCCACGTCACATAGCCTGGAGGCCCGGGGACCCCCTAATCCAGGACTCCCTCAGTAGCCCCTGAACCAGGCTTCAATGACGATGTGTCCGGCACGCAAATTGTCTTCGACATTGCAAGGCGGGTTCCTCCTCCGAATACTCCAAAGCAGTTGAACAAGAGAACTATATCCGGCTCTGTATTACATTTACAACCCTGAACCACAAGGGCAAAACACTTTAAACAAAATAAATTATGTCTACTGACAGCTTTTTCGGCGAGACGTTGTGCCCGGCCTTATTATTTCGAACCTTTTTTAGCCTCCCTCTTCACGTTTCGAGGCGCGGTCTTCATTGACACATCTTGTCAAAGCAAAGATCGTGTCCCCTTACTGCGGGATCCTCATCAATACGGGTTTGGGTAATCCAACCGTGCCGTTTGGATGACCCCTTGGAATAGGCGAGTTTTAAGACTCGTGGGGGAGGCGCTTGATATTCACTGCCTTTATTAGAGGATAAGGATCCATCTTTTTCCCCCATGCCTTTTCCCTTCCTTAGCCCTTCCGTCCTCGAGCTCCAGCGCCCAAGTCCCAATCTTTACCATCGCCACCAAATACTCTAGCCATGTCCGGATCCGACTCGCAAGGCAAGTGGATGGCCTCCTTCGTGACAGAGAAGGACATCAAGGAGCTCCGGGAGGCGAGGTACTTGACAGCGGAAATCAGACACAGACTCCCTGCCAAAGAGCAAGTTATCCCCACTCCAAAGCCCGGTGAGAGGGTTGTGTTCCTCCCTCATTTTCTCCACGGACTAGGGTTTCCCCTACACCCCTTTGTCCGAGGTCTCATGTTCTATTACGGGCTAGATTTTCATGATCTGGCCCCGAACTCCTTCCTCCACATCTCGGTGTTTATCATCGTGTGTGAGGCATTCCTCCGCATCCCTCCACACTTCGGCCTGTGGCTCGAGATTTTCAATGTGAAGCCGAAGGTGGTCGACGGGCAACACGCGGATTGTGGCGGTGCCGTGGTGAGCAAACTTCCCAAAGTTATCTGGCCCAAAGGGGCCTCTGTGGAGACCGTCAAGATATGGCAGCAGGAGTGGTTTTATATCACTGAACCCCGCAGCACCAAGTGGGCGCCGCCCCTGCATTCAGATCCAGACCCCCACTGCGGCTTGCGTCATGGACCAACAAGGGTCTGGAATGGGGCTCATCCGACGAGGTGTTCATGCTGAAAAGGCGCATCAAAAATATCATAGAGAAGGGCACCAGCCTCACTGATGTGATCCAGGTGATGCTCATCCGCGGTCCCTTCCCTGCCAACGCCGGCCTCACCGCATGTGGGAGTTCAATTCGGAAGGGCCACGGACCCTGAAGCGATTCATCGGCACGATGCATGAAGCGATCTGGAAGCTACTTTTCAAGACTCAAAAGTCGTGGCCAGGGACGTCCGAGGACATCGGCCTCGACTGCAATCATCCAGCCTCCCTAGTGAGTGCTATATTTCCGAACATAACATAGTTCATTAATCAGAAGAGGGGGTGCACTGAGAATTCCATCCTGTAAAACAGGTTGGACAAAGAAGGCGGAACGGATCAGATGTCCAGCTCCACTGCCTGAAAACCCAGCAGATCCTCTTCTAATGAGGATGTTGGTCCCGGCGCCCTATCAGGCGCCGAAGAAAAAGGTAAAGAAGAAGAACAAGGAACCCAAAGATGGTCTCTGCTGCAAAGGTACTTCGGACGCGATGTTCGGAGAAACCGACACTCACTCCTCTGAGGAGGACGAAGACGAAGAGGAGGAGCAGGCCGACAGCAACCTTTCCCCGAAGGGGAAAAAGAAGAAAAGGGCGGCCTCCGAAGATCCAGGGGCGGAGGCGCCCAAAAGTGGCGCCCCAGGCCGAAGCCCCTTGCCGAATCGTAAGTATCCAAAGATGCCATACATAAATCCAGTCTTGATGATTATGGTATGAACATTTCGTATGGTGTAGTCCGGCCCGCGATCTTCCCCAACAATCATCGAAAGGGAATTCCTTGGATCCGAGGATGATGGAGAGCAAGTCGCCTTCGCTAGCCTCCCTGCCTATCGCCACGGACGACACTGATGTGTTGTCCCGAAGGGCCTCTCAGGGGGCATGGGGTGGTACGGGAAACCACCAAAACGGCGCCAGGGGGTAACACCTCGGCCGCTGAAAACACGGGGGGAACAACCCCTTCGGGGGCTGACGGCGGGGGCCTGGACCAGTCCGGCCACCAGCCGAACACTATTCCGGAAACCCAAGTGGCTCCGGAGTCGAATAAGTGACCCCCCCTCAAGGGAGGGGGGAGTGCCATCTCCCGCAGCAACCTCCACTAATCCGGAGGTGCCGAACACACTAATGGAGGCATTACAACGTGCTTCCATCGCGGAGGAGCACCGCACCCTAATGGGTGTGGTGGTTGAAAAGGTTCAGTCCGCCAAGAGCGGGCTGAACGAGGCATTCACTAATCTGCTAACAGGCTTCGAGGTATGCAATGTAATATTCCTGACCGCTTTTCATATGAAAGAGATGCCTGTGTATAGATAGTAGCCCCTGAGACTCTGATCGTCCTCCTCTTTTTTTGTTAAAAAAGGGGCGGACAGAGGATCAATAATATTCGCCGGAGATAATATACTTTTATATGTTGAAATGCAGGCTTCACTGTTAGCGGCAACCGCCCGAGCCTCTGAAGTATCCAAACTTAAATGTAAGCTGGGGCTGGCCGATGAGGATCTCGTCCGCATCAACAAGAGATTTGATCAGGCGCAAGGTATGTTTCAGAACATTTCGTTCATGCCTGTATTAATATGTAGATCTTGAGTCAAAGCTCATGTGTTGCTATGTGTATGATTGCAGGCAGCGCGGCTGCAGTTGATGCCCTTAGGGGTGAACTTACCCAGGCCATGGAGCAAGCAAGGGTGAACAAGGCGGCCGCTGATAAAGCGGCCGACGACTTGAAGTCCGAGCAGGTTCTCCGCTGCCAATACGAGGAGCGGGTGACCGAAGTGGAACAGGCGCTCAAGGACGCCGCCAACAAGTGCAAGTACCTAGAGGAGAAGAGTAAAGCCCAAGCGACCGACCTTGCCAAGGCCCTTAAAGAGGCCGAGGAGGCGCGGGCAGAATCCCGAGCGGTGCGCGAGGAGATCAAACAGGCCGGACAAATTGCGGCTGGTAAGCCCTTTCTCCTACAGAGTAATTTCGGCAATCAGACATATGTTTTACTCACGCGACTATGGAGTGGTCCAGACGCCTTTGCGGATCTTCTGAAGAGCGCCGCCGACGCCGTGCAGTTCTTCCGGGCCCAGGAGGGGCACGCGACAGAGAAGCTATTCTGGTCCCAGTTCGTGACGCGGGAGCGCCTCGCGCTGCTAAATGACCAGATGGTGCTGTGGGCCGAGCTGCACAGGATGTCCGGATTGGCCATGAGGGATGTCATCGTCCGGCTGTGGCCAACCGAACCCGTTCCGAGCAGCTATTTTGGCCTAGTGCAGCGACTTGTTGACCCACTGCCCCGTATTGATGCGGTCAAGCGGTCGTCATGTATAGAAGGCGCGCGGCTGGCCTTTGCCCGTGTCAAGATGCACTTGGCCAAAATGAAGGCCCCCATCGTGGCTGTTGAAGGTCCGGCCGGGGGCAAGGACCACCGTACGCCGGAGCGCTATTTTTAGGACGTCCTGGAAGGTGCCCGCTTGATAGAGGGCCAGTGCTCAAAAGACATCATGTTCGAGTGAATGTGTCCGGACTGCCCGGATGTTGTATGGACCAAAGTTTTGTAATATATTTATATTGTTTGTCTTTAAAGTGTTTTTCCTCCTGTGCGGCCGTTTATATCCCTGAGAGTTTGCCAGTCGTCGGCTTCAGCCCCCACGTAGATACTACGGGGGTGTTCGGAGTAGCACATGACCACACGTTAACCCAACGTCTTGGTCCATAAAGGAGCCGTCAGTGCAGCGAACCAGGCAATTGGACTATGCGGCTTTACCACTCTCACTTAGCCATAGGAGTTTTACAATGGGGTTGTAAGGTAGCCCCTGGTGCGTGTGCGGCTATCCGAACTTGGGTGCCTTACACGTGTGACTGGAAGAACCAGTCATTCATGTAATACGGAAGAAATCGCTAGAGATTTAGTAAGTCGCCGAATTGCTGACCAGCTCTCGCCGCATCATGACCGTCAGTTTTAGGCTTTCTCTACTGAGGTGCTTGACCGGGCGAACCAGAAACACAATCGCAGTAGTTCTCCCTTTACTACCTTAGCCGAACAAGCGGAATGTAAGGTAGCAAACACAGGAACCGGGTAACCCAACTATTGACCAAAGAAATGATTCGGAGCCGATGCATATAATGCAGTATTCTGGACAACGAAGTCTACTTTGAGAGTGTTCGGACTTTCTGTTTTCGAAAATATATATGGCTGAATAGAGCCCCTGGCAATTTAAATCGTGCCGAGGTGTATATGCCAATCTAACGTAAAGGGGGAAGACGGATTAAGAAATAAGCCCATACCGAACAAGGTTGGGTGAAACTGTTCCCATTAAAGTCTGATTGGTAAGTCAAAACGTATTTTTACAGAGGATACCATAAGCATCAAGGCTATTTTACATGCTGGAAACAAGGGAAAGCTGCATACGGGTCCTAAAATTGAAAAGATGATCTTGAAGATCCTTTGGACACTCTCCCGCATGTCTGCGCCACTTTTCGCCTTGGTGTATGATCCTTTGAGAGGATCAACTATCGAGTATACATGAGGGGCCTGAAGAAGGGCCAACCTGAGAGATAAAAATAAGAAGAAAGAAAGGGAAAAATATGAAGGTCCGGATAGGGTTGAGCCGTATTGTGGACCTTATTTTTAGTATGCCTCCGTCCTTGCCCATGGTATCTTTAGTGCATAGTTATGTATGCATGGTACGTATGCTGCTATCAGGTTGAGGCGTTGACAGAGACCGAATTGCTAATCTAGCTCTGGCCGAGCCGGACTGTCATTCTGCAGGGTAGATCGGACTCGTTTGACAGTGTCCGGGGGCTTGACTGCCGGAGTAGTATTCGCCTTGATAAGGCCACCCTGTGCTTCGGCTACGAGAGCCGCGGTATGCTCCTCAGTACGGAGGGAGCGCTCCATGTTTCCATTGACTGTAATAACGCCGCGAGGTCCAGGCATTTTGAGCTTTAATTAAGCGTAATGCAGGACCGCATTGAAGCGTAATAAGGCGGTTCTCCCGAGCAGTGCGTGATAGCCACTGCGGAAAGGGACGATATCGAAGATCAAATCTTCGCTGCGGAATTATCCGGCGAACCGAAGACCACTTCCAGCATTATGGACCCTGTGCAACAGGCCTCTACGCCGGGTATTATTCCTTTAAAGGTAGTTTTCGTGGGCTTGATTTTTGATGAATCGATACCCATCTTATGAACGGTGTCGTGATAAAGCAGATTAAGGCTGCTACCGCCATCCATGAGGACGCGCGTGAGATGGAATCCATTGATAATTGGGTCGAGGACCAATGCTGCCGAACCTCCATGACGAATACTGGTCGGATGGTCTCTACAATCGAAAGTGATCGGATAGGCTGACCATGGGTTGAATTTTGGGGCGACTGGCTCTATGGCATAGACGTCCCTTAGTGCGCGCTTGCGCTCCCTTTTGGGGATATGTGTAGCATATATCATATTCACCGATTTTACCTCGGGGGCAATTTCTTCTGTCCCCATGTGTTCGATGGGCGAGGCTCTTCATCATCGTCCTCGCTGGGCGGCTCTTTCCCCTTATGTTTGGCGTTTAGCTTGCCGGCCTATTTAAAGACCCAACAATTTCTGTTGGCATGATTAGCAGGCTTATCAGGGGTGCCATGAATCTGGCAAGGCCGATCGAGTATTTTGTCCAAACTAGATGGACCATCCTTGTTTCCTTTGAATGGATTCTTCCGCTGACCGGGTTTAGAGCCACTGAATCTGGCATTGACCGCCATGTCTTCGATATCTTCGTTATTGCTTCGGCGCTTGTGTTTGTTGTGTCGTGGCTTGCCATTGCCATCCCTGGTTTCGGAGGTGCCAGGGTCGCTGTTGCTATTGCTCCTACAAGCTAGCCAATTGTCTTCTCCTGAGGGAATCCTGGACTAAGCGGTCCTCGGGCGTCCGGGCTATGTGATATGGACCGGACTAATCTGCCATGAAGATACAAGATCGGAGGCCTTCCCTCGTGACCGGATGGGACTCTCCTTTGCGTGGATGGCAAGCTTGGCATCCGGATCTATAGTTTCCTTCCTCTGTAAACCGACCCTGTACAACCCTAGTCCCATCCGGTGTCTATATAAACCGGAGGGTTTAGTCCGTAGAGCCAATCATAATCATACAGGCTAGACATCTAGGGTTTAGCCATGACGATCTCGAGGTAGATCAACTCTTGTAACCCCTATACTCATAAAAGTCAATCAAGCAGGAAGTAGGGTATTACCTCCATTAAGAGGGCCTGAACCTGGGTAAACATCGTGTCCCTGCCTCCTGTTACCTTTTATCCTCAGATGCACAGTTCGGGACCCCCTACCCAAGATCTGCCGGTTTTGACACCGACACTGGTGCTTTCATTGAGAGTTCCACTGTGCCGTCGTTAGAAGGATCGATGGCTCCATCGATCGTCTACAAGAATGCCGCCTTGAAGGAGACTTTTCTCCCCGGCCAAATTTTTGTATTCGGCGGCTTCGCACTGCGTGCCAACTCGATTGGCCATCTAGAGCAGATCGACAGCTACACCCCTGGTCATCAAATCAGTTTTGGAAATCTGAACTACGTCACTCATATCCGAGGAGACTTGATCTTCGAGGGGTTAGCGACACCGACCGCCGCTCTAGCCTTAGATCCGGAGCAAACTGCTAGGTCCGAGGATGGGAGTTTGGAATCCACCGGACTCTCCACAATTACAGAGCTCACTACCGCAGACCCAGATAGGACCGTGTCATCGGCAAGCATGGAGCCTTGCCGGACTCCACCCATCACTGCAGGGCCGGACTCGTGTCCGAGTCCTAACTTCGGACTCTCAAGGGTTGTGTAGGAAAGCGCGACCAGGAGGCCTTCGCCTAACTCACCACCAAAAACTCTTGTCTCCCCGTCCAATCCTCGCCTTTAAGCGAGGCCCTGGACCTAATGCGATCCCTCGCCATTGCAGAGGAATCATTGCCAAACTACGCCCAGCCCATGCTAGGGGCTGAGAGCGGGGAATTTTACATCCCACCCACCACCCACTTCATAGCCAGTGTCGAGGATTTAACCGACATGCTCGACTATGCCTCCGAAGACATCGAGGGTATGGACGACAATGCCGGAGATGAGCAAGTCCAAAACCCACCGTTCACTGGACACTGGACGGCCACTTCCACATATGATGTGTATATGGTGGACACACCCAAAGAGGACGACAGTGACGGCGAGAAGGATCCGGTTGAGGACAAGCCTGCCGAAGCACCTCTGAAGCGTCGATGTCAGCGGCGCCGCTCAAAATCGCGTCGCGACAAAGATGGCAATACCGGCACCGGAGACAATAATACTCTGGAGAATGCTGAAGACCCCGAAGCCCCTGCCGAGCCAACATCTGAACAGGATGACTGGGAGGATGGGCAAGTTAACCCTAACGATCCTGTCGGGAACAAGGTCTCGGAGGACAGCAACTACCTACCGACCGAAGAGGATGTGAGCCTCGACGACGAAGATTTCATCGTGTCGGAGGAACCCCTCGAACAAGAGCGCTTTAAGCGCCGGCTAATCGCCACTACAAGAAGCCTGAAAAAGCAGCAGCAGCTTCAAGCTGATCAGGATTTACTCAATGACAGATGGACTACTGTCCTGGCAGCCGAGGAATACGGCCTCGAACGCCCAACTAAGAGTTACCCGAAGCGCAAGCTACTACCACAATTTGACGATGAGGCCTTGAGCCAATACCGCCAAAGCACAAAACTGCTGACGAGCCCGACCGACCACCACGTGGACGGGACAGACCGGCTACTCATGCCGAACACCAGCCCGCGCCACCCCGCTGTCGAGGCAAGGAGGCAACGGCCCCGGGCTACACCTACAACCTACACAAGGACCAGGACAATAGGGCCGGTCAGACCAGATCAATCTATAGATCAAGGGGGTGTGCCCCAGCGCGAGGAGACGGCCATCAGGCTTGGCACGACAAGCACAACCTCACCCGGGCCGAAAACCGCATACGGACTTCATCCAAACTGCATCATGATGTTGCCTGATACAGAGGCACTGCACACCCCCTATGCTTCACCGATGAGGTAATGGAGCACCAGTTCCCAGAAGGGTTTAAACCCGTGAACATCGAATCATACAATGGTACGACGGATCCCGCAGTCTGGATTGAGGATTTTCTTTTCCACATTCACATGGCTCGCGGCGACGATCTACATGCTATCAAGTATCTTGAAAGTGCAACTATCCCTGGGTGGTTTTGGTAATTCAACAACATATAGCTCAATGAACTAACGCTATTTCAAGATGATCATTTCAGAAAGCTCAATGATTGGCATGGCATGGATTAGGAATGTGGACCCCTCAAAATGCTAAGGACATATATTGGCTCAAGCTCAAGGCTCTACATTTTCATTTTAGTGATCCAAGATCACATTGAGTCCATAGGAAAAGCCAATACTATTAAAAGGGGATGAGGTGTTGCTTAATGGCTTGCTTGCTCAAAATTCTTAGTGATATGCTCCAAAAGTCGTCAACCACTTTCTCATATCCACATATGTCCAAAACCAAAAGTCAAACTCGGCCCTAACGATTTGATCTATCTGGCGCCACCGAGTTTATTTGACATAGCCACTGCCAGAAACCCTAGTCACTTCGGTCTCACCGATAGGGATCTCGGTCTCACCGAGATGGGATTGCAAACTCTCTGTTTCCCTTTGTAACGTTTCGGTCCAACCGAGATGAGCGATCGGTCCCACCGACTTCGCAATGCAAACTCTCTGTTTCCCTTTCGTAATGTTTCGGTCTCACCGAAATGAGCGAATCGGAACCACCGAGTTGGCCTGACCAACTCTCTGTTTGCCTATCACACAAATTGGTCCCATCGAGTTTGTGTAATCGGTCTCACCGAGATTACGTTATGCCCTAACCCTAATGAAATCGGTCCCACCGAGTTGACATGTCGGTCCCACCAAAAAGCCTAACGTTCACATTTTGAACTGAATCGGTCTGACCGAGTTTCATGATTCGATCCCACCGAGTTTGGTAAATTGTGTGTAACGGTTAGATTTTGTGTGGAGGCTATATATACCCCTCCACCCACTCTTCATTCGTCGAGAGAGCCATCAGAACGTGCCTACACTTCCAGCATACATTTTCTGAGAGAGAACCACCTACTCATGTGTTGAGATCAAGATATTCCATTCCAACCACATAAACCTTGATCTCTAGCCTTCCCCAAGTTGCTTTCCACTCAAATCTTCTTTCCACCAAATCCAAATCTGTGAGAGAGAGTTGAGTGTTGGGGAGACTATCATTTGAATCACAAGAGCAAGGAGTTCATCATCAACACACCATCTATTACCTTTTGGAGAGTGGTGTCTCCTAGATTGGTTAGGTGTCACTTGGGAGCCTCCGTCAAGATTGTGGAGTTGAACCAAGGAGTTTGTACGGGCAAGGAGATCGCCTACTTCGTGAAGATCTACCCTAGTGAGGCAAGTCCTTCATGGGCGATGGCCATGGTGGGATAGACAAGGTTGCTTCTTCGTGGGCCCTTCGTGGGTGGAGACCTCCATGGACTCGCGCAACCCTTACCCTTCATGGGTTGAAGTCTTCATCAACGTGGATGTACGATAGCACCACCTATCAGAACCACGCCAAAAATCTCCATGTCTACATTGCGTTTGCTCCCTACAAACTCCTCCCTTTACCTTCATATGCAAAGTTATACATTCCGCTGCTATACTCTTCGACTTGCATGTGTAGGTTGATAGATTGACTTGTTCTAAGTTGCTAAAATCTGCCAAGACTTAAAATTGGGAAAAGGCTAGATTTTTATTTGGTCAAGTAGTCTAACCCCCCCCCCCCCTCTCTAGACATAATTTCCCTACAAGTGGTATCAGAGCTTTGGTCTCCATTTGCCTTGATTTCCATAGCTTTTGGTGATCATAGCCTGGGTTTCGTAACCTAGGAGAGTATGGCGTCTAGCGAGGGAAATTGCCACCGTAGAGGTCCTTACTTTGATGGTACTAATTTTGCTAGTTGGAAGCATAAGATGAAAATGCATATTCTTGGACATAACCCCGCCGTTTGGGCTATTGTGTGTATTGGCTTGCAAGGTGAATTCTTTGATGGGAGAGAATCGAACCGTGAAGCTACTGCGGAAGAATTAAAGATGCTGCAATACAATGCTCAAGCTTGCGATATCCTCTTCAACGGATTGTGCCCCGAAGAATTCAACAAAATCAGCCGTCTTGAGAATGGAAAGGAAATTTGGGATACTTTGATTGATATGCACGAAGGTACCGACTCCGTCAAGGAATCCAAATTGGATGTGCTTCAAAGTTAACTTGACAAGTTCAAAATGGAGGATGGTGAAGGTGTCGCTGAAATATACTCTAGGCTTGCTCTCATCACAAATGAGATTGCCGGATTAGGAAGTGAGGAGATGACCGATAGATTCATCATCAAGAAGATCCTCAGAGCCTTGGATGGAAAATATGATACCGTGTGCACATTGATCCAAATGATGCCCAATTACAAAGATTTCAAGCCTACGGAAGTCATTGGAAGAATTGTTGCTCATGAGATGTCACTCAAGGATAAGGAAGAGTTTCACAATAAGTCAAGTGGTGCTTACAAAGCCTCATGTGACGCTCCTACATCATCAAGTGAGAAACAAACCTTCAATGAGGAATTGAGCCTAATGGTGAAGACCTTCAACAAGTTCTACAAGAGTAGAAGCAAGGAAAGAAGTTCCAACTCAAGGTCCTACAATGACAAAAGATCTTCGAGTCGTGAACGTAATTGCTACAATTGTGGAAGACCCAAACACTACTCCAATGAGTGTACGACTCCCTACAAACGAAGAGAAGATTCACCCAAAAGGAGAAGTAGAAGAGAAGAATCACCACCAAAAGAGAGGAGGAGTAGAGATGATCGTTATGAACGAAGAACCTCTCGGAGAAGCAAGGATTCGGAAAGGAAGGACAAATCATCAAGGAGCTACTCAAAGCGAAAACATCAAGCTCACGTTGGTGAATGGGTATCCGGCTCCGACTCCAACCATCACTCCGAAAGAAGTTATCACTCCAACTCCGAATATACTCAAGATGAAGGTGTTGCCGATCTAGCACTTGTGTCAACCAACTCCTATGACATATTTGACTCACCAAATGAAGGAATTGGGAGATGCTTCATGGCTAAAGGCCCAAAGGTATCACACCCCGAGTATGTTGATTTCAATAGTGATGAAGATGATTTGCTAGGTGATGATGATTTACTTGTTGATAACTCTAGTGATGAAAACTATGATGAACTTGCTATTAATCATGCTAATCAAGATAAAACGAATGATGATGATAAGAAGGAGATTGAGCGTCTAACTAAAGAACTAAACACTCTTAAGTTAGCTCATGAAACTACCTTGGAAGACATCGAGAACTTTTAAAGACTCATGAGAAGTTACGCTTTGAAAAGCTCAACCTTGAGCAAGAGCATGGGTTCTTAAAAGCAATCAATGATGATCTTCGCAAGAAAAGTTCTTCTTACATTGCCAAGCATTTACTCTTGTCTACTTACATGCCACAAGTTAAATCTAGCAACAAGAGTAAGAAAGATTCTTCTTCTAGTAGTAACAATAATCATGCTAAGTCCAATATTGTTGCTTCTAGTAGTTCTCTTGATTCCACTAATGATTCTCTTAGCCAAGTTACACTTGAGCAAGAAAATAGCTTATTGAAGGGAATCATAGAGAAAGGTGTTTACAAGAGCCTTGCCAGAAGTAAGCAATTTGAGGAAATTGTACGCAAGCAAGGAAGGCACCGGAAGAATCAAGGTGTTGGTTTTGAACGAAAGTTCAATGCCAATGAAGTTGAGTGGGAAGAAGATCAATACCCCAAGACGAAGTTTGTTCCTCAACAAGAGAAGTATGATCCTACTTCTTTCCAAGGGACACAAGCTCAAGATGATCTTCCACCACAAGACCACAAGCGAAAAGGCAAGGATAAGCTTCAAGAGGAGATTGATGCATTTGAAGAAGCTCCTAAAGCCTTGGTCAAGTGGGCTCCCAAGACTACATCAAGTTCTACTTCATCAAGTACAATTACAACTCCAAGGATTCCCATCAAGATGATGTGGATCCCGAAGAAGAAGAACTAGAGAGTTCTTGCGGGTGACTCCGCCAACATACTTCACTCATATCATCTTGGCAAGGACAAGTGCAAACAACTTCCACATCATGCACTTGTTCAAGGAGTCACAAACCCTCTTGTTGGTAAGACAAGGGACAAGGTAACCTAATGCTTTCATGGACATCATCTTGTGTGTACATCACTCTATGTCTATGGATATCCTTGTTTGTTCCTTGTGGGACTAACCCGTGTAGGTATTGAAAGTGCAACTCACTCCAATGGATTGCTCTAAATGATCTACATCAACATTGAGCCTCCACATCTTCAACATCTACATGAAGTCATCATCGACAAAACCCAAGGTTAGTTCATCCCTCTTAGGGGGGATATCACATCTAGGGGGAGCTTTACTCTAACAAATTGAGCTAAAGCAACTCTAATGGTGTGAACACAACAATGCTTTATGTAAAAGTGGCAACCCCACTTGTGCTTAAACGATGAGTTTTACCTATGATCAAATGTTCTCATTTGACTCCTAAGTCAGTATACTCATATATAGATGACCTAGTCATCGCCAATTGCTTGATAGATGCTAGAGTGTTTTGTGCATGCTTTGTCACATATTTCATTTGCCATTTTATTTTGTGAGCATGTTGATGAAGGAAATATGCCCTAGAGGCAATAATAAAGTTATTATTTATTTCCTTATATCATGATAAATGTTTATTATTCATGCTAGAATTGTATTAACCGGAAACTTAGTACATGTGTGAATACATAGACAAAACAGAGTGTCCCTAGTATGCCTCTACTTCACTAGCTTGTTTATCAAAGATGGTTATGTTTCCTGACCATGGACATGTGTTGTCATTTGATGAACGGGATCACATCATTAGGAGAATGATGTGATGGACAAGACCCATCCGTTAGCTTGGCACTATGATCGTTTAGTTTATTGCTATTGCTTTCTTCATAACTTATACATGTTCCTATGACTATGAGATTATGCAACTCCCAAATACCGGAGGAACAATTAGTGTGCTATCAAACGTCACAACGTAACTGGGTGATTATAAAGATGCTCTACAGGTGTTTCCGATGGTGTTTGTTGGGTTGGCATAGATCGAGATTAGGATTTGTCACTCTGTGTTTCGGAGAGGTATCTCTAGGCCCTCTCGGTAATGCACATCACTATAAGCCTTGCAAGCAATGTGACTAATGAGTTAGTCACGGGATGATGCATTACAGAATGAGTAAAGAGACTTGCCGGTAACGAGATTGAACTAGGTATTGAGATATCGACGATCGAATCTCGGGCAAGTAACATACCGATGACAAAGGGAACAATGTATGTTGTTATGCGGTTTGACCGATAAAGATCTTCGTAGAATATGTAGGAACCAATATGAGCATCCAGGTTCCGCTATTGGTTATTGACCGGAAGTGAGTCTCGGTCATGTCTACATAGTTCTCAAAACCGTAGGGTCCGCACGCTTAACGTTCGATGACGATCGGTATTATGAGTTTATGTGTTTTGATGTACCGAAGGTAGTTCTGAGTCCCGGATGTGATCACGGACATGACGAGGAGTCTCGAAATGGTCGAGACATAAAGATCAATATATTGGAAGGCTATGTTTGGACACTGGAATGGTTCCGGATGAGTTCGGGCATTTTCCGAAGTACCGGGAGGTTACCGGAACCCCCCGGGGAGTTAATGGGCCTTAATGGGCCATGGTGGAAGAGAGGAGGAGGCGGCCAAGGTGGGGGCGCCCCCCCCCCCAAGCCGAATCCGAATTGGGAGGGGGGCTGGCCCCGCTTTCCTTCTCTCCCTCTCCCTCTTCCTTCTTCTCCTACTCCAACTAGGGAAGGAGGGAAACCTACTCCTACTAGGAGTAGGAATCCCCCTTGGGGCGCGCCATAGAGAGGGCCGACCCTCCCCTCCTCCACTCCTTTATATACGGGGGAGGGGGGCACCCCAAAGACACACAAGTTGACAGTTGTCTTAGTCGTGTGCGGTGCCCACCTCCACCATATTCCGCCTTGGTCATATCATCGTAGTGCTTAGGCGAAGCCCTGCGCCGATAACTTCATCATCACCGTCGCCACGTCGTCGTGCTGACGAAACTCTCCCTCGACCTCAGCTGGATCCAGAGTTCGTGGGACGTCACCGAGCTGAACGTGTGCAGATCGCGGAGGTGTCGTACGTTCGGTACTAGGATCGGTCGGATCGTGAAGACGTATGACTACATCAACCACGTTGTCATAACGCTTACGCTTTTGGTCTACGAGGGTACGTAAACATCACTCTCCCCTTTCGTTGATATGCATCACCTAGATAGATCTTGCGTGATCGTAGGAATTTTTTTGAAATTACTGCGCTCCCCAATAGTTGATTGCATATTTTACTCATTCGATGACATCCACTTGTTGCTTTGATTGTTTGGTCTTTTCTCTTTTGCCAAGTGGATGGACAAGAATGCCTAAGAACTCCCTCTAGCAATCTATGCTTTTCTTGTCTCAAACTCTATTCATGCTACATCACAAAGTTTGATCAAGTCAAATTTGAACCACTCTGTGTGAGGAGCACTCGGAGTCCCCGATTCGTCATAGACTTAAACTTCCAAAACCTCTCTGTGCATTTCGGTATGACCGATCCATCTTCTTCGGTCACACCGAGTTCACTGAGTTGATCTAGGTTTTCAATCTCGGTGCAACTGATTTGAACTTTTCGGTCACACCGAGTTGCAGTAACCGCTTGCGATTCTGCATCTCGGTGCCACCGAGTTGTTCCACTCGGTCACACCGACAGGGTCAGGATATATAAACCCACGGGTGAGATTTTGGAAATTTCTTCAAAACTCCTCAGCCCGCGCGTGTCCTGCTCTGCCGACTCGGGTCTCCGGATCGTGTTCTCGTCGCCAGCGACCTCCTGCCGCTGGTTCCGTCGCTGTCAACGGGATTCAACCCCACCGTTGCCGCCATAGCGAACTCACCGCCGAACTAGGGTATGAGTTCGATATTTTGTGCTAATTCCTTACTCTGATTCTTAGCACATTGCTTTGCCATGTTCTTTACCACGTATGAGATCAATCTATCCAGAGAAAACTTCCTTTAGGTTAGGTTTGATTCGAAAATTTAGGGTTAGGTTTCCGCCGAACTCATCTCGGACCGACCAAGTTGTGGAAATCGGTCTCACCGATTTGGCTTAGGCCATTGCACTTGCACTTTTCGGTCTGACCGAAAGTTGCAAATCTGTGCGACCGAGTTCAACTCTCAGTGAGACCCTAGCAATCTCGGAGCCACCGAACTGTGACTCGGTCTGACCGAGTTCACTAGTTTAGACTCCAAAAGTTGCTTCGGTATCACCGAGTTTAACAAATCGGTAGCTCCGAAATGCTTTCTGTGGAGAACTAAAACTAAGTTTTTGACTCATCTGCTTTGCAAAAACACTGCACTTTGTGATGCTCATCCACTCTACCTCATCTATATCTATTCACAGGGTCTGCTGTCAGTTTGCTTGCCAGAATGTTTGACCAGAGTGATACCCAGAACAAATCAGAAGAGCAAGTGCACATGAGTGAGGGCACTAGTCCCTCAAGCAGCTATGATGAGGGCAGCAGGAGCACTCCTAGTAATTTTCCCAAGGCAGCCATCAGATCAAGGAAGAAGAGAACCTTAGATTCTGAGGATGAGGACTATGTGGCTACAGAGGAGGAAGTTAGCTCCAAGAAGAAACTCACGAAGAAGGAATATGGTACTGCTGCTGCAACCAAGCCTGGTTTGCACAAGAAGGTACCTGCCAAAAGAGTGCTAACATCCAAACCAAGGAAAGTTCCAACAGGAGAAACCATGCAGTTCACAATAGAACAGTCAGATGATGATGTGGCTGGTGGAAAAAAGAAGAAAAGGGCAAGAACCACAACTGCAAAAGTTCTTGGAAAATCAACCATGGTGAGAGACTCATAAGAAGATGAAGAGGAAGAGGATGCTGCACCACCACCCAAGTCCCAAAAGCTTATGGGGGATGCTATTAAGTTAGGGGCTGCTCCTTCAAAGTCCAAGACTGCCCCCAAAGCTACTGCTCAAGCTCAGAAGCCGTCAAAGCCCAAGAGGAGGAGCAGGAATATCCCAGCTGAAGAGAAGAACAAGGCCCCAGTGCCTGAGATGGAAGAAGAAGATGTTGAAGCCCAAGTGCTAAGGAAACTGAAACCAAAGATATCAGACCACAATGACAGCCATCCAGTGGCAGAGGATATGAGCATCAGGAAGGATGCAGGTCTGAGACTTTGGAGACAGTCTAATCCATATGTTGTGAGAAGGAAGACTGTTGTGGACTACAAGTTCCACACCAAAGAACAACAAGATTTCTATGAGACCATACTATTGGACAAGAAGCATATAGTCTATGATATGAAGTGGGTTGATTGGGAATTCATTGATGAGAATGAAGACTATTTTCCAGGTGTACATGAAAGTTTCAAAGCATGTGGAGTTGACAAGTTTGTGGGACAGAAGCTTACCAAATGGAATGATGAGCTCATTATGCAGTTTTATTCAACAGCTCATTTCTATACAGATCGTAGAATTGTATGGATGTCTGAAGGTACAAGGTACCAGTCAACTATTGATGAGTGGGCCAAGTTGATCAAAGCCCCTGAAGAGCATGAGGATGATTTGGATGTCTATGCCAAGAAGAAGAAAGACCACAACTCCATGGCAAACATGTACAAAGAGATCCCAGACAAAGCATTGGATACACATAGATTTGGATCTGTACATTACTTGTTGTCTAGTCTAGCTACAATCAACACAATCTTGAGGCATACTTTGTTGCCCAAATCTGGATATCACAAGATGATCAGAGGCCATTCAATCAACTTGCTGCAGATATCTGGTGTGCCTCAGAAATTCAAGGTCATGAGTCTGATTGTTGAGACAATCAAGAGGACAGTTGCAGATCAGAAGAGATCTTGTGGGTATGCTCCACACATTCAGGTGCTGATCAACTCCAAGATGGGCACAGGCACTTATCTGTTGGACAGGGAGCACTTACCTTTGAGACCAGAATTTGAGGATAACACAGTTGTGATGAATGAGGATGATCCTACATCTATGCAAGCACAAGAGAAGAAAGCAAAGGCAAAGGCTGAGAAGGCTGCAAAGATGCCAAGTGTTGAGGAGGCATCTCAAGTTTTTCTGAAGTCAAAACAAGATCAGCTAGCTTATCTGATTCAAGCAACCTTGAGGATTGAGAAGGGCTTGGCCACCCTAACTCAGAATCAGGAGAGCTTGGAGAGGATCATTGAGACCAAGTTCTATGATCTTGATCTGAAAGTAACAGAGATGCAGACTGTTGTTGAGCAGCTCCAGGAGGAAGCAGAGGAGAAGAAAGGAAAGGCAACCACAGATGCTTTTCAGAGAGTGCCTAGAGGTCAGAGGTCTGCTGCAGTGCCCATGGCTGACACTAGAGCAACTACTTCAGCACCAGCAGCAACAGCTTCAGTGCCACCTCCAGTTGCCACTCCACCAGCTCCAACAACATCTATTGATGCCTTCGTCCTTGGAGTCCTCTCTACACCACCTCCCGAAGACCAAGCCTAGAGAGACGCATAGCACTATGCATTTTCAAACTTTTTGGTAACTTGTTGCCAAAGGGGGAGAAATGTATAGATCATAGGCTTCGAGAGAGAGTGTTTTGCTTCTTTGTCTCTCTTGCTATTTGCTTCATACTTTTGTGTGTGCTTGTTTAATACTCTTTATGTCTGTGTGTGAGATACTTGTATGATCATGTGTTTGATCATATTCAACTTTAATGTTTGCTTGGATGATATTATTTGTTATATCCCATATATGATCATTTACTTTGCTTGGTGATGGGTGCATGTTTTTAATTCCTATCATTTTTTAGCACTCCACCAAGATGTATGTGACATGGAAGAGTAACCCATGATCCTAATCGATTGTGCATTTGCATTCAAAAGCAAATTTTTAAATATTGCACAAATTTAGGGGGAGCTCTTGCTTATCACATACTTCTCAAAGCGATGATGTATTTAAATCTTATTATCATTTGTCGAAGCTTTGATCTATGTTTTCAGCAATTACCAAAAAGGGGGAGATTGAAAGTGCAACTATCCCTGGGTGGTTTTGGTAATTCCTAAAAACATATAGCTCATTGAACTAATGCTATTTCAAGATAATCATTTCAGAAAGTTCAATGATTGGCATGGCATGGATTAGGAATGTGGACCCCTCAAAATACTAAGGACACATATTGGCTCAAGCTCAAGGCTCTACATTTTCATTTTAGTGATCCAAGATCACATTGAGTCCATAGGAAAAGCCAATACTATTAAAAGGGGATGAGGTGTTGCTTAATGGCTTGCTTGCTCAAAATGCTTAGTGATATGCTCCAAATGCCGTCAACCACTTTCTCATATCCACATATGTCCAAAACCAAAAGTCAAACTCGGCCCTACCTATTTGATCTATCCGGCGCCACCAAGTTTATTTGACATAGCCACTGCCAGAAACCCTAGTCACTTCGGTCTCACCGATAGGGATCTCGGTCTCACCGAGATGGGATTGCAAACTCTCTGTTTCCCTTCGTAACGTTTTGGTCCAACCGAGATGAGCGATCAGTCCCACCGAGTTCGCAATGCAAACTGTCTGTTTCCCTTTCGTAACGTTTCGGTCTCACCGAAATGAGCGAATCGGTCCCATCGAGTTTGCCTGACCAACTCTCTGTTTGCCTATTACAGAAATCGGTCCCACCAAGATTACGTTATGCCCTAACCCTAATGAAATCGGTCCCACCAAGTTGACATGTTGGTCCCACCGATTTGACATGTCGGTCCCACCGAAAAGCCTAATGTTCACACTTTGAACTGAATCGGGCTGACCGAGTTTCATGATTCGGTCCCACCGAGTTTGGTAAATTATGTGTAACGGTTAGATTTTGTGTGGAGGCTATATATACCCCTCCACCCACTCTTCATTCGTGGAGAGAGCCATCAGAACGTGCCTATACTTATAGCATACATTTTCTGAGAGAGAACCACCTACTCACGTGTTGAGATCAAGATATTCCATTCCAACCACATAAACCTTGATCTCTAGCCTTCCCCAAGTTGCTTTCCACTCAAATCTTCTTTCCACTCAAATCTTCTTTCCACCAAATCCAAATCTGTGGGAGAGAGTTGAGTGTTGGGGAGACTATCATTTGAATCACAAGAGCAAGGAGTTCATCATCAACACACCATCTATTACCTTTTGGAGAGTGGTGTCTCCTAGATTGGTTAGGTGTCACTTGGGAGCCTCCGTCAAGATTGTGGAGTTGAACCAAGGAGTTTGTACGGGCAAGGAGATCGCCTACTTCGTGAAGATCTACCCTAGTGAGGCATGTCCTTTGTGGGCGATGGCCATGGTGGGATAGACAAGGTTGCTTCTTCGTGGACCCTTCGTGGGTGGAGCCCTCCGTGGACTCGCGCACCCGTTACCCTTCGTGGGTTGAAGTCTCCATCAATGTGGATGTACGATAGCACCACCTATTGGAACCACGCCAAAAATCTTCGTATCTACATTGTGTTTGCTCCCTCCAAACTCCTCCCTTTACCTTCATATGCAAAGTTATACATTCCGCTGCTATACTCTTAGACTTGCATGTGTAGGTTGATTGCTTGACTTGTTCTAAGTTGCTAAAATCTGCCAAGACTTAAAATTGGGAAAAGGCTAGATTTTTATTTGGTCAAGTAGTCTAATCCCCCCTCTAGACATACTTTCGATCCTAAATATCTCCCCCCTAAAACTTAAGGGACCAGCATGGCACTGGTTAAACAGCCTCCCAGAAAACTCTATTGGCAGCTGGGAAGATTTGGAAGATGCCTTTAGAGACAACTTCCAAGGTACCTATATACGGCCCCCAGACGCCGATGACCTCAGTCACATAGTCCAGCAACCCGGAGAGTCAGCCCGGAAACTCTGGACCAGGTTCTTAGTTAAAAAGAACCAAATTGTCGATTGTCCGGACGCCGAAGCCCTCGCGGTCTTTAAACACAACGCCCGCGGCGAATGGCTCGCCAGACACCTCGGCCAAGAAAAGCCGAAGTCCATGGCAGCCCTTACCGCACTCATGACCCACTTTTGCGCGAGAGAAGATAGATGGCTAGCCCGTAGAAGCAATAGCACCAGCGACCCCGGCACCTCCGAAGCCAGGGAAGGTAATGGCAAGCCACGATGCAACAAGCACAAGCGTCAATCAATAATGAAAGTACCAAAGACACGGCGGTCAACGCCGGATTCAGTGGCTCTAAATCCGGTCAACGGAAGAAGCCATTCAAAGGAAACAGAGATGGTCCATCCAGTTTGGACAGAATACTCGATCGGTCTTGACACCGACATCTCCCGCGCAAAAGCGGGTCATAAGTGCAGTAAGGGCTGCCATGAACTTCGACTTTTCTTGGCCGAGGTGTCGGGCGAGCCATTCGTCCCGGACGCTATGTTTAAAGGCCGCGGGGGCTTCGGCGTCCGGACAGTCCACAATTTGGTTCTTTTTAATTAAGAACCTGGTCCATAGTTTCTGGGCTGATTCTCCGGGTTGCTGGACTATGTGACTAAGGTCATCGGCGTCTGGAGGCCGGACATAGGTACCTTGGAAGTTGTCTCTGAAGGCATCCTCCAAATCTTCCCAGCTATCAATAGAGTTTTCTGGGAGGCTGTTTAACCAGTGTCGTGCTGGTCCCTTTAATTTTAGTGGGAGGTATTTGATGGCATGTAGATCATCACCGCGAGCCATGTGGATATGGAGAAGAAAATCCTCGATCCATACTACGGGATCTGTCGTACCATCGTATGATTCAATGTTCACAGGTTTAAACCCTTCTGGGAACTGGTGCTCCATCACCTCATCAGTGAAGCATAAGGGGTGTGCGGCGCCTCTATATCGGGCGATGTCATGGTGCAGTTCGGATGAAGTCTGTATGAGGTTTTCGGCCCGGGTGAGGTTGTGCCCTGTCGCGCCAGGCCTAATGGTCATCCTCTCGCATTCGAGCACGCCCCCTTGATCCATAGATTGATATTGTTTGACCGGCTCTATTGTCCAGGTCCTTGCGTAGGTCGTAGGTATAGCCATGGGCCGCTGCCTCCCTGCTTCGGCGGCGGGGTGGCACGGGCTGGTGTTCGGCGTAAGTAGCCGGTTTGTCCCATCCACGTGGTGGTCGGTCAGGTTCATCAGCGGGTTTATACTTTGGCGGTATTGGCTCAAGGGCCTTGTTGTCAAATTGTGATAGCAACTTGCACTTCGGGTAGCTCTTAGTTGGGCGTTCGAGGCCATATTCCTCGGCTGCCAGGACTTTAGTCCATCTGTCATTGAGCGTATCCTGTTCGTCTTGAAGTTGCTGCTGCTTCTTTTTTAGGCTTCTCGCGGTGGCGATTAGCTGGCTAGCGCTTAAAGCGCTCTTGTTCGAGGGGTTCCTCTGGCACGATGAAGTCTTCGTCGCCGAGGCTCGCATCCTCTTCGGAGATCGGTAGGTAGTTACTATCCTCCGAGTCCTCGTTCCCGACCGGATCGTCGGGGTTAACTTGCCCATCCTCCCAATCATCATGTTCGGATGTTGGCTCGACAGGGGCTTCGGGGTCTTCGGCATTCTCCGGAGTGTTATTGTCTCCGGTGCCGATATTGCTGTCTTTTTCGCGACGGGATTTTGAGCGGCGCCGCTGACGTCGACGCTTTGGAGGTGCTTCAGTAGGCTTGTCCTCAACCGGATCCTTCTTGCCGTCATCGTCATCCTCTTTGGGTGTGTCCACCATATACACGTCATATGTGGAGGTGGCCGTCCAACGTCCGGTAAACGGCGGGTCTTGGCCGTGTTCGTCTCTAGCATCGTCGTCCATGCCGTCGATGTCTTTGGAGGTGTAGTCCAGCATGTCGGTTAAATCTTCGACAGTGGCTATGAAGTGGGTGGTGGGTGGGACGTAAAATTCCCCGCTCTCAGCCCCTAGTCCGGGCTAGGCGTAGTTCTGAAGAAATTCCTCTGAGATAGTGAGGGATCGCATTAAGTCCAGAGCCTCGTTTAAGAGCGAGGTTTGGACGTGGAGGCGAGAGTCCGTAGGGCTGGCCGGAGTGAGAGCTTCCTGGCTATGCCTTTTTGACGCGGACCTCGAGAGTTTGGATCTGGAGTCCGGTGGCGAGTCCAGCCTTTTAATGATAGGGGGAACCTGGACTGATTCCAAGTTCGCCGTGGACACGATTGTCTCCGGATCCTCGATAATGCGGTTTGTAGCGGAGAGCCCGGTGGGCTCCAGGCTCCCATCTTCGGACCCGGTAGTTACTCCGGATCTAGGGCCAGAGCCGTGGTCGGGGCCGCGAACCCTTCGAAGATCAAGTCTCCTCAGATATCAGCGACATAATTTAGGTTCCCGAAACTGATCTGATGACCAGGGGCGTAGCTATCGATCTTCTCAAGGTGGCCGATCGAGTTGGCACGCAGTATGAAGCAGCCGAATACGAAAATTTGGCCGGGGGGAGTCTCCCCCAACACAGCATCATTGTAGATGATCGAACGAGCCATCAAACCTTCTGTCGACATCACAGAGGAACTCTCAATGAATGCACCAATGTCGGTGTCAAAACCGGCCAATCTCGGGTAGGGGGTCCCGAACTGTGCGTCTGAGGATCGAAGGTAACAGGAGGCGGGGGACACGATGTTTACCCAGGTTCGTGCCCTCTTAACAGAGGTAATACCCTACTTCCTGCTTGATTGACTTTGAGGAGTATAGGGGTTACAAGAGCTGATCTACCTCGAGATCATAATGGCTAAACCCTAGATGTCTAGCCTGTATGATTATGATTGCCTCTACGGACTAAACCCTCCGGTTCATATAGTCACCGGAGGGGCCTAGGGTTGTACAGAGTCGGTTTATAGAGAAAGGAATCTTCACATCCGAACGCCAAGCTTGCCATCCACGCAAAGAAGAGTCCCATCTGGACACGGGGGAAGGCCTTCTATCTTGTATCTTCACGGCCCACCAGTCCGGCCCACGTCACTTAGCCTGGACGCCCGGGGACCCCCTAATCCAGGACTCCCTCAACCATGACCATAAAATACCTCTCAAAGAACAGGCAGTTCCCCCCAACTCCAAGCCATACAGGGTTCCACATATGCAGAAAAATGAATTAAGAAAGACAAATTGATGCCATGCTCAGAGACAAGATTATAAGAGCCAGTGAAAGCCCTTACTCTTCTCCAGCAATTTTAGTAATGAAAAAAGATGGAACTTGGAGAATGTGCATTGACTATAGAAAATTAAATGCTGCAACTATTAAGAACAAGTTTCCAATTCCTGTCATTGAAGATTTGGTGGATGAACTACATGGAGCAACTTATTTCACTAAGTTGGACCTCAGGTCAGGCTACCACCAAGTTAGAATGGATGAAAAAGACATACCAAAAACAGCATTTAGAACATACTTTGGCCACTATGAATTTCTGGTGATGCCCTTTGGACTGGCCAATGCTCCTGGCACTTTTCAGGCCCTCATGAACAGCATATTTGGCCCTTATCTCAGAAAGTTTTGTGTTGGTATTCTTTGATGATATCCTCATCTTCAGCAAATCTCTCTCTGACCATGTGGCCCACTTGCAAATTGTACTTCATTTGCTTCAAGAGCACCAGTTATATGTTAAACTCTCCAAGTGTGTCTTTGCTACCCAGCAAGTGGAATATTTTGGTCATATCATCACTGGTGAGGGGGTATCCACAGACCCATCCAAGGTAGCTGCAGTGGCTGAATGGTCAATGCCCTCTACACCTACACAGTTAAGAGGCTTTTTGGGCTTATGTGGCTACTACAGACGCTTTGTGAAAGACTTTGGTCTTATTGCCAGACCCCTCCATGATGTACTCAAAAAAACAACTTCAACTGGACAGAGACTCAAACAGCAGCATTTCAAGCTTTGAAGCAAGCAATGATACAAGATCCTGTCCTAGCTTTACCCAATTTTGTTGAACCCTTCATCCTGGAGACAGATGCATCTGGTGTAGGTATGGGAGCATTTATGATGCAGCAAGGCAGACCATTGGCCTTTTACAGCTCAACTTTCTGCCCCAAAAATGCTGCTCTCTCCACCTATGAGAAAGAAGCACTTGCAATTCTAGCTGGGGAATGAATTGATCATCAGAACAGATCACCAAAGCCTTCAGTTTATGACAGACCAGAAGGTTACAACGGGGATACAACACAAGTTAATGCTCAAGTTACTGGAATTCAATTTCACACTGCAATACAAAAAGGGGAAGGAAAATGTTGTTGTTGATGCCCTTTCTAGGAAACACCCCCCCCCCTCTCAGCCATGTCTATGGTCACACCCCAATGGATCTCTGCAGTGGAAGAATCTTACAGCAATGACAGCACTTGCAAATCAATTCTGGAAAAACTCCTATCACCTACTCACACTGCTAACCAGAACACCCTGCATTCTGGCATCATTAGGCACAAAGGCAGGATTTATGTGGGAAAGGACCAGAACTTGAGAACTAACTTGTTGACTGCTTTGCATGCATCAGCATTTGGTGGACACTCCGGTATGAAAGCCACATACCACAGGCTCAAGCAAATCTTTTATTGGCCAGGAATGAAGCAAGAAGTGGACAAGGTTGTTACCGAATGCCCTACTTGTCAGAAAAACAAAGGAGAGAACTACCCTTATCCTGGATACCTGGACCCTCTACAACTACCTGACATAGTTTGGACTCACTTGAGCATGGATTTTATCGAAGGCCTTCCCAAATCTCATAACGAGGATGTTATCTTTGTGGTAGTCGACAGACTGTCAAAGTTTGCCCATTTCATACCACTTTCTCACCCCTGCACTATCCAGACAGTAGCTCAAGCTTTTATTGACAACGTTCTTAAGTTACATGGCCCCCCTCTAGCCATTGTTTCTGATCGGGATTGTATCTTCACCAGTCAGTTTTGGAAGGACATTTTCAAAGGGATGGGCACAGAGCTACGCTACAGCACTGCATATCACCCTAAGTTCGACGGCCAAACGGAACGTGTGAACCAATGCATTGAGAATTACCTGCGCTGCCTGACGTCAACACAACCCAAGAATTGGGCAAAGCATCTGTCAATGGCAGAATATTGGTACAACACCTCATATCACTCATCCTTGCAGAAGACACCTTTCGAAGCAGCTTATGGCTATCCACCTCCTAATATTTGTGAAAACATCCTGCCGGCTGACCTGGATGGGGCTGCACAGCGGTTCTTCACGGACAGAGATGCACTACTGCAGCAGCTGAAAAGTAACTTACTTGCAGCCCAGGCACATATGAAGAAATATGCAGATCGCAAACGCACTGAAAGAACTCTGGCAGTGGGTGATATGGTCTACCTCAAGATGCAGCCATATCATCTGAATGCTTTTGGACTGCGGACACACATTAAACTCCAAAGTAAGTACTACGGCCCCTTCCGGACAATCGCCAAAGTGGGGCGTGTGGCCTACAAACTGCTATTGCGTGACAAGGTGAACATTCATCCGGTCTTTCACGTGAGCCAACTAAAGAAGCATGCCAGACAGAAAGCCATTCCCTACGCCGACCTCCCACTGGTTCGTGTTGATGGGATGATCCAAACCGAACCCGTTCTGGTCCTGGAAACCCGTCAGATCCCTCGCAAAAACTTACCCGTCGTACAATGGCTTATTCAATGGGCTAACCTCCCTCCCGATGAGGCTTCATGGGAAGACGCAGCATTCATGAAGAAAACCTTTCCGGCCTTCTTCAAGGACAGCATCGACCGATGGTTCAACCAATCACCTCCTTGAGGACAAGCTCGTTCTCACCGGGGGGTATTGTCAAGCCTGAATATTCAGTTAGGAGTGCCTTCTACCTTCAGTTAACGTGCGGCACCGATTCAAGACAGAGATAGCCATCTAATGGCTCGCCTTACTCGCCTACTCTCTGTCCGGAGTGTGCTTTTACTGCGGTGGTCATTTGTCAATCACTGTACCGTTTTTACCCATTGCCAGCTGAGCTATATAAGCCAGCAGCCCCGTCTGTGATAGCATCGTCTTATTCTGAGAACCATTCTATAAAACAAGTATACATCTTATAGCAATATAAACCCCAGTTCGCAGACACTTTCCCCTTTCTCGTGAGATCTGCTAGGTTCTAGTTCGATTCTGACCTTGATTCCCCTTGGGGCGTGACACGGAAAAGAATTCATAAAGGCGGGTCTCACCTGCTAACCGTGAGACCTGGTCTCATATAATTTTTTTCCGCTGTCCACCCGTTCACCGGCGACATCGCCGAGCTCCCACCGCTCGCCACCCTCCTCGCGCAGCTGCAGAACGACTCCTCAGTCCCTCGTGGTAATGATCCTGACTGGTGGTGGTCCTTTGTCAGATAATGCGTCTGTGCTAGTGTGTCCTGCAGTGCTGGAGCCCATCACCATGATGCTTGTGTTCCATCATCTGCGACGTGTAGCCTTTGCTACCTCCCAGGACCGGCAATGGACGATGCCAAGCTGGGAAATCCCAGTAAACATCGCGCCCTTGTCGCTCCAAGGCAAGCTATATTTGGTGCAATTTCCTTGCGATAATGGCTCGCTGGTCTTCCAGATGGAGGTTGGTTCGCCGCCGCTGCCGCCAAAGATGATTGCCACATGCCCGGCAGATAAGCTCTACGGCGGCTACCATCTTGTAGAATGCGACTCGCAGATCCTGCTTGTCGGGTATACGGACAGCTCCATGACACACATTTTGATCTACAAACTCGAAGACCTCATCTTGGAGAGGTTTGTCCCGGTAACAAGCATCGGAGACCGAGCCCTCTTCCTTGAGGATAGGAGCCTGAGTGCCTCCTCCAAGGCACTGCCAACCATCATCACTGAGACAGTTGTGTATCCATATCCAGTGAACGGTCGTTTTGTGCAATACCGTCTCGGTACCGGTGCTTGGTCTCAACCATTTGATGGATATAACGATGGCATTAACCCAGGTCCTTATAGCCTCATGCAACATGTCATTAGCTGCTGCATTCGCAATGCTTGGTATGTCAGTGGCCCTAATTTGTGTGTCATCACAATTATTCCTTGGATCATCTTATTTATTTATTGTGCCATTCTTCTTGTGGTCCTTTTAGAAACAAAGGGCTGGTATATTCTGAAAAGGAAACCAAAAAACCCGGATGGCTTTGTTGGAAGGTGAAGAGAAAGCTTCGCATTTGGGTAAATCTTACTCACAATTAATCCTCGGTCTTTTGTACTAACAACATGATAGTTTTAGTTACACCTCTGCTTTTTTTTTCTCTTATAATAATAAATAACCAACCAGCCAGCCAGCCACAATAGTTTATGCCCTCGATGAAACCCAAACTGAAAAAAATCTCGACAGTCAGAAGCTCAGAATACTCCCAATTCACAAGCAGCTCTGAAGAGGTGTTTGTGCTACTTACAATCCCATTGTTTTCTGTACAGATGCTATACACCATTGATATTTGCACGCCTGTTTTAAAATATTTTCTGCACAATAAATCAATTGTCCACTGCCCACTGGTACTTACTTTATGCAATTTGACTTGGATATTTTCAGCTAGCAGTTTAGAAACTGCAAATGATATCTCATTATAGAACCTGTAATCACGTGGAAGTTTATTTTGTACCTTTGGTAGCTTATTTTGTTGTTCTATTTGTTGGGCACACGAAGGGGAGCCTTGGCGCAGTGGTTAAGCTGCTGCCTTGTGACCAAGAGGTCACAAGTACAGATGAGATGGTAGACTTGCAAGTACAGCGACCGTACATTTTCATCAGCACAAGGATGGATGGTCTACTTGGGAGATGTGAGTTTGCTGGTGTCGCTGGACGAGTCCCCGCTCACCAGTTCATGGAACGCCTCCACCTTCACAGGCAGCACCCGCATGCCGTACGAGTTCCTACAACACAGCGCGGATCAAGGGATTGAAGCAGTTGATGGCGGCATAAAACCGGCAAAGAACTGGGGATACTTACATCGACTGCGGCGCTTGTTTGAACTACTGGGCATGGGCGCTCTGGTTTCCAGACATGCCCAGCTGCTGCTGTGCTAGATGGGCTTGTGCGCTCTGGTTTCCATCATGCCCAGCTGCTGCTGCGCTAGCTGGGCTTCGGCGCTCTGGTTTCCGGACATGCCCAGATGCTGCTGAAGCTGCTGTTGCTGCTGGTGGTGGTGCTGCTGGAGCTGTTGCTGTTGGTGGTGGTGGTGCTGCTGGAGCTGTTGCTGTTGGTGGTGGTGGTGCTGCTGGAGTTGTTGTTGCTGCTGGAGCGGCTGCTGCTGCAGCTGTTGCTGGTGGTGGTGTTGAAGCTGCAATACCTGCTGTTGCTGGAGCTGCTTCTGTTGCTGCTGCTGCAGTAGCTGCTGCTGCATCTGTTGTTGTTGTCTGGTGAGAGATCCGTACGGGCTATCGATTTGTGAATCCATGGTATTCTCGAGCTTCACGTTTACCAGGGTCTGGGTTTTGTCCAACATCATAAGAGCGCCGCGGGGGCCCATCATTTGGTTCCGCCTCATCCACTGTTGTTGCTGCAGCAGCTGGTGCTGCTGCTGTGCTGTCAGATTCTGGTTATGGATAGTCATTTGAGGAGTGAAATGCCTCTGGAGCTGCCAATTAAACATATTAACTGTGTGTTAATGTTAGGGGCAGCCTGAGAAAATGATGTTATGGTTTCACAGAGAAGACATTTCCGAAAACAATAATAGTTTCAAGTGTGTGCATAGATGATAAAAAGAATAGCATAGAACTCGCTAGGTCGCAGCGGCGCATCCTGGCTGACCGAGGTTCGAATCCCATTGGGAGCGAATTTGTGGTATCTCACCCGGGTGGGCTCTCTTAATATATTGTCCATGGGATCCTCACCATTGGGTCACAATAAAAAGAATAGCAACCATTTGCCTCAAAAACATTTTTGCTTCAAACAGTGGCTAATCAAACAAACAAATGTAGCAGAAGCAAAATAGTTCCCATCACTGTGATTAGTGCATTCAAAACCAGCCGGGTGTCACAAAACCAGCTGGTTCAGTGGGCGAATGTAGAGACTGAATTCTAGAACCACTCCCAGTTCAATGGGTAGCCAATCACAGTGAATGGTCATACATGAGTTCTGGGAGTTGGTTCCAAGTTGCAAGAGTTAGCAGAATTTTTCTTTATATGACTGAACAATTAGAAGAATAAGGAGGCCTATTCTGAGGCAAGAACATTGGTTTGCAACCCGTTCTACCCAAATCTCAAAGATACTTGCACTAATTATAATTTGTAAGTGCCTCTAAAAATAGAAGTATCAGCAAGATTACACAGCTGTCGCGATGACCAGCCAGAAACCAATATCCATTCCCATCAAGTGAATTTACTTGTGGGCAGCTTAGCCAAAGAGCTTGTTTACACTACAACACATTAATAACAGAAAACGTTCTGTTCAGGGCGTTTTTATAAACACCTCGGAATAGCATCTAAGAAGGTGTTCTATCAGGTTCAACCCAAATCATCTCTAGCTTAAGGCATTTCTGGAAAACACCTCGGACTGGATGAAGCTGTCAGGGCATTTTTTGCAAATCACCACAAAACAGACAGCTGTGGAGGCGTTTTCTGGAAGCCTCAAATTGAAAGAGATTTTGAGGCATTTGTAAGAAACGCCTCCTAATGGATACTCCTGGGCGTCGGCATCAATGGAGGGGACATGCCCGTTTATGTATCAGTAAAAAGGGTATATGGATTTCTTGCCAATAACATTACTTTTCTTGGTCTGGTGGTAAGTGCGTTTCCAGCCGATGCAGCGTTCGAATCATGCATGCCTCTCTATTTATACAGTTTTTTTTGTTCTCGCGTGAGGTTATTTTAGTCCCATACCGCTTGGCGAGAAAGAGTTGGAGGTAATTAAAAGGTGCAAACATAAGCAGTGTTTCAGAAATGACAAGTACTGATGACATTTCTCTCGCTAATGGGCTTGTCTAGTCAGATTTAATTTAAATTCTCAGCCTGGAAAGAAAGATAGATAGCCATTTGGCACAGAAAACATAAAAAGAGACAGAGAAGAAGACCCCATGGTATTTGTTAGTTCTGTTTTTCGATTTTGATCGAGAAGTTTACAGCGCTTTAGGAAATTGCCCGGAAACCTAGTTTGTGGTGTCTGTAAAACGCCGCTGAATGCCAGATCTTTCAAGGCGTTACTGGAAAACGTCTCAGTTGACTTTCCCCTTCATGAGCTTCTCTAGCATTTTATAGAAATGCCACAGAAAACAATTGGAGGCATTTTTATGTCTTCTAGAAGCGTTTAGAATGCCATTGTAATACTATACGTGTTGTAGTGCTAGTTGGCTGAATCCATCAACTTTGGACAATTGTGAGTACATGATTTTTAAATATAGTAGTATAAACTAATCCTTCTGAGGAAGGAAAAATTTATGACAGTAGCGTACATAAATGGTAGAAAAAGAAGGTAAGCAATGTATACGCAACATAAAGTATGGTAACCAGCAGTAGTTGCCAACCTGTTGGGCTTGAAGGAGATTATTTTGATTTTGTACTTGTGCATCTTGATGAACTGAGTGGCTAGCCACTCTACTCCCCATCTTTCTAATCCCCATTAAGGGTCCAATGTTACTAAATGTTACATACAAAACGAAATCATGAGCTCAATAGTTTATTTGCTAAACAACATATGCTGAATGTGTACAGCTCTGCCATCAAATTAAATCAATTCTGTTAGTAGAGTACCTTGATTTGTTAAGCCGTACTGTACATTTTTCGTTTTGAAAAACTAAATGTCATTATGACCGCTTGCATGTTTTCCCTACTTCTCTTGTTAAATACTTACCTAGGACCTAGCATATTGGATAATGAAACCTTTCCCAAGCTCAACATTTATGTTACTTCAGACAAACATAGCAGTCTGCTAGTGGTGAATCTGACTTTTCCAAGAACTGATAACATAACACAACGTCTCCAGAGCCCTTGCCCACTTATTAGAGTCTAAAATAAAAAACAGAGCAGCCTTTCTCATCTTTGGCAATATTTGTCCTAAAACATAGTTGCACTACAAAAAGCAGCAGAACCTAATCTATTTGCATCTTTTAAAGTTCCTATCGAAGATCCAATTTTTGCAAATCCATCTTTATAAGTAAAGTTCTAGGCCACCCAATATGCTTTGTCCCATACATAGAAAAACTTACAAAAGGCTCCTAACTCTTCAGCACTTAGCAACGGTGAGTTAATACATGTCTTAACAGGAAGTACATGAGATGAGGCATGGCGACGCCAGGTAGAATCCTTTACGCAAAAAGGTAGTGTTGGAATTAAAGTCAATGATGATATAGGTCATTATTTTCAGACACACAAAGGCCTGAGGCAAGGAGATCCAATGTCCCCTATTTTGTTCAACATTGTAGTCGATATGTTGGCCATTCTCATAGGCAGGGCAAAGAACGCCGGTCAGGTAGGTGGCTTGGTGCCCAACCTAGTTGATGGGGGTGTGTCCATTTTGCAATACGCTGATGATACAATCATTTTCATGGAGCATGACTTGGCAAAAGCGAGAAACATGAAGCTGGTGTTGTGTTTATTTGAACAATTGTCCGGTTTAAAGATTAACTTTCATAAAAGCGAGTTGTTCTGCTTTGGTCGAGCCAAGGAGGAACAAGAGGCTTATAGGCAATTGTTTGGTTGTGAATTAGGGGCTTTACCTTTTACTTACCTAGGTATACCCATTCATCATCGTAAGCTCACGAACAGAGAGTGGAAATGTATCGAAGATCGGTTCGAAAAGAAACTTAGTTGCTGGAAGGGCAAACTTCTGTCTTATGGAGGCCGGTTGATTCTTATTAATTCGGTGCTCACAAGTTTGCCGATGTTCCTACTATCTTTCTTTGAGGTTCCAGTTGGGGTTAGGAAAAGGCTGGACTTTTATCGGTCAAGATTTTTTTGGCAGAGTGATGATCTAAAAAGAAAGTATAGACTCGCCAAGTGGGATATTATTTGTCGTCCCAAGGATCGGGGGGGTTGGGTATCGAGAATCTTGAGGTAAAGAACAGATGCCTGCTTAGTAAGTGGCTAAATAAGTTATCAGATGGGACTGATGCGACTTGGGCACAGATACTTCGTAACAAGTATTTGCAATCCAAAACTTTGTCACAGGTGACAATGAGACCAACTGATTCGCCATTTTGGAAGGGGCTTATGAGAGTTAAGACAGCCTTCTTTAATCGAACAAAGTTTATAGTCGGCGATGGTAACGATACTCGCTTCTGGGAGGACACCTGGCTTGGTGAGACTCCTTTGGCATTACAGTACCCAACTCTGTATCGTATTGTGCATAAACGTGATGCGCTTGTGGCAACGATTATGCAGGCCACCCCCCTTAATATTCAGTTTAGGAGGGTGCTTGTTGGTAATAGATGGGAAGCTTGGCTTCATCTGGTGCGTAGACTGATGGAGGTTTGGCTACAACATCAGCCCGATCAGTTGTGTTGGAAGCTTACTAGGTCTGGACATTTTACCGTTAAATCGATGTACGATGTTATTAACTCGAGTGTCATTCCTAACTCCAAACATGTTTGGAAAGTCAAAGTTCCTTTGAAAATCAAAGTGTTTATGTGGTTTGTCCATAAACAGGTCATTCTAACAAAGGACAACTTGGTTAAGCGCAATTGGACAGGATCTACTAGGTGTAGTTTCTGTGATCGGGATGAAACCATTAAGCATCTATTCTTTGAGTGCCCGTTGGCAAGAATTTTGTGGCGCTCAGTGCAAATTGCTTTTAACATTACTCCTCCGAGTTCGGTCGGGTCGTTATTTGGAACGTGGCTGGATGGGATAGAGTCCGGTACAGCTAGACACATTCGTGTAGGAGTTTGTGCGTTGTTATGGGCAATTTGGAACTGCAGAAATGATTTGGCTTTTAACAGAATAACTACTATTCATTTTTTGCAGGTTGTATTCCGTGCTACGGCGTTGATCCGTATGTGGTCCCTACTCACTCCGACGGAGGCCAGGGAGCGTTTGGTTACTGGATCTGTCCGGTGGGAGATGGTAGCGTGGGATATATTCAACCGGTTTGGATGGCGGTCATGTAATAGGATAGGCAATTAGTTTCCATACCTATTTTTCTGCCAGCCGGTTGTGGCTATATGGCCTTTTTTTGTGTTTTCATGACGAGGTCTTTGTGAGCTCGACGTAGTTTCTTTTACGACTTTTCGACATTGTTGAACCTATTTTATTTATCTAAGTGGCCGTATGCATCTACCTGATGCAGAGGCCGGGGAATCCCCCCTTTTCAAAAAAAAAAAACAGGAAGTACATGACAATGGGGTATGCATCAGCAGCTAATTAACTCGGAACAGAGGTTTCCATCGGTACAAATTAAAAGATTAGTCAGACGAACCTTGCAAAAACGTTGCGCTCTAAGATCAGGGATGAGGTGCAGGGATGGTCAAGATGTCAATCTCCTCTCGAGGTGTCCAGATCCGGTGTGCTTGAGGTCGATCCGGTACTGAACCTGCTAATTTGGTGAGGTTAGGGTTCAAGAAAAAGAGAAGTGCCTATGTGGAAGGGGGGAGAGAGAAGAGGTGGAGGAGGAGACCTACCAGGGACTGTGGTGATCAACTGGGGGTCACCGACCGCTGCTCCCGGCAGCAGGACGGAGGTCGGGGCGGAGCAACTAGGGGTCACCGGACGCTGCTCCCAGCGGCAGGACGGAGCACGGGGCGGAGCAACTGGGTCGGGTGGAGGGAAGGGGAAGGGGAAGGTGAGGAATAGGACATGGGTCTCACCCCGTCTGTGTGATTTATGAATGTCACGTATCATCCATGGGTCTCACCTGCTAACCCGTGAGACCTGGTCTCATAGAATTCTTTTCCGTGGACAATGCACGTGTCCTCGTCCGTCTGGAGGAGGAGGCCGACGACCGAGTCAAGAGCGCAGTGGTTGTTGAACAGCGGGAGGTTGACGCGGACGAAGGTTCCCGTGTCGAGGTTGAAGAAGCGGACGTGGCTGCACACAGCTTGCGGTGGCCGGGGTAGAGGCCATGGCCCTCCGGCAGCATCATCCAGCGGCGCGGGTAGAAGCGCGGATCGGCGACGCCGCGGCCGCGCGGGCACACGGTGCCAGACCACCAACTACGGCAAACGGCGCGAAAGCGCGCGTAGTCGAGAAAACTGCTCGAGAGCACACTCCAAGCTATCTCGCAAACCAAATCCTCCGAAAGCGACGCCCAGAGGGGGGAAGAGAACGGGGGTGCCACCGGGCCGGCGATATCATCCAATGCCACCGCCGCACGCCGGCGACGCTTCCTTCCGAAAAAGGGTTTCCCCCGCTTTATTTATATTATAAAGCACAAACACAACATCGAAGCATCCGATACAAACGCACGCCACACATACCCAAGGCAAGATACACGAATGTCGGGCACCGACACACAACCTCAACGACACAAAGCATCAAAAAGATGAGCAAAAAGGATCCTCTAAGAGCCGACGGAGACCACCACCACAAGGAGCGACCGTCCGGGAGGATGTGCGACGGACAAGCCAGATCGAGGACTCCAAGACGGTGCCTCCAGGAAGAGCACGAACGTCGCCACCGTCCGATCCGAAAATCAAGTTTTCACCTGGAGTAAGATGGAGGGAGTAGACGCACCACGACGGACCCTGCAAGGAGGAACACGACGTCCATGGACGCCGTCACCGTCGACTAGAGCGGGACTGGGTAGGTGATGTACGCTGGTGCATCAAATCCCCCGCCGCCACCCCGGTCCGCCAACACCCGCAACCATGCCGCCCGAGCGGCCATGGTTGCCTGCCCGCATCTGAGCGGCGCAATCCGCCCATGACCGGCGCAACTCCCACCACCAGGGCCGCCGCCCCGCCATGAGAACACCACGAAGCCACCAAAGGCCACGACTTTGCCCAGATCCACGACCCCAACCACCTCCAGAACCGGCGGCGGCCAAGCTGCCTCGAGAAGGGTCGCGACCACGTCGACCGGGGGACTGGGAAGGCGGAGAAGTGGCCCATGGCCACGACCGACGCCCGTGTCGGCTCCAGCTTCCCCCCGGAACCGTGTTCCGCCCTGATGTCTACTACGCAACCTTCTTCTTGTAGACGTTGTTGGGCCTCCAAGTGCAGAGGTTTGTAGGACAGTAGCAAATTTCCCTCAAGTGGATGACCTAAGGTTCATCAATCCATGGGAGGCGTAGGATGAAGATGGTCTCTCTCAGACAACCCTGCAACCAAATAACAAAGAGTCTCTTGTGTCCCCAACACACTCAATACAATGGTAAATTGTATAGGTGCACTAGATCGGCGAAGAGATGGTGACACAAGTGCAATATGGATGGTAGATATAGGTTTTTGTAATCTGAAAATATAAAAACAGCAAGGTAGCAAGTGATAAAAGCGAGCACAAACGGTATTGCAATGCTTTGAAACAAGGCCTAGGGTTCATACTTTCACTAGTGCAAGTTCTCTCAACAATAATAACATAATTAGATCATATAACTATCCCTCAACATGCAACAAAGAGTCACTCCAAAGTCACTAATAGCGGAGAACAAACGAAGAGATTATTGTAGGGTACGAAACCACCTCAAAGTTATCCTTTCTGATCGATCTATTCAAGAGTCCGTAGTAAAATAACATGAAGCTATTCTTTCTGTTCGATCTATCATAGAGTTTGTACTAGAATAGCACCTTAAGACACATATCAACCAAAACCCTAATGTCACCTAGATACTCTAATGTCACCTCAAGTATCCGTGGTTATGATTATACGATATGCATCACACAATCTCAGATTCATCTATTCAAACCAACACAAAGTACTTCCAAGAGTGCCCCAGAGTTTCTACCGGAGAGTCAAGACGAAAACGTGTGCCAACCCCTATGCATAAGTTCACAATGCTACGGAACCCGCAAGTTGATCACCAAAACATACATCAAGTAGATCACGTGAATATCCCATTGTCACCATAGATAAGCACATGCAAGACATACATCAAGTGTTCTCAAATCCTTAAAGACTCAATCTGATAAGACAACTTCAAAGGGAAAACTCAATCCATTACAAGAGAGTAGAGGGGGAGAAACATCATAAGATCCAACTATAATAGCAAAGCTCGCGATACATCAAGATTGTACCACCTCAAGAACACGAGAGAGAGAGAGAGAGAGAAATCAAACACATAGCTACTGGTACATACCCTCAGCCCCGAGGGTGAACTACTCCCTCCTCGTCATGGAGAGCGATGGGATGATGAAGATGGCCACCAGTGAGAGATCCCCCCCTCCGGCAGGGTGCCAGAACAGGGTCCCGATTGGTTTTTGGTGGCTACAGAGGCTTGCGGCGGCAGAACTCCCGATCTAGGTAATTTTCTGGAGGTTTCAGTATTTATACGGATTTTTTGGCGTAGGTCTCATGTCAGGGGGGTCTCCGGGTTGTCCACGAGGCAGCGGGCCCACGCCCAGGGGGTGGCGCCCCCACCCTCGTGGGCAGCCCGGGACTCCTCCTGGCCCAACTCTTTTACTCCGGGGGCTTCTTTTGGTCCAGAAAAAATCATCAAAATTGGCATGTCAATTGGACTCCGTTTGGTTTTCCTTTCTGCAAAACTTAAAACAGGGAAAAAACAGAAACTGGCACTGGGCTCCAGGTTAATAAGTTAGTCCCAAAAATCATATAAAATAGCATATAAATGCATATAAAACATCCTAGAAGGATAATATAATAGCATGAATACTTCATAATTTAGATATGTTGGAGACGTATCAGCATCCCAAGCTTAATTCCTGCTCGTCCTCGGAGTAGGTAAATGATAAAAATAATAATTTATGAAGTGTGAATGCTAGTAGGTGCACAAGTTTGATCAATGATAATTTCAATCGCCTTCTCTAGCATCATCATATGTCATAACAGTAGCTCATCTCATAAAACTCTTCATGATCAAGTAACAAGCTATTCACATGTTAAAGCATAGACCATAAACTTTCTTGAAAACTATCAAACTATGTTCTTAGTCATCAAACAATTGCAATTCATCTTATTTTCAGGAAGGGTCTATGTAAGAGCTTTGATTTAGCAAATCCCACATACTCAACTATCATATAGTCTTCCATGATTGCTACCACTCAAAGCATATTTTTAGAACAAATAGCATCCATCGAACACAGAGAAAGATAGGGGCTTAATGTTTCGCCTCCCAACTTATTTATCATATAGATAATTGTCAACAATAATAATTCATGATCAAATATATTTGAATGGCCATATATGCTTAGATCATTCTCCACCACATGATGCTTGCCAACTAAAGAGTAGGTTGGAATGGGAAGGAATACTACTGACTCTTGCATAAAAGTAAAACATAGACCCTTTGCAGAGGGAAGCAGGGATTTGCGGAGGTGCCAGAGCTCAAAGCTAAAACAGAGATGAAAATAATTTTGAGAGGTATGCTTTCATTGTCAACATAACGACCAAGAGTTCCCAATATCTTCCATACTAGATACATTATAGGCAGTTCCCAAACAGAAAGGTAAAGATTTTACTCCCCCTTCACCAACAATCACACTCCACGGCTTGTCCGAAACAACGGGTGCCGTCCAACTATCAACAATCCTGGGGGAGTTTCTTTAAATTATTTGCGAATTTGTTTTTGATCTTTTGATCATAGGACTGGGCATCCCAGTTACCAGCCATTTTCACGTGAATGATAAGCGGAGTCCACTCTTCGTGAGAATAACCCACCTAGCATGGAAGATACTGACAGCCCCTAGTCGCTACATGAGCAATTCGGGCATACAAAACAGATTATTATTTGAAGGTTTAGAGTTTGGCACATGCAAATTTACTTGGAACGGCAGGTAAATACCGCATATAGGTAGATATGTTGGACACTCATGGAATAAACTTGGTTCAAGGAATTTGGATGCACAAGCAGTATTCCCGCTTAGTACAGATATTTTGGCTAGCAAAGGATTCTAAATAGCAAGCACCACATGTTACAGGATCCATAACAATATAACTTCTATACAAATATACCCAAGCATAACTCATTATGTTGGCTTCCTTGTCCAACTTCAACTAATTTGCTCAGGTTTGAAAATAACTAATGGGGCTCACAATCATAGAAGATGTCCAAGATAGTATATTTATATGTGAAATCTCTCTTCCTTCAATATTCTTTCATGAATTGTTCAAGTGACCAATACAATGTTTGCTAACCTTCAAAAAAATTACCACCTCTACTTCTTACATGTGAAGTCATTACTCCCCATGGGATAAGCATATGAAACATATATAATTTCAGATTTATGATATTCAAATCATTCAACCATTTACTCATAGGATATAAGTGAAGCACATGAGTAAATGACAAACTACTCCAAAAAGATATAAGTGAAGATCAATGAGTAGTTAAATAATTATGTAGCTATGTGAAGACTCTCTCTCATTTAAGAATTTCATATCTTGGGATATTATTCAAACAGCAAGCAAAACAAAATAAAATGACAGTTCAAGGATAGCACTCATCATGTGAAGAAGCAAAAACTTATGCTCAACCGATACTAACCGATAATTGTTGAAGAAGAAAGGTGGGATGCCTACCGGGGCATCCCCAAGCTTAGATGCTTGATACTTTTTGAAATATTATCTTGGGGTGCCTTGGGCATCCCCAAGCTTGAGCTTTTGTTTCTCCTTAATTCCTCTCATATCACGGTTTCCTAAATCTCGAAAGCTTCATCCACACCAAACTCGACAAGAACTCGTGAGATAAGTTAGTATAAACCAATGCAAAAACCTTATCATTTTCTACTGTAACAAATCACTAAAATTATTATTCAACATTGCATACTAAATGCCTCTGCATATTTAATACTCCTATCCTCAAATAGAATCATTAAACAAGCAAACATATGCAAACATAACAGCAATCTGCCAAAACCGTACAGTCTGTAAAGAATGCAAGATTCATCATACTTCCCTAACTCGAAATATTATTAAATTTTACCACACTATAGAAAATTTATCAGAGCTTATTATGCAAAAAGTTTCAACATTTTATCATATTCTGACTTTTCTAGGGAATTTTTGCAACATCGGTAAACTTTTCTGTTTTCAAACAGCAACATGTAGACTTGTAAAATAAGCATGGTAAAGGCTATCCTTGACACTTTTATTGAAATAAAAGATGCAAAACATTGTTCTAAATAACAGCAAGAAAATACTAACAAAATAAAATGACCCTCCAAGCAAAACACATATCATGTGGTGAATAAAAATATAGCTTCAAGTAAAGTTACCGATGAACGAAGACGAAAGAGGGGATGCCATCTGGGGCATCCCCAAGCTTAGGCTCTTGGTTGTCCTTGAATATTACCTTGGGGTGCCTTGGGAATCCCCAAGCTTAGGATCTTGCCACTCCTTATTCCATAGTCCATCGAATCTTTGCCCAAAACTTGAAAACTTCACAACACAAAACTTAACAGAAAATCTCATGAGCTCCGTTAGCAAAAGAAAACAAACCACCACTTAGGTACTGTTGTGAACTCATTATAAAGTCATATTGGTATAATATCTACTATATTCCAACTTATCTATGGTTCATACCCTCCGATACTACTCATAGATTCATCAAAATAAGCAAACAACACATAGAAAACAGAATCTGTCAAAAATAGAACAGTCTGTAGTAATCTGCATCAAACACAAACTTCTGGAACTAAGAAAAATCTTCCAAAATAGGACGACCTAGATAATTTGATTATTGATCTACTTCAATTGGAATCAGTATTTTATCACTTTCTGGTGATTTTTAAAAATTGTTTTCGTGAGCAGAAAGTTTCTGTCTTTTTCAGCAAGATCAAATAATTATCATCCAAGAAGATCCTATTAGGTCTTACTTGGCACAAACACTAATTAAAATATAAAACCACATCTAACCAGAGGCTAGATGAAATACTTATTACTAAACATAACCAAAAATCAAGAAACAAAAATAAAATTGGGTTGCCTCCCAACAAGCGCTAACGTTTAACGCCCCTAGCTAGGCATGATGATTTCAATGATGCTCACATATAAGATAAGAATTGAAACATAAAGAGAGCATCATGAAGAATATGACTAGCACATTTAAGTCTAACCCACTTCCTATGCATAGGGATTTTGTGAGCAAACAACTTATGGGAACAATAATCAACTAGCATAGGAAGGCAAAACAAGCATAACTTCAAGATTTTCAACACATAGAGAGGAAACTTGATATTATTGCAATTCCTACAAGCATATGTTCCTCCCTCATAATAGTTTTCAGTAGCATCATGAATGAATTCAACAATATAATTATCACATAAAGCATTCTTTTCATGATCTACTTGCATAGAAATTTTACTACTCTCCACATAAGCAAATTTATTTTCATCAATAGTAGTGGGAGCAAGCTCACCAAAATAACTATCATGTGATTGAAAATTAAGATCAAGGTGACAAGTTTCATGGTTATCATTATTCTTTATAGCATACGTGTCATCACAATAATCATCATAGATAGGAGGCATGCTTTCATCATAATAAATTTGCCATCAAAACTTAGGGGACAAAAAATATCATCTTCATCAAACATAGCTTCCCCAATTCACTACAAGAATACCCCTTATAAAGCAACGCACATTCTACAACATTTTAGCTATACGTTGTAAAATTCATAATAGATACGCATATTAAAGGTTGCAGATATGCGTTGCAGATTTACATCTCTTGACCCTATCGTGGGACATATAAAAAAACAGGGAAGGAGAGAGGGATGCGCCAGAAACAGATCCCCCGATGCCCCTCCTCTCTCCCAAGTCGCCCCCACCAACCACCTCATCACCCTCCTCTCCCCCTCGCCGCCGGCCCTCCCCTGCCCTCCTCCCTCCTCGCAGCTCCGGAGGCTACCGGATCCGCCGCATCACCCACCCACCCACCCACTTATCCCTCTCACATCCCATCTCTCTCTCTTGATGCGACTCCTCGTTGCGCCACCTGTGGCAGCTGATCCAGGAGACGTCTGGCGAATCCCGCTATCACGAAGCACAACCTGACGTCCCCTCACACCGTGGCGCCCTTCCATGCGGCTAGATCCGGCGGTAGCGGCCACCAAAGCCCACTCGCGACCTTTCCCCGATGGCTAGGGCTTTGGGCGTCGACTTGCTACCTCTTGAGCACTGTGTTGGTTTTCCCTTGAAGAGGAAAGGGTGATGCAGCAAAGTAGCGTGAGTATTTCCCTCAGTTTTTTAGAACCAAGGTATCCATCCAGTAGGAGGCCACGCACGAGTCCCTCGCACCTACACAAACAAATAAATCCTCGCAACCAACGCGATAAGGGGTTGTCAATCCCTACACGGTCACTTACAAGAGTAAGATATGATAGATATGATAAGATAATATTTTTGGTATTTTTATGATAAAGATGCAAAGTAAAGAAAGTAAAATAAAAACGACGCAAGAAATAGCTTGTTGTCGGGAGATTAATATGATGGAAAATAGACCCGGGGGCCATAGGTTTCACTAGTGGCTTCTCTCAAGAGCATAAGTATTACGGTGGGTGAACAAATTACTATTGAGCAATTGACATAATTGAGCATAGTTATGAGAATATCTAGGTATGATCATGTATATAGGCATCATGTCCGAGACAAGTAGACCGACTCCTGCCTGCATCTACTACTATTACTCCACACATCGACCGCTATGCAGCATGCATCTAGAGTATTAAGTTCATAAGAACAGAGTAACGCTTTAAGCAAGATGACATGATGTAGAGGGATAAACTCATGCAATATGATATAAACCCCATCTTGTTATCCTCGATGGCAACAATACAATACGTGCCTTGCTGCCCCTACTGTCACTGGGAAAGGACACCGCAAGATTGAACCCAAAGCTAAGCACTTCTCCCATTGCAAGAAAGATCAATCTAGTAGGCCAAACCAAACTGATAATTCGAAGAGACTTGCAAAGATAACCAATCATACATAAAAGAATTCAGAGAAGATTCAAATATTGTTCATAGATAAACTTGATCATAAACCCACAATTCATCGGTCTCAACAAACACACCGCAAAAGAAGATTACATCGAATAGATCTCCACGAGAGAGGTGGAGAACATTGTATTGAGATCCAAAAAGAGAGAAGAAGCCATCTAGCTAATAACTATGGACCCGAAGGTTTGAGGTAAACTACTCACACATCATTGGAGAGGCTATGGTGTTGATGTAGAAGCCCTCCGTGATCGATGCCCCCTCCGGCGGAGCTCCGGAATAGGCCCCAAGATGGGATCTCACGGGTACAGAAGGTTGCGGCGGTGGAATTAGGTTTTTGGCTCCGTATCTGGTAGTTTGGGGGTACGTAGGTATATATAGGAGGAAGAAGTACGTCGGTGGAGCAACAGGGGGCCCACGAGGGTGGAGGGCGTGCCTTGGGGGGGTAGGCGCGCCCCCTACCTCGTGCCCTCCTGGTTGATGTCTTGACGTAGGGTCTAAGTCCTCTGAATCACGTTCGTTCCGAAAATCACGTTCCCGAAGGTTTCATTCCGTTTGGACTCCGTTTGATATTCTTTTTCTGCGAAACTCTGAAATAGGCAAAAAACAGCAATTCTGGGCTCGGCCTCTGGTTAATAGGTTAGTCCCAAAAATAATATAAAAGTGTATAATAAAGCCCAATAATGTACAAAATATAATATAGCATGGAACAATAAAAAATTATAGATACGTTGGAGACGTATCAAGCATCCCCAAGCTTAATTCCTGCTCGTCCTCGAGTAGGTAAATGATAAAAACAAAATTTTTGATGTGGAATGCTACTTGGAATAATTTCAATATAATTCTTCTTATTGTGGCATGAATGTTCAGATTTGAAATGATTCAAGATAAAAGTTTAATGTTGACATAAAAACAATAATCTTTCAAACATACTAACTAAGCAATTATATCTTATCAAAATAACATAGCCAAAGCAAGTTATCCCTACAAAATCATATAGTCTGGCTATGCTCCATCTTCCCCACACAAAATATTCATATCATGTACGACCCCGGTTTTGGCCAAGCAATTGGTTCATACTTTTAACGCGCTTCAGCCTTTTCAACTCTTACGCAATACATGAGCGCAAGCCATGGATATAGCACTATGGTGGAATAAGGTATAATGGTAGGGGTTATGTGGGAAGACAAAAAAGGAGAAAGTCTCACATCAACGAGGCTAATCAACGGGCTATGGAGATGCCCATCAATTGATGTTAATGCGAGGAGTAGGGATTGCCATGCAACGGATGCACTAGAGCTATAAGTGTATGAAAGCTCAAAAAGAAACTAAGTGGGTGTGCATCCAACTTGCTTGCTCACGAAGACCTCGGGCATTTGAGGAAGCCCATCATTGGAATATACAAGCCAAGTTCTATAATGAAATTTCCCACTAGTATATGAAAGTGACAAAATGAGAGACTCTCTATTATGAAGATCACGGTGCTACTTTGAAGCACAAGTGTGGTAAAAGGATAGTAACATTGTCCCTTCTCTCTTTTTCTCTCATCATTTTTTTATTTGGGCCTTTTCTCTTTTTTATGGCCTCTTTTTTTTAGTCCGGAGTCTCATCCCGACTTGTGGGGGAATCATAGTCTCCATCATCCTTTCCTCACTTGGGACAATGCTCTAATAATGATGATCATCACACTTTTATTTACTTACAACTCATGAATTACAACTCAATACTTAGAACAAAATATGACTCTATATGAATGCCTCCGGCGGTGTACCGGGATATGCAATGAATCAAGAGCGACATGTATGAAAGAATTATGAACGGTGGCTTTGCCACAAATACAATGTCAACTACATGATCATGCAAAGCAATATGACAATAATGGAGTATGTCATGATAAATGAAACGGTGGAAAGTTGCATGGCAATGTATCTCGGAATGGCTATGGAAATGCCATGATAGGTAGGTATGGTGGCTGTTTTGAGGAAGATATAAGGAGGTTTATGTGTGATAGAGCATATCATATCACGGGGTTTGGATGCACCGGCGAAGTTTGCACCAACTCTCAAGGTGAGAAAGGGCAATGCGCGGTACCGAAGAGGCTAGAAAATTGCGGAAAGGTAAGTGTGCGTATAATCCATGGACTCACATTAGTCATAAAGAACTCATATACTTATTGCAAAAATTTATTAGCCCTCGAAGCAAAGTACTACTACGCATGCTCCTAGGGGAAGGGTTGGTAGGAGTTAACCATCGCGCGATCCCGACCGCCACACAAAGGAAGACAATCAACAAATACTTCATGCTCCGACTTCGTTACATAACGGTTCACCATACGTGCATGCTACGGGAATCACAAACTCCAACACATGTATTTTTCAATTCCACAATTACTCAACTAGCACAACTATGATATTACTACCTTTATATCTCAAAACAATTATCAAGCATCAAATTTCTCATGATATTAATTAAAGCAAATTGCCATGCTATTTTAAGACTCTCAAAATAATATAAGTGAAGCATGAGAGATCAATAGTTTCTATAAAACAAATCCACCACCGTGCTCTAAAAGATATAAGTGAAGCACTAGAGCAAAAACTATATAGCTCAAAAAATATAAGTGAAGCACATAGAGTATTCTAATAAATTCCGAATCAAGTGTGACTCTCTCAAAAGGTGTGTACAGCAAGGATGATTGTGGTAAACTAAAAATAAAGACTCAAATAATACAAGACGCTCCAAGCAAAACACATATCATGTGGTGAATAAAAATATAGCTCCAAGTAAAGTTACCGATGGAAGTAGACGAAAGAGGGGATGCCTTCCGGGGCATCCCCAAGCTTTGGCTTTTAGGTGTCCTTAGATTATCTTGGGGTGCCATGGGAATCCCCAAGCTTAGGCTCTTGCCACTCCTTGTTCCATAATCCATCAAATCTTTCACCCAAAACTTGAAAACTTCACAACACAAAACTCAGCAGAAAATCTCATAAGCTCCGTTAGCGAAAGAAAACAAAAGACCACTTCAAGGTACTGTAATGAACTCATTCTTTATTTATATTGGTGTTAAACCTACTGTATTCCAACTTCTCTATGGTTTATAAACTATTTTACTAGCCATAGATTCATCAAAATAAGCAAACAACACACGAAAAACAGAATCTGTCAAAAACAGAACAGTCTGTAGTAATCTGTAACTAACGCAAACTTCTGGAACTCCAAAAATTCAGCCAAAATAGGACGACCTAGACAATTTGTTTATTGATCAGAAGAAATTGGAATCAATATTTTATCACGTTCTGGTGATTTTTAACAATTATTTTCCTGAACAAAAAGTTTCTGGAATTTACAGCAAGATCAAATAACTATCATCCAAGAAGATCCTATAGGTTTAACTTGGCACAAACACTAATTAAAACATAAAAACACATCTAAACAGAGGCTAGATCAAATATTTATTCCTAAACAGAAGCAAAAAGCAAAAAACTAAAAAAAATTGGGTTGCCTCCCAACAAGTGCTATCGTTTAACGCCCCTAGCTAGGCATAAAAGCAAGGATAGATCTAGGTACTGCCATAATAATAAGATAGATCATTAAAACTCATTTCATACTCTCTACGTTCGGCAGCAAGCTTTCTTTGTGGCAAGCAAAAGTAATCAAAAGGGCTAAATTTAATGGGACAAAAATCCCCAAGATCAACCTTAGGAGGTATAGGTTCCTCCTTCGGCCCTTCATATTGCACAACCAATTCATCATTATAAGCATTCTTTTGACAGAACTTGGTGAGCCTATATTCGAGAGAATATCCTAGCTCATTATTTTGAATAGCAAAATCATCATTAAGTTCAGAAATTCTATCAACTAGAATATTGGTAGGAACCTTTTTTCTAAGGTTTTCATTAAAAGCAACATAATCTAGAGATTGGAAACGCATTATTTCCTCTTGATCAAATAAGATAGTTTCTATGGGAGGACGTCCAGCGTCCACCCTATAATGCGCAAAGATTTCTTTGGCCTCTTTTATAATAAATCTGAACTCATGAGCCAAAAAGATAGTAGCGGCACGCTTAACAGAAGAATGCTCACTGTTAGAAAATTCTAGGAAAATCCTCTGTATGCAGGGATGCATGTGCATAAATTGTCTTTCAATTTCAACTACAAGCATAGTGATAGCGTCCGCAAGACTACTAGTTCTATGAAGAATAGAACTACCCATAGAAGGCAAAGCACCGGCACAAGTAAAGAAATCTTGGATAACTCCTTTTCCAATAATGTTACAACTACCAATTCAGAATTTTTTTGTATGTAAGGTAGGGGATTCTTTAGCAGGAGCATTAGAATTTTCCATGATATTATTATTATCCTTATTGACAATAATTTCCCCAGTTTCAGACATAACGGCAGAAAGTGCGCGGAGCAAAAAGAAAGAGGGAGGCAAAAGGGAAAAGAGAGAGAGCGAATAAAACGGCAATGGTGAAGTGGGGGAGAGGAAAACGAGAGGCAAATGGCAAATAATGTAATGCGGGAGATAAGGGTTTGTGATGGGTACTTGGTATGTTGACTTTTGCGTAGACTCCCCGGCAACGGCGCTAGAAATCCTTCTTGCTACCTCTTGAGCACTGCGTTGGTTTTCCCTTGAAGAGGAAAGGGTGATGCAACAAAGTAGCGTAAGTATTTCCCTCAGTTTTTGAGAACCAAGGTATCAATCCAGTAGGAGGCCACGCACGAGTCCCTCGCACCTACACAAACAAATAAATCCTTGCAACCAACGCGATAAGGGGTTGTCAATCCCTACACGGTCACTTACGAGAGTGAGATCTGATAGATATGATAAGATAATATTTTTGGTATTTTTATGATAAAGATGCAAAGTAAAGAAAGTAAAATAAAAACGACGCAAGAAATAGCTTGTTGTCGGGAGATTAATATGATGGAAAATAGACCCGGGGGCCATAGGTTTCACTAGTGGCTTCTCTCAAGATCATAAGTATTACGGTGAGTGAACAAATTACTATTGAGTAATTGACAGAATTGAGCATAGTTATGAGAATATCTAGGTATGATCATGTATATAGGCATCACGTCCGAGACAAGTAGACCGGCTCCTGCCTGCATCTACTACTATTACTCTACACGCATCGACCGCTATGCAGCATGCATCTAGAGTATTAAGTTCATAAGAACAGAGTAACGCTTTAAGCAAGATGACATGATGTAGAGGGATAAACTCATGCAATATGGTATAAACCCCATCTTGTTATCCTCGATGGCAACAATACAATACGTGCCTTGCTGCCCCTACTGTCCCTGGGAAAGGACACCGCAAGATTGAACCCAAAGCTAAGCACTTCTCCCATTGCAAGAAAGATCAATCTAGTAGGCCAAACCAAACTGATAATTCGAAGAGACTTGCAAAGATAACCAATCATACATAAAAGAATTCAGATAAGATTCAAATATTGTTCATAGATAAACTTGATCATAAACCCATAATTCATCGGTCTCAACAAACACACCTCAAAAGAAGATTACGTCGAATAGATCTCCATGAGAGAGGGGAAGAACATTGTATTGAGATCCAAAAAGAGAGAAGAAGCCATCTAGCTAATAACTATGGACCCGAAGGTCTGAGGTAAACTACTCACACATCATCGGAGAGGCTATGGTGCTGATGTAGAAGCCCTCGTGATCAATGCCCCCTCCGGCGGAGCTCCGGAACAGGCCCCAAGATGGGATCTCACGGGTACAGAAGGTTGCGGCGGTGGAATTAGGTTTTTGGCTCCGTATCTGGTAGTTTGGGGTACGTAGGTATATATAGGAGGAAGAAGTACGTCGGTGGAGCAACAGGGGGCCCACGAGGGTGGAGGGCGCGCCCCCCTACCTCGTGCCCTCCTGGTTGATGTCTTGACGTAGGGTCCAAGTCCTCTAAATCACGTTCGTTCCGAAAATCACGTTCCCGAAGGTTTTATTCCGTTAGGACTCCGTTTGATATTCTTTTTCTGCGAAACTCTGAAATAGGCAAAAAAACAGCAATTCTGGGTTGGGCCTCCGGTTAATAGGTTAGTCCCAAAAATAATATAAAAATGTATAATAAAGCCCGATAATGTCCAAAACAGAATATAATATAACATGAAACGATCAAAAATTATAGATACGTTGGAGACGTATCATGACTCAGGCGCCGGTGGCCATGTCGTCCTCTCGTCCGGTGAGTGAATCCCCTCCCCTGGCTTTGGCCTCTCTCTTCCCCTTTCTCTAACCTCTGTTCTTCTCTTCTCCTGTAGACGTCTAGGTATACACCCTCGATTCTATTGCTGCTAATCCCTGTCAAAAAAGTTTGTCCCTTGCAATTCATTGACGAACACTGATAGGCCTGTAGACTGACTTCCGATCTCCGTTGATTTACATTTATGCACTGATTGCTACTCTATTAAATTAGTAATTATTAGATATCAATGGAGCATCAAATTTTTAAAAATTCTTATACGCTGCTAAGTGCTAACTCATCCATCCTTGATAGATGAGTCGTTAATCCTTTCTATTTTTAATATGTAGAGAAGCACTACTTCATATATGCGAACCCCATGTTAAATAGTCTATTACAAGAGTTGCAATATTTAAGGAGGGATCCAGTCTTAATAGATCTCTGTATTGCAGTTTTGATGAGTTACTAATCAAAGTTTTTGTTGCAATTTCACACTTTTTGGGAGTCTGATGGTCAGGTTATTTAGGTGGAGGTAGTAGCTTGCTAATGGTGGCTTTCACGTCCAGCGCAAATACTAGTGGACGTGGACCTGTTGGGGAAAGCACGTACATCTTTGTGTTTAGTGAGCAGGTGAATTAATAATCCACATTGTTTCTTATGTGATGTTGCTTTGATGCTGTTGATATGATTCAGAACACTGATAAATAAGACAGTACACATTTTCTTTGTCATTTGGTTATGTGATTGTCCTCTCATACACTGGAGGACGGTAGTGGAGGCGAAACTGGGCCACGACCCCCCCTTCCAAAATATTACAAAAAGAATTGTATACCAAGTTTATTCACTACTTTAGCACAGCCCAGGAGATAATGCCCAGTAGCAGTCTAGGAACAGCGTCCATCCCCGATTCTCCACGGCTCCGATAGACTGCTACTGCAGGGCTAGATCGCTACCAGGCCACAGCTATTGTGAACCATCGTCCGCTGACATGATTTGAGCGGCCGACCATTGCGAACTCGTCCGTTCGTCTGATGACCTCCTTGGCTCCTCCTCTTTATCGACTTGTCTATCCCCTTCTTATCGGTCGGAGGCTTGGAGCTGCATGCCGCTGACGCCGGCAAGCCACCACGCCGGACGGTGGACGCACCAGCACTTGTGCGCACTGGACCTTAATCCTCTTGCTGGGTTGCGGCTCCTTGTTGATTGAAACCAAACGCCTCGGACACTGCTGGTTGGTGCTTCGTGCTTGCCTGGCTAATTGCTTGGTTAGTTTACTACAGAAAGTGTATGTCCTATTTTTTTATTGGAACGGAGAGAGTAACTGAGAAGCGAGGTGTGATGATAATTTATTCATATAGATGTCCACTGCATCGGTTAAATGTTGGAAAATTTGATGCATTATAAATTCCTGATTTAGATATATAGCAACAATGGAAACGACATATTATTTAGTCATATAATTATGGGATCCCTACAAATTATCGCTTACACATGTTCTATGATGAGTAGCTTTTTCATGCATATTGTGTGTTTTTAGATGGATTTGGCCCCCTGTTGTGTTTTGGTCACGCTCCGCCACTGCTCTCATAGCATGCAGTTATTATATATGCACTTGGGTCAAGTCAATGCAAAGGATTCATCTATGCCAAGTACTTATCTACTAATCTAAAAAAGATACTTATCTACTACCACTGTACATCATAGTGTAAAAAAACTGAATCCCAATACCCCACTTAGATGCAACCTACACCTGAGCTTTATGCATGTTCATGTGCAAACATTCATATACTAAAGCTTGCAGCAAGCACACGCACATATACACCGGCAGCAGCTCAATGTTAATCATCATATTAGTCATTCGTTAAATAGAGGCTCACTGTTTGTTTGTGCGCAGGTTTCCGAAGAAAGAAATACTCAATGCCATTCGGTGGGTTTCAATGTGCCAGTCTCTACATTCATAGTACATCATTGAGTTTTACCTTCAACTAAGACTATTTTCGTTGAGGTGATTATTTATTTATTCCTTTATTGCTTATATTAGCTCTAACCATTTTTCAGCCTTCTTTTCTGCTCTTATTCAACTATTTATGTACTCTTATCTCGCCAATTGTGTACCTATTGTTGTGTGTAATTTAATGTGAGGCGCCGCACTCATCCCTTCCGGCACTGCCGAGATGGAGGCGACATCACGGACGGCTGGAGCTGCGAGTAGATTTGTCCAAGATACAGCAGTGTCCGTGGTCATAGTTCTGGTAACTGTCTGCGATCTCCATATGTTAACTGTTTGCGAAGACGGAAATGCAAGTAATGTTCTTCTTAGATGCTCTTGCCTTTTTGATTTGTACATTGCTAAAGTGACCACTGAGCTCATACCACTTTGATACATAAATTGCTGAATTACCCTCATGAACTCTTGCTGTCATGGTTTGTAAATTTCTGAATTTCCGATTATGTCGCTTGCACTGTTCCATACAAGCAGTATCTATTATGTTTTTAATCCGTCAACTAAGTAGGTACTATGTTATTAGTGGCTTGCTTTTAGGCCACAACCACATCTGTTTATTTTACTCCGAGTCTGTTTATGTTTGTTTTGTGACCTGAAGTAGTATATTGAGTTGTAAGGGAATACTTTCAGGTCGCAACTTTTCTTTGTAATAGTTGTAATCTAGGCGGGCAACCAATGTTTCGAAAGTAATGACCCATTGTAAGAAGTAATGTTTCCTATTTGCTGGGCAACCCATCACTATTTGCATCATGTCAATGCATTGTGTATTACCAGTTCATTTTGTTATTTTGTTTGTAGATTCAAAAGATATACGGATGATTATATGGGTGCGTGGCAAGTATACTGCAATGATGATGATGATGTTCCCGGTTCACGATGGAGATGATGATGGCTGTTCTCAGTTTTAGTTTAGTTGTAGGGATGCTTTTCCTGTTGGATGATGTTCCTCGGTTAAGTTTTAGTTTAAGTTGTAGGGATGTTGATGGATGATTTTAGTTTAAGTTTTGCTGTCAAGAGAATATTCAGGTTATGCATCACATTTGGATGTTATTCCTCCTGTAATATCAACTATTGTAATCCCACAGTTTTTTTCAATATATGATTTCTTCCTGTCGTGCGTATATTTTTTCTTCCGACTTGATATACATACTTATCACCATTATGTGGAGCATTAATTTAATTACTGGCAATATATAAAATATTATTCACATTTTATATGTAAAACACCTAAAGCATTGCAAATTCTTTGTGGCCAAGCAATGGGATTTGAAATACTGTAGATGAGATTTGAATTCCTGGACATTAACCACCAACATATATGAGTGTTGTAAAAGTCGGTTTTATGTGTTGTACTCTTGCAACGGTTCCTTTTACCAACGGAAGTATAACCATTGCATTATGCGCTAGCAACACTGGATAAGGCTACGCATCCAAAACCGTTGGTAAAGATGCTAGCAACGCATATATGGACATTTAGATACGGAAAAATGCGTTGCTATATGAGGGGTCATGTTGTAGTGCTTGTGGCTTTGCATATCATTAGCATCATGGGTATTCATACTAACAATATTGCAATCATGCTCATCATTCACATATTTTATGCCAAGCATTCTATGTAACTCTTCTTCTAGTACTTGAGCCCAATTTTTCTTCCCATCATTTTCACGAAAGACATTAAAAAGATGAAGCATATGAGGCAACCTTAATTCCATTTTTTTTGTAGTTTTCTTTTATAAACTAAACTAGTGATAAAACAAGAAACTAGAAGATTCGATTGCAAGATCTAAAGATATACCTTCAAGCACTCACCTCCCCGGCAACGGCGCCAGAAAAGAGCTTGATGTCTACTATGCAACCTTCTTCTTGTAGACGTTGTTGGGCCTCCAAGTGCAGAGGTTTGTAGGACAGTAGCAAATTTCCCTCAAGTGGATGACCTAAGGTTTATCAATCCATGGGAGGCGTAGGATGAAGATGGTCTCTCTCAAACAACCCTGCAACCAAATAACAAAGAGTCTCTTGTGTCCCCAACACACCCAATACAATGGTAAATTGTATAGGTGCACTAGTTCGGCGAAGAGATGGTGATAAGTGCAATATGGATGGTAGATATAGGTTTTTCTAATCTGAAAATATAAAAACAGCAAGGTAGCAAGTGATAAAAGCGAGCACAAACGGTATTGCAATGCTTTGAAACAAGGCCTAGGGTTCATACTTTCACTAGTGCAAGTTCTCTCAACAATAATAACATAATTAGATCATATAACTATCCCTCAACATGCAACAAAGAGTCACTCCAAAGTCACTAATAGCGGAGAACAAACGAAGAGATTATTGTAGGGCACAAAACCACCTCAAAGTTATCCTTTCTGATCGATCTATTCAAGAGTCCGTAGTAAAATAACATGAAGCTATTCTTTCCGTTCGATCTATCATAGAGTTCGTACTAGAATAACACCTTAAGACACATATCAACCAAAACCCTAATGTCACCTAGATACTCTAATGTCACCTCAAGTACCCGTGGGTATGATTATACGATATGCATCACACAATCTCAGATTCATCTATTCAAACCAACACAAAGTACTTCCAAGAGTGCCCCAAAGTTTCTACCGGAGAGTCAAGACGAAAACGTGTGCCAACCCCTATGCATAAGTTCACAATGCTACGGAACCCGCAAGTTGATCACCAAAACATACATCAAGTAGATCACGTGAATATCCCATTGTCACCATAGATAAGCACATGCAAGACATACATCAAGTGTTCTCAAATCCTTAAAGACTCGATCCGATAAGACAACTTCAAAGGAAAAACTCAATCCATTACAAGAGAGTAGAGGGGGAGAAACATCATAAGATCCAACTATAATAGCAAAGCTCGCGATACATCAAGATTGTACCACCTCAAGAACACGAGAGAGAGAGAGATCAAACACATAGCTACTGGTACATACCCTCAGCCCCGAGGGTGAACTACTCCCTCCTCGTCATGGAGAGCGCCGAGATGATGAAGATGGCCACCGATGAGAGGTCCCCCCTTCGGCAGGGTGCCGGAACAGGGTCCCGATTGGTTTTTGGTGGCTACAAAGGCTTGCGGTGGCGGAACTCCCGATCTATTTTGTTCCTCGATGTTTTTAGGGTATATGGATATATATAGGCGAAAGAAGTCAATCAGGGGAGCCACGAGGGGCCCAGGGGGGTAGGGCGCGCCTCCCTGCCTCGTGGCTTCCTCGAAGCTTTCCTGATGTCTACTCCAAGTCTCCTGGATTGCTTCCGTTCCAAAAATAACTCTCCCGAAGGTTTCATTCCGTTTGGACTCCGTTTGATATTCCTTTTCTTCGAAACACTGAAATAGGCAAGAAAACAACAATTTGGGTTGGGCCTCCGGCTAATAGGTTAGTCCCAAAAATAATATAAAAGTGTTTAATAAAGCCCATAAACATCCAAAACAGATGATATAATAGCATGAATATTTCATAAATTATAGATACGTTGGAGACGTATCACGCCCCCACTTCGAAGGCCCAGAGCATCAGGAGGCATCAGCCGTCGCCAGAAGCCGGAGAGGGAGGGCTGCCGAGCTGTCGCCGCCATCGCCTGAAGACGCCACTGATACGTCTCCAACGTATCTATAATTTTTTATTGTTCCATGCTATTATATATTCTGTTTTGGATGTTTAATGGGCTTATTTGTACACTTTTATATTATTTTTGGGACTAACCTATTAACCGGAGGCCCAGCCCAAATTGCTGTTTTTTTGCCTATTTTAGTGTTTCGCAGAAAAAGAATATCAAACGGAGTCCAAACGGAATGAAACCTTCGGGAACGTGATTTTTGGAACAAACGTGATCCAGAGGACTTGGAGTGGACGTCAAGCAATCGACGAGGAGGCCACGAGGCAGGGGGGCGCGCCCTCCACCCTCGTGGCTCCACTGACCTACTTCTTCCTCCTATATATACCTACGTACCCCCAAACCATCGAGGTGCACCACAAAAACCTAATTCCACCGCCGCAACCTTTTGTACCCGTGAGATCCCATCTTGGGGCCTGTTCCGGAGCTTCGCCGGAGGGGGCATCGATCACGGAGGGCTTCTACATCAACACCATAGCCTCTCCGATGATGTGTGAGTAGTTTACCTCAGACCTTCGGGTCCATAGTTATTAGCTAGATGGCTTCTTCCCTCTCTTTGGATCTCAATACAAAGTTCTCCTTGATTCTCTTGGAGATCTACTCGATGTAATCTTCTTTTGCGGTGTGTTTGTCGAGATCCGATGAATTGTGGGTTTATGATCCAGATTATCTATGAACAATATTTGAATCTTCTCTGAATTCTTTTATGTATGATTGGTTATCTTTGCAAGTCTCTTCGAATTTCAGTTTGGTTTGGCCTACTAGATTGATCTTTCTTGCAATGGGAGAAGTGCTTAGCTTTGGGTTCAATCATGCGGTGCTCGATCCCAGTGACAGTAGGGGAAACGACACGTATTGTATTGTTGCCATCGAGGATAAAAAGATGGTGTTTATATCATATTGCATGAGTTTATCCCTCTACATCATGTCATCTTGCTTAAAGCGTTACTCCGTTCTTATGAACTTAATACTCTAGATGCATGCTGGATAGCGGTCGATGTGTGGAGTAATAGTAGTAGATGCAGGCAGGAGTCGGTCTACTTATCACGGACGTGATGCCTATATACATGATCATACCTAGATATTCTCATAACTATGCTCAATTCTATCAATTGCTCGACAGTAATTCGTTTACCCACCGTAATACTTATGCTATCTTGAGAGAAGCCACTAGTGAAACATATGGCCCCCGGGTCTATTTTCCATCATATTAATCTTCCGTCAGCAAGCTATTACTTTTGCCATTTATTTTGCTTTCTTTACTTTTAGTCTTTATCATAAAAATACCAAAAATATTATCTTATCATGTCTATCAGATCTCACTTTTGCAAGTGGCCGTGAAGGGATTGACAACCCCTTTATCGCGTTGGTTGCAAGGTTCTTATTTGTTTGTGTAGGTGCGTGGGACTTGAGTGTGGCCTCCTACTGGATTGATACCTTGGTTCTCAAAAACTGAGGGAAATACTTACGCTACTTTACTGCATCACCCTTCCATCTTCAAGGGAAAACCAACGCAGTGCTCAAGAGGTAGCAAGAAGGATTTCTGGCGCCGTTGCCGGGGAGGCTTACGCAAAGTCAAGTCAAGATTTGATCTCCCGTCAACAAGCCAATTTCTGGCGCCGTTGCCGGGGAGTCTACGCACAAGTCAAGACATACCAAGTACCCATCACAAACTCTTATCCCTCGCATTACATTATTTGCCATTTGCCTCTCGTTTTCCTCTCCCCCACTTCACCCTTGCCATTTTATTCGCCCTCTCTTTCCGTCGGCCTCTTTTTCGCTTGGTTCTTGTTTGCTCGTGTGTTGGATTGCTTGCTTGTCACGATGGCTCAAGACAATACTAAATTGTGTGACTTTGCCAATACCAACAACAATGATTTTCTTAGCACTCCGATTGCTCCTCTTACCGAAGCTGAATCTTGTGAAATTAATGCTGCTTTGCTGAATCTTGTCATGAAAGATCAATTCGCGGGCCTTCCTAGTGAAGATGCCACTACCCATCTAAATAGCTTTGTTGATTTGTGTGATATGCAAAAGAAGAAAGATGTGGATAATGATATTGTTAAGTTAAAGCTATTCCGGTTTTCGCTTAGAGATCGTGCTAAAACTTGGTTTTCGTCTTTGCCTAAAAGTAGTATTGATTCTTGGAATAAGTGCAAAGATGCTTTTATCTCTAAGTATTTTCCTCCCGCTAAGATCATCTCTCTTAGAAACAATATTATGAATTTTAAGCAACTTGATCATGATCATGTTGCACAAGCTTGGGAGAGAATGAAATTAATGATACGTAATTGCCCTACACATGGTTTGAATTTATGGATGATTATACAAAAAAATATGTCGGATTGAATTTTGCTTCTAGAAACCTTTTAGATTCGGCCGCGGGGGGCACTTTTATGGAAATCACTTTAGGAGAAGCTACTAAACTCCTAGATAATATTATGGTTAATTATTCTCAATGGCACACTGAAAGATCTACTAGTAAAAAAGTGCATGCGATAGAAGAAATTAATATTTTGAGTGGAAAGATGGATGAACTTATGAAATTGTTTGCTAATAAGAGTGTTTCTTCTGATCCTAATGATATGCCTTTGTCTACTTTGATTGAGAATAATAATGAATCTATGGATGTGAATTTTGTTGGTAGGAATAATTTTGGTAACAACGCGTATAGAGGAAACTTTAATCCTAGGTCGTTCCCTAGTAATTCCTCTAATAATTATGGTAATTCCTACAACAATTCTTATGGAAATTTTAATAAGATGCCCTCTGAATTTGAGACTAGTGTTAAAGAGTTTATGAATTCACAAAAGAATTTCAATGCTTTGCTTGAAGAAAAATTGCTTAAGGTTGATGAGTTGGCTAGGAACGTGGATAGAATTTCTCTTGATGTTGATTCTCTGAAGCTTAGATCTATTCCACCTAAGCATGATATCAATGAGTCTCTCAAAGCTATGAGAATTTCCATTGATGAGTGCAAAGAAAGAACCGCTAGGATGCGTGCTAAGAAAGATTGCTTTGTAAAAGCGTGTTCTTCTAATTTTTATGAGAATAAAGATGAAGATCTAAAAGTTATTGATGTATCTCCTATTAAATCTTTGTTTTGCAATATGAATCTTGATAATGATGGGACTGAAGATGAGTCAACTTTAGTTAGAAGACGTCCCAAAAATTCGGAGTTTTTAGTTCTTGATGCAAAAATTGATAAAAGTGGGAGTGAAGAGGTTAAAACTTTACATAGCAATGAGCCCACTATCTTGGATTTCAAGGAATTTAATTATGATAATTGCTCTTTGATAGATTGTATTTCCTTGTTGCAATCCGTGCTAAATTCTCCGCATGCTTATAGTCAAAATAAGGCTTTTACCAAACATATCGTTGATGCTTTAACGCAATCCTATGAAGAAAAGCTTGAATTGGAAGTTTCTATCCCTAGACAAATTTATGATGAGTGGGAACCTACTATTAAAATTAAAATTAAAGATCATGAATGTTATGCTTTGTGTGATTTGGGTGCTAGTGTTTCCACGATTCAACTTTGTGTGATTTGCTAGGTTTCCGTGATTTTGATGATTGTTCTTTAAACTTGCACCTTGCGGATTCCACCATTAAGAAACCTATGGGAAGAATTAATGATGTTCTTATTGTTGCAAATAGGAACTATGTGCCCGTATATTTCATTGTTCTTGATATAGATTGCAATCCTTCATGTCCTATCATTCTTGGTAGACCTTTCCTTAGAACGATTGGTGCAATTATTGATATGAAGGAAAGGAATATTAGATTCCAATTTCCGTTAAGGAAAGGTATGGAACACTTCCCTAGAAAGAAAATTAAATTACCTTATGAATCTATTATGAGAGCCACTTATGGATTGCATACCAAAGATGGCAATACCTAGATCTATCCTTGCTTTTATGCCTAGCTAGGGGCGTTAAACGATAGCGCTTGTTGGGAGGCAACCCAATTTTATTTTAGTTTTTTGCTTTTTGGTTCTATTTAGGAATAACTCTTCCATCTAGCCTCTGTTTAGATTTGTTTTTATGTTTTAGTTAGTGTTTGTGCCAAGTTAAACCTATAGGATCTTCTCAGATGATAGTTATTTGATCTTGCTGAAAATTCCAGAACATTTCTGTTCACGAAAACAATTGTTAAAAATCACCAGAAAGTGATAAAATACTGATTCAAATTGCAGTAGATCAATAAACAAATTATCTAGGTCGTCCCATTTTGGTATATTTTTCTGAGTTCCAGAAGTTTGCGTTAGTTACAGATTACTAAAGACTGTTCTGTTTTTGACAGATTCTGTTTTTCGCGTGTTGTTTGCTTATTTTGATGAATCTATGGCTAGCAAAAGAGCTTATAAACCATAGAGAAGTTGGAATACAGTAGTTTTAACACCAATATAAATAAAGAATGAGTTCATTACAGTACCTTGAAGTGGTGTTTTGTTTTCTTTCGTTAACGGAGCTCACGAGATTTTCTGTTAAGTATTGTGTTGTGAAGTTTTCAAGTTTTGGGTAAAGATTTGATAGATTATGTAACAAGGATTGGCAAGAGCCTAAGCTTGGGGATGCCCAAGGCACCCCAAGGTAAAATCCAAGGACAACCAAAATCCTAAGCTTGGGGATGCCCCGGAAGGCATCCCCTCTTTCGTCTTCGTCTATCGGTAACTTTACTTGGGGCTATATTTTTATTCACCACATGATATGTGTTTTGCTTGGAGCGTCTTTTATGATTGGAGTCTTTGATTTTTAGTTTACCACAATCATCCTTGCTATACACACCTTTTGAGAGAGACACACATGATTCGGAATTTGTTAGAATACTCTATGTGCTTCACTTATATCTTTTGAGCTATATAGTTTTTGCTCTAGTGCTTCACTTATATCTTTTAGAGCACGGCGGTGGTTTTATTATATAGAAATTATTGATCTCTCATGCTTCACTTATATTATTTTGAAATTCTTTTAGAACAGCATGGTAATTTTCTTTGGTTAAAATTTTAGTCCTAAAGTTATGAGCATCCCAGATAGGTATAATAAAACTATCATATAAAGTGCATTGAATATTATGAGAAGTTTGATACTTGATAATTGTTTGAGATATGAAGATGGTGATATTAGAGTCATGCTAGTTGAGTAGTTGTGAATTTGAGAAATACTTGTGTTAAAGTTTGTGATTCCCGTAGCATGCACGTATGGTGAACCGTTATGTGATGAAGTCGGAGCATGATTTATTTATTGATTCTCTTCCTTATGAGTGGCGGTCGGGGATAAGCGATGGTCTTTTCCTACCAATCTATCCCCCTAGGAGCATGCGCGTAGTACTTCGTTTCGATAACTAATAGATTTTTGCAATAAGTATGTGAGTTCTTTATGACTAATGTTGAGTCCATGGATTATACGCACTCTCACCCTTCCACCATTGCTAGCCTCTCTAATACCGCGCACCTTTCGTCGGTATCATATACCCACCATTATCTTCCTCAAAACAGCCACCATACCTACCTATCATGGCATTTCCATAGCCATTCCGAGATATATTGCCATGCAACTTACCACGTTCCGTTTACTATGACACGCTCCATCATTGTCATATTGCTTTGCATGATCATGTAGTTGACATCGTATTTGTGGCGAAGCCATCCTTCATAATTCTTTCATACATGTCACTCTTGATTTATCGCATATCCCGGTACACCGCCGGAGGCATTCACATAGAGTCATATTGTGTTCTAAGTATTGAGTTGTAATACTTGAGTTGTAAGTAAATAAAAGTGTGATGATCATCATTATTAGAGCATTGTCCCAAGTGAGGAAAGGATGATGGAGACTATGATTCCCCCACAAGTCGGGATGAGACTCTGGACGAAAAATAAAAAAAATAGAAAAAAGGAAAAAAAAGAGGCCATAAAAAAGAGAAAAGGCCCAAATAAAAAAATGAGAGAAAAAGAGAGAAGGGACAATGTTACTATCCTTTTACCACACTTGTTCTCCAAAGTAGCACCATGATCTTCATTGATAGAGAGTCTCTTATGTTGTCACCTTCATATGCTAGTGGGAATTTTACATTATAGAACTTAGTTTGTATATTCCAATGATGGGCTTCCTCAAATTGCCCTAGGTCTTCGACCGCTAACCTATTAACCGGAGGCCCAACCCAAATTGCTGTTTTTTGCCTATTTTAGTGTTTCGCAGAAAAAGAATATCAAACGGAGTCCAAACGGAATGAAACCTTCGAGAACATGATTTTTGGAACAAACGTGATCCAGAGGACTTGGAGTGGACGTCAAGCAACCGACGAGGAGGCCACGAGGCAGGGGGCGCGCCTACCCCCCGGGCACGCCCTCCACCCTCGTGGGCCCCTCGTGGCTCCACCGACCTACTTCTTCCTCCTATATATACCTACGTACCCCCAAACCATCGAGGAGCACCACAAAAACCTAATTCCACCGCCGCAACCTTCTATACCCATGAGATCCCATCTTGGGGCCTTTTCCGGCGTCCTGCCGGAGGGGGCATTGATCACGGAGGGCTTCTACATCAACACCATAGCCTCTCCGATGATGTGTGAGTAGTTTACCTCAGACCTTCGGGTCCATAGTTATTAGCTAGATGGCTTCTTCTCTCTCTCTTTGGATCTCAATACAAAGTTCTCCTCCATTCTCTTAGAGATCTATTCGATGTAATCTTCTTTTGCAGTGTGTTTGTCGAGATCCGATGAATTGTGGGTTTATGATCCAGATTATCTATGAACAATATTTGAATCTTCTCTGAATTCTTTTATGTATGCTTGGTTATCTTTGCAAGTCTCTTCGAATTATCAGTTTGGTTTGGCCTACTAGATTGATCTTTCTTGCAATGGGAGAAGTGCTTAGCTTTAGGTTCAATCATGCGGTGCTCGATCCCAGTGACAGTAGGGGAAACGACACGTATTGTATTGTTGCCATCGAGGATAAAAAGATGGTGTTTATATCATATTGCATGAGTTTATCCCTCTACATCATGTCATCTTGCTTAAGCGTTACTCCGTTCTTATGAACTTAATACTCTAGATGCATGCTGGGTAGCGGTCGATGTGTGGAGTAATAGTAGTAGATGCAGGCAGGAGTCAGTCTACTTGTCACGGACGTGATGCCTATATACATGATCATACCTAGATATTCTCATAACTATGCTCAATTCTATCAATTGCTCGACAGTAATTCGTTTACCCACCGTAATACTTATGCTATCTTGAGAGAAGCCACTAGTGAAACCTATGGCCCCCGGGTCTATTTTCCATCATATTAATCTTCCGTCAGCAAGCTATTACTTTCGCCGTTTATTTTGCTTTCTTTACTTTTAGTCTTTATCATAAAAATACCAAAAATATTATCTTATCATCTCTATCAGATCTCACTTTTGAAAGTGGCCGTGAAGGGATTGACAACCCCTTTATCGCGTTGGTTGCAAGGTTCTTATTTGTTTGTGTAGGTGTGTGGGACTTGAGTGTGGCCTCCTACTGGATTGATACCTTGGTTCTCAAAAACTGAGGGAAATACTTACGCTACTTTACTGCATCACCCTTTCCTCTTCAAGGGAAAACCAACGCAGTGCTCAAGAGGTAGTGCAGTTACGGCCGGCGGCACCGAAGTGCTTTTTCTTGATCTCGTCGGTGACATCCTGAGTTCCAACTCGCAGATCTGATGCACCAAATAAGAGATGATGAATTTTACCTTTGGACAAAGGAAAGAAACGCAAATTATGAGGAATATGAGGTAGTCGACGGTCATCCCCGGCTTACAGGGGATAAATTACACACACGAGGGTGTGGTACCCGTGGATGACAAGGGGGGGAAATGTGTGGTGAAATTAGACATGATGAAGTATAGAATTGAATGGCATTATTTTTAGCTATCTTAACAAAGCTAGGTTTGAGAACGTGCGTCTAGCACGGTAGTAAAGACCTCCTCAAGTGGGGCTACCAACCAAGATTCAAATCCTCGTTCTCACAAAAAAGCCCATTCGTTGTGTATACTTGTGTTGTGGAAGTCAATGTGTTCGCTGCGTATATTTTGCGTTGCGCAAGCCGAAGTTCGGGGCCTTTTCTTGACCTTACACTATAATGCCTTCGGGATTTCTCTCCCCTTGGGTCGAGTTTTTTTTACAAAGCTAGGTTTTACTATGTGCTTTCTGAGATTGATCATATGAAATGTGTCTCGTCTCATGTTCTCGTGAGAGTCAACGGAGAACTTTTACCCTATTTCACCCCGTTCCAAAGTTTAAAGCAAGGGGGTCCCATCTCTCCATATTTATTCTTGCTTTGTGCTGAGGGTATTTCCTTGTTGTTGTACTAGTTTTATGATGGAGGATTTTGTTGACAAAGGTATAAGAGTCACTTATAGATCATCATGGGTCACTCACTTATTATTTGCTGATGACAGTTTGATTTTCATTAATGCGAAAGACCAGAGAGCCATACGACTAAATGAGATATTAAGTATCTATGTTGATGCTTTATAATAGTGAAAAGAGCTCTATTTTCTTCATAATAGTGAAAGCAACATTGGACATCGGTTGAGGCTTTCAGTGGGAGGTATCTGGGACTCCCTAATGTTGTGGGTTGTATTACCAGCGGCACACCAGTGAGGAGCTCGTGGAAAGATTCAAGGATGACCTGAAAAACTGCTTGCTTGCGCTGGTTGTGAAACTCTCTTGAAGTTGGTTATTCACGTGATCCCCAGACTATGAGTACGTCTATGCATTGGGTTTCTTGGAGTAATCCGGCAACACCGAAATGCAAGGGAGGGGATTTCAGGACTCGCATCAATTCATCTTGCATTGCTCGGTAGTACAGATGGCGTTATTTGCCAAATCCTAACTCCTTACGTGCAAGAGTTTTGAAGGGGCGCTATTCCTTGGCACCGACTTCATGCAGGCAACCGTTCCTACTGCTTCAGCTACCTGGAAGGCGATCTTCGCTCGTAGGAAGGCAATCAAGGTCGGTTTTATTAAGTGTGCTGGAGATGGGAATTCAATTTCTGTCTGGACAAATAAGTGGATCCCTGGGGAGATCTGTATAACTGGTTCGTTGAAGCCACAAAACACTTCCATTGAAAAGGTCTCCGGTCTCATTGATTCGGAAAATTGGTAGTGGCGGTAACAACTAATTCGGGGTAATTTCATCGCTCCGGATGTCGAGGCTATTCTGAATATACTGATCAGGCAGGGAGGCGGTGAAGATCTTTTTTTCCTTGGGCCTTTGAGAAATTTGGCAATTACACCGTGAAGACGACATACGTGCTCTTATTAATCAAAAATAGCGCTTTTGATTCCCATGTGGGCTGGTCCATGTCAAATGTCCTGCTCTTTCTCACCGGCGACCACACCTTTACTTCGGTCGCGGTCGCCGGACATGGTCACGGAAGGGAACAATAAGGACATGGAGGATGGGAACAAAGACTTGGAGGACGAGCACCGACGAAGATTAGACTATGTTGGGGTCCATGTGATTTTGTTTAATGAAATGTCAAAAATATAATGAACATGCTTCGGTCTAAATGAAAATCATTCAGGTTGCAAGAAAAAAGGCCGGTTTGGTCGCATTTGCTTTGAAATTATAGGGACATGGTTGGATGGTTGGCTCACTGCCCGTGGACGCATCCAGGACGTTTTTTGAGGGTTAGCATGGAGATGCCCTAACATCTTCGTCATTGTGAAGTTACGCCTTACGTTCGTGATTTTTTTTTCACAAAGAAAAAACGGTCTCCACATCTCGTTTTAAAAAAGAGGCGGACTTTCACGAACTAGGCTGCATGCTCTACTCTAATTGGACCCCATCTGATTTTCACCGGTGGGCCTGCCTCACTTAACCAAATCTCAGCCAATCAATTTCTAACTACCCCGTAATCCCCCTGTAAAGCCCCGTGTGTTGTTGTGGGCGCAGCGAAGGAGCTGAACGAAGATCCTCAACGTGGCGACGGTGCTGTGAGCAAAAATGCTAGACACACGGATCTTTACGGGCCCAATACAGGCTCCTTCCAACTAATTAAACTAGCCCCCTCCCCCTCTCCTAATTTTTGAGAGCAACTAGTTAACGAGCGCTCCTTCGGGAGCCCCGCAACAATCAGCGCCACTTGGCGCGCGCTCTCAGCCATTCGCCACGGGTCGCGCTCTGGACGCTCCCTTCGGATTTTGTTTTTTTATTTTTTTGCACGCGTTTTTGGCTTTTTAAACGGTTTTTTGGGGGTTTTCCGACGTTTTTGTTTTCCCCCGGTCTTCCTTAGCTTTTCGATCAAAAATAAATTTGAAAAAAAATGCGTGAAAAAAACGCGTTTTCTTTTTTCTTTCTTTCGCGAGAGTCACGGTTTTTCTTCCGCGAGAGGCACGGTTGTGCTTTAGCGAGAGTCACGGCTGTGCCTTTTGGAAACGGAAAAAATACGCGTTTTTTCTTTTTTTTTTCTTTCGCGAGAGTCACGTTTTTCTTCCGCGAGAGGCACGGTTGTGCTTTCGCGAGAGTCATGGCCGTGCCTCTCGGAAAGGGAAAAACAAAACGCGTTTTCTGTTTTTTCGCGAGAGTCACGGTTTTGCTTCCGCGAGAGGCACGGTTGTGCTTTCGCGAGAGTCATGGCCGTGCCTCTCGGAAAGGGAAAAACAAAACGCGTTTTCTGTTTTTTCGCGAGAGTCACGGTTTTGCTTCAGCGAGAGGCACGGTTGTGCTTTCGCGATAGTGACGGCCGTGCCTCTCGGAAAGGGAAAAACAAAACGCGTTTTCTGTTTTTTCGCGAGAGTCACGGTTTTGCTTCCGCGAGAGGCACGGTTGTGCTTTTGCGAGAATCACGGCCGTGCTTCTCGGAAAGGGAAAATTACGCGTTTTTTTTACAGGAGTCACGGTTTTGCTTCCGCAAGAGGCACGGTTGTGCTTTCACGGGAGTCACGGCCGTGCCTCTCAGAAACGAAAAAAACACGTTTTCTGTTTTTTTTTCCTTCCATGAGAGTCACGGTTTTGCTTCCACGAGAGGCACGGTTGTAATTTCGTGAGAGGCACAGGCATGCCTCTTTCGGAAAGGGAAAAAACCCGTGCTCCCGGTTCGGTTTCTTCGTTCGGTTTTTTTCGTGAAAAAAAAAGTTCGTCAAAACCTATCAACATGGATTCTAGTTTTGAAGATCTCGACGCGAGGAATCCAACGGTGAAAACGTTTCGAGATTTGGACACACGTTTTAAGAGATAAAACGTTTTGAATAAACGGATCTATGAAAAAAGGAAAAACTCTCAGGTTGTCGCGACCTGGGAAGGTGGTGTGTTCTTTGCAACGAGTACTCCTTAATTAGTGATTTCGCTGATTTGCAGTGCGCCACTTGTCGCGACCTGAGAAGGTGGAGTGTTCTTTGCAACGAGTACTCCTTAATTAGTGATTTCGCTCATTTTCAAGGGGGTGTGGGCCGATTTTCCCTAATGGCCAATCATAAACTGCCAACTGGATCAATCCCCGTAATGACCCCGTATTAGCCCGTGTGTGTAGCATTGCCGGTGCTGTGAGTACATGCACTACGCGCAATGATAACCGGAGATGGGCGACCAGAAGACATGATGACATGATAAACTATAGATCAGCCAGTTCTTCTGCCTGATCAAGCATCGTTATCATCAGATCAATTTGCCGCTGCAAAGGTGTCGAGCCCCGTGAGAGAAAAAGTGCACATGGAACCAACTCTCTCATGATCCTCGCCATGCGGGACGACCTGCCGCTATCAGTACGGCGCCTGAAGAGAAACTGTGCTCAGACAGTTGAGCTTTTTAACCTGGGGTTGACAACCGAGAAATGAGAGATCTGCTAGAGCTTTTAACCTAGCTAGGCCACTCCTGCGCCTCAGATAGTCAGACTGAAACTGGATCACTCGCTCACTGCCACTCGGGTCCCACGCCGAGCTGTCAGGCTGCCCCCACAAGGCATAGACTCCAACGCCGAGTGATTTACCCGACTGGATCGGTTGATTCGGTTCACCCCTTCTGTTCGCGCTCTGGCGCTTGCTCGTCCGCCGAAACCAATGGCGACCGTCGCGGGGCTTATCCGGCTCCTCCTCGTCGCCGCGCTGGCGCTGCGCCAGGCGGCGGGGGGCGTCAACCCGCCGCCGCCGTGCCCGCTCGACCTGGGCTACGTGCGCACGTTCCCGTGGGACCGCGCGCCGTGCGCGCCGCCGGTGTCCAACGTCACCGCCTGCTGCATGACCCTGCTCTCCGTGCTCGGCATCGGCCTCGCCGCGCGCCTGCGCGCCACCGGCCTCTTCCGCCTCCCGTCCGCGCCGGCCTCGGCCGCCTGCATCCGCGCCTTCTCCGACGCGATCGCCTCGCCGCCGCTCTCGCTCCCGCGCTCCCTCGCGCCGGCCTGCTTCCCCGTCCCGTCCCAGTTCGCCATCTCCCCGTCCTACTGCGCCGGCGTCACCACCGCCGCGCAGTACGTCGCCGCCGTCGGCGGCGCGGCCGCCGGGGAACTCAACTCCTCCTGCGGCTCCAACCTCACCGACGCGTCCGTCTGCTACGCCTGCCTCGCCGCAGGGATCCATGCCTTGGCTCGACTCACAGCTGCCGCCGGCAAAGCCTCCAACTCCCTCAACTGCTTCTACCTCACCGCCCTCTACGCCGCCGGCGTGTCCAACTCCGCCGGCCCCACCTCCCCTGCCACCGCCGCATGCGCCTTCGGCCTCGCTCTCGCCACCACATCCCCCGCATCCTCGAATGCCTCGAGCTCCATTACCCACACCAACATCGCCGTCGCAACCGTCATCCCGATCGCCTCCGTCCTCCTCGTCTCGCTCATAGCGCTGCTCGTTTGGACGAAGCGGCACGACGGCATCAGCAGCAAGAACCGCGGTTTGTCCGACGAGCGGCGGCCGTCGCGGCAGCGACCCAACACCGGCTCGGTGCTGTTCGACATCCGCGCGCTGGCGAAGGCGACCGGCGGGTTCGCGGAGCGGAACATCATCGGCCGCGGCGGGTTCGGCGTCGTGTACCGCGGCGTGCTCGCGGACGGGTCGGTGGTCGCCGTCAAGAAGATGCTGGACCCGGACGTGGACGGCGGGGACGACGAGTTCGCCAACGAGGTGGAGATCATCAGCCACTTCCGGCACCGGAACCTGGTGCCGCTGCGCGGGTGCTGCATCACCGACGCCGACGACCCCGACGACCATGGCAGCAGGCAGATGCTCCTCGTGTACGACTACATGCCGAACGGCTCGCTCGACCGCTACATCTTCGACCAGCAGGACGGGGCGGTGCTGCTGCTGCCATGGGCGCAGCGGAGGAGCGTGATCCTCGACGTGGCGAGGGGGCTGGAGTACATGCACTACGGCGTGAAGCCGGGGATCTACCACCGGGACATCAAGGCGACCAACATACTCCTGGACGAGGACATGCGCGCGCGCGTGGCGGACTTCGGGCTGGCACGGCGGAGCCGGGACGGGCAGTCGCACCTGACGACGCGCGTGGCCGGCACGCACGGCTACCTCTCGCCGGAGTACGCGCTGTACGGGCAGCTCACCGAGAGGAGCGACGTGTACAGCTTCGGCGTGCTGGTGCTGGAGGTGATGAGCGGCCGGCCCGCGCTGGACCTCGCGGAGCCGTCCGGGATGGTGCTGGTGACGGACTGGGCGTGGATGCTCGTCAAGGCCGGCCGGACGAGGGAGGTGCTGGCGGAGGCTCTGCTTCGGGAGGAAGAGTGCCGGGCGACCGTGGCGGCCATGGAGAGGTTCGTGCTCGTCGGCATCCTGTGCGCGCACGTCACGGTGGCGTGCCGCCCCACCATGCCGGAGGCGCTGAGGATGCTGGAGGGGGACGTGGACGTGCCGGACTTGCCGGACCGGCCGCAGCCGTACGGCCAGAGAATCCCGTTCGACGAAGGCGAAGGCAACTTCAGTGCGTCGTCGGTGCTGAGCGGCCCGTTCCTGGACTTCGGCGACATGCTCAGGTGAGGCTGGGTCAGGGGTTGATAGATGAAGCTGAAGCTGGACTGGAGTTTATGTACTTTCACATTTTGCATACTGCAGTAAACTACACCTTGTAACTGAAGTTCAGAGTATTGTACTATACTTTTTCTTCTTGGTGTAAATGGATTGTGTACCACATTACCTTGTGCTGAAATACCAAATGAAACATGTAGAAAGATGCTGAATGAGATAAAGTTCACATCAAATCAAGATTTTCCACACTGTTTTTGTTATCATTACAAACTATTCACCGTCCGGCAATCCCGGTGATCAGGGAAACAACATGCAGATACAATACCAGTCTACTGATATCTCGGCTCCGGTGGTGGTGCAAACTTACAGTGAGGGCAGACCGGCAGGCGGCAGGCAGCGGCCGCGCGACTTCTAGAGCCCGACTGTATCGCCACATCATCAAGCTACTACGTATAACATGTTCAATTGTTCATCCAAACAGATAACAAACGAAGGATACAACTGGCAAAATGCAGGATGGACATACAAGCCAGTGGGGGATACATTTGATGGAGTGGTGTGGAGTCGGTGGCCTAGCTGTCCTCCTGCAGATTGGGGTGGCTAGGCTGCACGCGGAAGGTGATCGGCATCTGGGCTGCAAAGTCCCTGTCTGGATGGTACCCAAGCTCAAGATCCCTCATGCTCCCGCTCAAGGCGATATCATGCTGGTGCTGGATGACGATGAACAAAAACAGACAGCCTTCAGCATACACGATTCCTTTGGTAACAACTAATGCAAATATAACTTGTACATGATGCGCGTGCATAGTGTAGTAAACTTGTAGCCCCTATCCCCCACTCTATGCTCTATTTGCGTGTTTTGGGCTCTTTTAAAATGAAAATTCAGGTGGAGACTGCATGGTTAATCAGGTGGTATTACCAAATGATTGTCAACATTCCTTATTGATGGAAGGATCGTTGAGTGTGAGTGCATTCAGCTCATTCAGAAATTTCATGTATGTTGCTAACAAAACATAGAATGCACCTACTTTTGATAAGTTTCTTTTTTAGAAAATGGAAAGCTTCCATTACCCCCAGCCTCTGCCGATGATGCATACTGTTTGATGATTGTTCATGCAAAAATTTATCAAAATAATCAGCATTTAAACAGTCCGCAAATATAGTTTTTGTCCATGCAAAATTTTATTAAAATAAACAATCAGCATTTAAACAGTTCGCAAATATAGTTTTCAGCTTACATGCTTAACTTCAGCGAAAACAGATGCAGCTTATTCAAATAGAAGCTCCACAAGTGAGCCATCTGCAAGGTCACTTACCACTTTAAAGGCTAGCAGCTTGTTCTCATCTTCCAGCATCTTACCCTGCAGTTAGCCAATAAAACAATGGATGAGGGCAGACTGAAAGAACTGCATTATGATCAACAAAATATGCAGAGCACGTAATCGTGTATGCAAAACTAGGACATACATACATGTTTCACGAGCCTGTCATAGTGCTCCATCTGCACCAACAGAATAAAGCAGCATCAGAAACCAAAAAAAAAAATCTAAAAAAAAAAGCATTTCAATGGTGACAATGCTTATGATGTTAATCAACAAATCGAACAATTATAGTGCCTGTTTTTCATGCAGACTTGTCAGCCCATTATCAAGTGCTTCCTCAATCATGATCAGCTCTTTGGGCTGCAGCGAGTTCATATCTTCGCCTTTCAAGTGTCTGTACCATCGCAATGGACAATTGCAATCTCAGTGTACAGGACATCCAAGGAAAAAAGAAACATTCTGTCCAAGAAATTACCTGAGCTCGATCTGCATGTTATCATTCTCTTTCTTGATTCGATCAATCTCCGCACTGAGGCTCTGAAATATTGAATGTGTCCATCAGGGATAAGTCATTCTACTGTTTTTTTTTCTTCTGAACTACAGGTCATTCCACTCAGCCAGGCTTGAAGAAAGAAAGCATTCGTCGATATGTTTTGGAGGTCAAGAATTACCTTGTGTTTCTCATCCCACAGTATCTTCCCGGAGTTGGTCTGGTACTTCTCCAAGATTCTTGATAGCCTATGTCCCACCAAAACGACGCATGAATACGGGGATAAAAAGGTTGCTAAACGTGCCATTAACAGAAACGAGTGATTCTAGATTCCGAAAATGTCATCCAGTCCAGGGAAAGGGGAGTATGAGTTGTTTGGTCCTACCCACTTAAACTTTCTCTAAACGTACACGAAACCAGTCAAGCAGAAAACATTCAGACCAACCCAATTCCATTCATGGCAAGTTATTGATACGAGTAGCAGCATATGAATCTATGATTTTACCTATCTGCAGTGACTATAAACGTACACTCCCATACAAACACCGACAAGCAGCTAAGGATTGCATATTTGCCAGCAGCGAAGAACCCAACGTCAAAAAATTAAAGCACGCACAAGTCACAAACAGTATACTACGAAAAGCGAGATTCAGGAGGGGAAAGGGGGCAGATACGGCACGCACGAGGTCCTGGGGGAGCAGAAGTCGTAGAGCTTGCCGGCGCTGGAGAAGACGACGACGCCGACCTCGGCGTCGCAGAGCACGCTGATCTCCTTGGCCTTCTTGAGGATCCCGTTCTTGCGCTTGGAGAAGGTCACCTGGCGGTTGCTCTGGTTCTCGATCCTCTTGATCTCGATCTTCCCGCGCCCCATCCCTCCGCCTCCTTCTTCTTCCTCCGGCGGCGTCAGGAAGGGCTGGTTTCTTCTCGCGCTCTGGGGGCCGGTGCCGGCGTGGTGCGATTGGGGAATGGCGGTGGTGGTGGTGGGGGTGGGGAAGGGGGCGGAGGAGGAGTAAAGGAGGCCGCCATGGGAGGAAGAGGAATGGTGATGAGGGGGCTTTCGGGGTGGTTCAGGGGTGGGAGCCGGAAACGGCAAGTGCTCTGTTTGCTTCGCTCGGCTCGGGCTGCCGTTGGCTGGTTTGCTTGCTCCGGTGTCCGATTTGATTTGATTGAGCGCTGAAAGCCTGTAAAAGCGGGGAAAAGGTCTTGGTTTGATTAGTGATCGGTCTCAGGTCTCCACGACGCTCTTGATTAAGAGTTAAAATTGATTTTTTCTCTCTCGAAAGCATCAGATCTTTTATAAAAGATCTTCAGAGTACAAAGCATCTCAAACATAATAAACATTGCACCCAGATTCCATGACCATCGAACGACCACTATTGCGGTCAGAGAGAGCCGCCAACGCGTCACTGCCGCCGCCTATCGGACCCGGCTTGACCTTGTCGATGACATCCAGAAAGTCTTTGTGCACGTGCCCTTAAGGGCTAGTGCCTTGGAGCTGCAGTCGTCAACGTTGAACCCTTGTACAGATCTAAAACACCTGACACCAAATCTCATACGAGAAATTATAAAACTCACTGTCCCAAGAAGACGGCAGGAATCTATGCCGGAGCTCTGTCAACTACGTCCAGACAGACAAACTCGAAGAAGAAGTACCGCCATCCGTCCGAGCGACGAACCTGCGAGGACTCAAAAACCCTAACCGAAACTACTAAACGGAGTGGAGGCACCATGATTCCCCTCTCGGCCACCGACGCTGGAGCAGCAGGCAGAGGGGAGGCGAATCCACGGGATCATCGGTGAAATCTGGAGGGGAGAGTTTGCCCTAGTCGTCTAGTGTTAGGGGAGGAAAGCGAGTTGTAGGTGCTTCCCCATGTCTCTTACTCTGTACAAGGGTTAAAAGTGGTTAGGTTTTTTTTGGCTGAAACTATTTTCAAATCAAATTTTATAGAATACACAGTAAGAGATTTTTACATCCAACACAAACCGGTTTGAATCTGAGTATGATAGACAATGTAGGTTATGGCATTACTATAATTCATTTTTCCTAGCCAGATAACCCGGCCTTTTAAATATGGATATCCACTTACGAGTGAATTTCAAGTATTAATATGTGAGTGCTTTCTTTGCTTATGAGATGAGACATGTGTTTGTGGTGATTCATTTATCTTTTTTTAGTGCCTTCTGTTGCTTTATGCGTGTTAAAAGTGTGTAAGTATTAATAGTTGCTCCTTGTTTGTGTATAACTTTAGTTTAAAGCTATGCATATTCCTTATATATGCATGTGTGGCTTTAGTCAATGTCGAGTTTTGTCCACTCGTTTGGGTATAGCTATGCTTTACAGAAGATTGTGATAGTCCCATTTGTCCAATCTTTTTTTATTGCTTGTTGGACTCCGAGCTAAGTGTGTGGTTTGTACTAAACCATCCAATTGACCCCCACGTCTGTCTTGCAAAAACACAGTCACAAATAATCCCGTTAAAGTAATAGGAATTAGGCCTAAGATGATTCCAAACAGAAAAACTTGAATTGATATTCCCAAGTAGAAAAACTTCAATCATTACTATCTATCCCTAAACATTCCTCTAAATTAGCCACAATCTTAATGACCAAGACAAAATATAGAATGTCTTAGAACGGTAGCTCAACTTACGTTGCTCCCATTTGGAATTTCATAATTGAGTTTGGAGTTGAGGATTGGAATTGTGATTTCAGTTAAAGATCGTTGGACGTGATTTTATTATAATTACATTTCATGAAGAATTGTGGCCTCAACCCCAACTCTATTTTGTCGATTCAACTGTAGATCAAATCGGTTACTCCCAGTATCCTTGGGCTAAAACACAAACCGGTTTAGGTGGATTGTATCCATCCATTTGGTCATTGTTTTTAGTGAGTAATTCCAAACTCTAAGATGAACGACGCATCACCGCATATTTGACAGTTAAAGCAACAGGACTTTCCAACAACTCCCGTTTCCATATGGAGACAACAATGAAAGGGCCTATCGTCTCGCGCAAATGGAAATGTTGATACATGGTATACCATAATGGCATTAAAGCATAGGGTTCATAGTAATAATGCCAAGATGACGAGGTAACTTGCTAGTGTATGAGGTGGGTAAGGATATAGTGGGTGGATGAGGCTTCGTCATGTTATCCATGACCATGAATTGAGTCAGTCGGAAAAGGGTAGGGCTCCTTGTTCCTGGTTCTCCCATAGTTGAATTCCCTGAAATCACAAGAATCCTTATAACAAGATCCAAGTAAACACCTTTTGTCCGGAGAACACAGTACGATGAAAGTTGTAAGCAATGTTCGAAGGAGGGGGGGGGGTTGTCTATCGTTGGCCTCTATGGTAGAATTCATCGGGAAGGGCACTATGACCTGGCTTGACATCTTTGGTCATCTCTATCCAGTCTCACACACCCCCACTACTTTCCTCATGTCCCACTGAACCTAGCAAAGAAACACGGAAATAGAGTAAAAACAGGGGATTATGTAAAACTAGTGTAATGTTGTGTCACATCTGGGTTTAAAAATCGTTGAGGTGTGCTAGACCTCGTCTAGACCGTTTTGAAGCATTTCGTTTGTAGGTTTCTTGTACGTTAAATTTATCCTTTTCCGAGGGGTGGAAGGTCAAATCTACCCTTTTTTATGTTGAGAGCTAGGTCATACCTATCCTTGACCACGAAAAAGGTTCCTTTTTTTGAGAAGACGAAAAAGGGGAGCAACTAGTTAACGAGCGCTCCTTCGGAGCGCTCGTAACGAGCGGTTTGGGAGCGCTCCACGCGTGACAAGTGTCGCGCGCGGAGCGCTCCCGCAAGGGAAAACCAGTTGCGTGGTTGGTTCCCGGTTTTTCCCTTTCCGGTTTGTGGTTTGGTGCGTTTTGCAGTTTGACCCTTGAACTACCAGAATTTTCCGTTTTCCCTTTCCGCGCGAAAACACAAAAAAATACCAGCTCGCGCGGTTGGTCCCTGTTTCCCTTTCCTATTTCCCTTTTTGTTCCCATTATATTTCCGGGTAATGGAGATTTATGGGGTAGTTACGGGCGGGGACTACCAACCCTATCAAATGTCACCTTTCAAGTAAATAAAAAAGCAACTTTTTAATGTAAAACAGCAGTCTCCAGAGTCATTCAATCGTGTGACTTCTTTATAGGCACAAGTGAACACTAGGAGAGGCATGGGTGTATAATAACTTTACTAAATTGAAGAAAAGTGCCTCCGGCTCGCCTTCGGCTCGTTCAATTTTCATAAACCTCTTGAAGGGGGGGGGGCAAAGGTCGAAGTGTGTGTTGGTCGTGCAGCGTGCTGGTTCGTGCGGCGCGTTGTACGTCGTGGTGTGGCACGGCGCCTCCGGCTCGCCTTCGGCTTGTTCAATTTTCATAAACATCTTGAAGGGGGGGCATAGGTCGAAGTGTGTGTTGGTCGTGCGGCGTGCGGGTTCATGCGGCGTGTTGTACGTCGTGGTGTGGCACGGCGCCTCCGGCGCGAGGGAACCTCCGGCTCGCCTTCGGCTCGTTCAATTTTCATAAACATCTTGAAGGGGGGGCATAGGTCGAAGTGTGTGTTGGTCGTGCGGCGTGCTGGTTCGTGCGGCGCGTTGTACGTCGTGGTGTGGCACGGCGCCTCCGGCGCGAGGGAACCTCCGGCTCGCCTTCGGCTCGTTCAATTTTCATAAACATCTTGAAGGGGGGGCATAGGTCGAAGTGTGTGTTGGTCGTGCGGCGTGCTGGTTCGTGCGGCGCGTTGTACGTCGTGGTGTGGCACGGCGCCTCCGGCGCGAGGGAACCTCCGGCTCGCCTTCGGCTCGTTCAATTTTCATAAACATCTTGAAGGGGGGGCATAGGTCGAAGTGTGTGTTGGTTGTGCGGCGTGCTGGTTCGTGCGGCGCGTTGTACGTCGTGGTGTGGCACGGCGCCTCCGGCGTGAGGGAACCTCTGGCTCGCCTTCGGCTCGTTCAATTTTCATAAACATCTTGAAGGGGGGGCATAGGTCGAAGTGTGTGTTGGTCGTGCGGCGTGCTGGTTCGTGCGGCGCGTTGTACGTCGTGGTGTGGCACGGCGCCTCCGGCGCGAGGGAACCTGCTTGTTTAATTTTTATATAGCAGGTTGTGCAAAAGGCAAAGCTGCTTTGTTTCGAAAGGCACGGGTTTGAAGCATGTGCAGTCACGTCTGCTTATGAGCTAGGTTTGTGCGTGCATTCACATGTGTGTATACTATGAAGGCATTGGTATGTGCCTCCAGAGGCACGGGTTTGAAGCATGTGAAGTCACGTGAAGTCATTGGTATGTTGCCTCCAGAGGCATGGGTTTGAAGCATGTGAAGTCACGTGTGCGTAGGAGCTAGCCACGGTTGAGGCGTTCTTGGTATTTGTGTGTGGATATTGCCCGGATGCATGGTGACCAGGCTTTGGTGGCACAAGGCCATGTCACCTCTGGAGGCACGGGAGGGTGGTCTCTAGAGTCACGCGTAAGGGTATGTGTGTGTGGATATTGCCCGGAGGCATGGTGACCCAGGGTTTGGTGGCACAAGGCCATGTCTCCTCTGGAGGCACGGGAGGGTGGTCTCCAGAGTCACGCGTAAGGGTATGTGTGTGTGTGGATATTGCCCGGATGCATGGTGACCCAGGCTTTGGTGGCACAAGGCCATGTCACCTCTGGAGGCACGGGAGGGTGGTCTCCAGAGTCACGCGTAAGGTATGTGTGTGTGTGGATATTGCCCGGAGGCATGGTGACCCAGGTTTGGTGGCACAAGGCCATGTCACCTCTGGAGGCACGGGAGGGTGGTCTCCAGAGTCACGCGTAAGGGTATGTGTGTGTGTGGATATTGCCCGGAGGCATGGTGACCCAGGGTTTGGTGGCACAAGGCCATGTCGCCTCTGGAGGCACGGGAGGGTGGTTTCCAGAGTCACGCGTAAGGGTTCGTTTTGGGAGTCACTGCTGTCGTACAAATAAGAAGAGGCATTGTTGTTTATAGTTTACTGGCACTCTCTGATGATGTAAGAGGCACTGTTGTCGAAATAGTTATCTTTTCAACATGAACACGCAATTTCTAACTACATTACATAGAAATGTGAGTTATTGATAAACTTTTTGTCACGTCTAGATAGAATTAGCCTCGCGGGCTAAATCAAAAGTTTTAGTCTTCATTTTGCTCAAGATCTTGCTAATCTCGTCACCCATTTCACTGCTTTGACTTGATTCATCTCGCTACTTAAGAGAATGTACATTGCCTCTGCCCACCAGTCTTTGACCTCATCCTGTGAAATTTTGCCGAGAAGGGAAGTATATTATTAGAGTTTGTGCATATAAGTTGTTTATAAGTAAATCTATATAAACTTACTGTCAAATCTTCCAGGTCTTCGACAAACTTTTCACCATTGTAGAGGAATGCAAGCTTTAAAACAGCAAATGTTGATTCTCCCTTTTCTACCACTGGAACATCTTGCACGGTATGAATCTGCCATCTTGTACCCTTGGCATTCATTGTTTGTCCTAGTATGGTGTTGAAGACTTCTTTAAACCTAGGTACCTGGGAATATTGCATTTTGTAATTAATTGTTTTAATATTGCAACTTGTAAAACTGAAAAAATTGTTATGTATAAATGCTTACGATTGCCGACTTATGAACATGATATTCCTGAAACTGTCTTTCTCTTTCTTTTTGAGCGTCTTCATGTTCCTGAAGAACTTGACATGCTTCATGTGGATCCAATTTATCCACGTCTATCTTTTCTTTCTCAAATTCCTCTGGAGTCGTTTCTCGAGGATCAATAATGTGAACTTTGTGTTTGTATTTGTCCAGCACATATAGTACGTAGCGGTCATGCTTCTCCATTGGAACGAATATCTGCGTACAAAATACTTGTTGCTTAGATGACAGTTTAATATAAAGTAATTTAATAGAACACATATTTTGAGATTTTGTCATGGAGGAAAGGGTTGTTACCATGTTTGCTGTTGAGAGCTTTTTCCGTTGATTTTCCTTGAGATACATGGGAACCAGCTGATTCTTTCTTTTTTGCAACTCATTTTTAAATTTTTTAATAGTAGTTTTGTGTTCCTTTAAATCCAATATATGCTGCAAACAATAATTACGATGAAAAAAACTATTAGAAAAAAGAGCTGTGTAACAATATAAAAAGAGTAGGTGTTGCAATATAGACAAGATTTTGCTTTTTAAATGTTTACCTCTGCAAAGTTTGGGCCTAATATTACTCTGTCACTCTGTTTTGAATCTTGTCTGCTTTCCCAGATTTCTGCTATGTCATCGAGGACCCTCTTTTCCATATGATGTGGTATGTTCGTCTGTGCTGGTCTTGGACCAAATACTGCCTTCAGTTGGGCTCCAGTAAGTTGTGTGCTTTCACTGTCCCTGCGGATGCACCTAAATATAGTTTTGCTGCGACAGGGAGATTAAATAATTTTGGAGGTCACGGTCAGTGAGAAACAAATTTTTACATTATTTTTGGCCTCTGTCCAACTATTTTTGAGGTGCAATAGAAAACAACTCACTTTTTGTATTCTTCCTGCCAGCTGTCGCTCATGACTAGATGGAAGAGGTCGGACGCCTCCGTTGTGTGTTGGAAGCAATGAGAATGTTTTGGGTATGGACTGGTGCTTCGTCTTTTTCCCTTTTAGTTTCATCTGTTTCTGTCAGCGGAAGCAGATATGTAATATGTAAGCTCTTGTGATACGAAAGACATTGGTGAACCGTGGGATGGGTAGGTTATTACAAAAAAAAGATAAGTAGAAATGATTTTCTTACCTTTGTTGGTGGAAAAGAACTTTGAAGTTTCTGGTTTGAATTCTTTGATTCTTCCAGGTAGTTTCTCGCACTTTACTTGGTTTGTTTCACCAAATATGGCTGTAAAAAGGAACTCTGGTTTCCACTCGGCATCTACGTTGCTTTGCTGCATGGAGGTCATTGGATATTCTTTTATTTTTCTTTCATGAGATAATTGAAGTATTCAAGTAGTGCTGCTTGTAAAAATTAAAATTGTTGCTCTCGTACTATTCACTTACATCGAAATCCTCATCATCTTTTATGAGATCAATGCCATTCCAGTATTTTGCAAATTGAACCATGAAGTGTCCGCATTGGGTACCCTGCTGTTTTGGCACGCAAACTCTGTTAGGTGTTTCTGCTATCCTCGACCAGTTCGGTTCGCTGTTGGCTCGTAGCTCCGCTTCGCCGTAATGCTTCTTCATGAGTGCGTGCATCCTTTTAATCTGTGATTACGGTTTGGTGTTATTGTTGGGTTTTGGCATTAAACAAGGGAATGCAGGAATTGGAAAACCAATTAGAAAACAAGGTTGAATTGACGTACCAGTTCTGGGTGATCCTTATGGTGTGTTTTCCATGTATTCTTTCCGTCTCCGTCTCTGTAATTCAGTGAGTCAAGTATGTCGATGGAGCTCGTGTACTTGTTGAGCACGTACAGTGTGTAGTGTTTAGCTGTGTTGTGAGGTATCATAATCTGCGGTGTTTGGAGACAGAGTGAGTTAAAGTTCATTCTTGTCAGGAGAATTAAATGACATGTAAATGTGCAATCTGTATGAAAAATGAATTATGTTTGTATATTTCTATTAACTTACCAGCATTTTCTTTAAAAGTTCCTTCCCTGTTACAAGGGGTGCAAACTATTTCAATGCTTCGTCCTTATTGAATTCTGCTAGTCCTCCTTTTCCTCCAATTTTAACACCGAGCACGATCTGCGGCCAAAAATTTTCTACTTTTTAGTACAATCTTTGTAATCACTGAAATGATGCAAGTGTTTTTTGTCAAATTGGACTTCATACGTTTGCAAATTCTGCGGGAAGTATTGCTTTATCGGTTGTGTTGTATTGTTGCTGCACTGTCCATTCTTCGAACAATGCGTTTGCGATGGATCCCTCCATCTGTTCTTGATCTCCTTTTCGTAGATGTTCCATCATTTGTTTTCCTGTAATCCAATCGGGTCGCTTCGAGCTAATATATACGTTTAGACTGCAAGCAGAAAAAGTTTATACATTAGTTAGGTTGGTTTTAAAAGGGGCAACATTTCTTTGTTTTTTTGTTGTGGCAAGAGAAAGTACTTACTCTCCGCATTCGTCCTGTCCTTCTTTGCTGAATAGGTATTCATGAAGTGCTCTGGCTTTGTTCATAAATTTGAAATCTCCTGGGACAAAAGTAGGAATTTTTCCATGCAGCTTTCTTGAAGGCTTTACCGGTCTCTTCTTGACCGAGATTTTCTTGTCTGAGCTATTCTCAGATGATTGAGGCATTGAATGTTCTCCTGATTCTTGCTGCAAGATTGTCAGATACGGCGTGGGATCTTTGTTGAATTCATAGCTTTCATGGTCATTCAGCCATGTTTTGATTACATCGAATCCAACGCCCATCTTTACATGCTCGTTGTATTCCTCTAGTTGGAGCGGGTTAAGGCTTGAAAGAAATTCATCAACTTCGTCGTGCTTTTCCATTGTTTTGGGTTTTAGGAACTCTAGAGAGATGGTGCTGGAGGTGCCTTGCTGATTGCTTGTCGAGCCTGTTTCTTCTTGAAGAAGAACAGGTTGTTTCTTCTGCTCGGAAACCTGTTCTTGTGTATTTGGTACGTCGTTGCTTGTGCCATCCTCTTTTAAATCAGTGCCTGTTTGTTCAAGTTGCTCTGTGCTCGGGGTATTGCTGTTGATATTTTGCTCGTCCGTTTGCTCTTCAGCATGGTGTGGTATCTTGTCGTCTGGTGGTGGTTGATCTGGTTCTACTGGTGGATCCTTTTCTTCGTGGTCTGTGCAAGATTCTTGGGCGACGGCGTGTCTGCTGACATCCATAACCTCTTTGTGTTTACTGGATATATCAATAACTTCATGCTCTTTTGTGGTTGTCGCATGCATAATATGTTCTTTTGGCTCGGGATTTGGCGGAAACTCTTCTAGTACGCAACATTCTGTCTGTTGCATTTCTTTGTCTCCCATATCGACTTCATACTTCAGCATATCTGTTAGAATCAAAAAATAATAATTAAAAAAAGAATATTACTTCTTCTAGTGTGACAAAATTGTAAGGATTAGTTTCTGAAAAGACTAACCTGTTGTACACTTGATTAATGACAGTTTGGTATTCCCTTTGTGTTGACTGATTTGTTGATATAGAATTTTTTTCCTCAACTCTGGTACTTGTTCTGGCTCTAAGGTTGCTGCTGTTCCATCATTGGAGTAGTGCTTCAGGTTCATGTACATATAGAATGCGCAGTCCATTCTGCATGTAGAGGAATGGTACTAGTAAGATTGTTGCATTCAAAAACGGAAAGAAGAGAAGTGTTGGAGCAATGGTAGTGGTAATTGTTGCATTGAAAAGACGAAAAAACAGGATTATTTCAGTAATTGTAGTAGTGAATCTTGCATTGAAAAAAAGAAAGAAGTGAAATGTTGGAAGTGCTTACGTGTCTTCTCCTTGAAGTGGCACCTGCAGTATGACCCTTTTGAAATGGTCGATGCTTTTTTGTGAAAGCTGTAGCTCTGTGCTTACGTGCTTCCATATTTTCAATAATTTGCTGGTTATATTGTTAAAGAATTCTATTGTGCCTGGATATGCAGTTGAAGAGTCAAGGAGTTCAGAGCGCTGTTTTTGCATGTTAACTGTAATGGTGAAGTAATGACTTGTATTTTCTTCTTGCTCAAACCCGCGCAACGAACATGGTAGAAGGAACTGCAAAAGAAAAAATAAAAAGAAAATATTTGGAAATCTTCTTATATTTAGAAACATAAAATAAATGAGAACTTTTGCATAATATACACGCAAGCTGATCTGCTTACCATGTTATAATCTTGCAGTTTTTCTTCTTCTTGCATGTTGAAAAATGATCTAAGCCTGGCAGGTAGTAATTTTTTTCTAATGTGTTCTTGATCATTATTTCTGTAGCACATTGGATCTTCGTCGTCGGCTTCCTTTATCGAGTGCTGCTTGTTTTGTCACAGATACACAAAGGGAATTTGTAAGTTCAGTTATAGGGGAAGTTTATCTATTTATAAAGTCATATATATTGTTTTAAACTTGATTCTTTTGCCGTGATCTTTACTTACAGTGTTGCTTAACGACAGAATCTTTCTCCCTGTGCCATTTAGTTGTTTTCTCAAGATTGTTAGCATGGGCTCGATTGCTTTGGTGCGTACTGATTTACCGACCTTGAAGCTTTCGGCGACATGGCCTAGATTGACATCAAACTTGTTCGTTGTAATGAAAAGCTCATCCCTGCAAAGTATATTTAGAAAAATGTTTTAGTTTACACATGATACAGTCAAAATGATCGTGTGTAATAATGTGTTTTGTGTTAGTTGCATGAACTTACATTTCTCTCTGTGTCCATGGCTTGCATACAGCGTTGTACAGGTTTTCGATGGCTTTGTTCACGGAATCACTATCTTTGTCCCCTTTCTCCATTGTGCCTGCGGTTATTTTGAATTTAATGTAAATAATCCCAAGTCACAAGATCACAAGATAGAAATTAAGTTTCTATTGTCTTGCCTGCTTCGATGCTAGAAGATATGTCCTGTCCAGTGTTGTTCCTTTCTTGTCTCCTTCTGCTTCTTGCGGCATGTTATGTTCTTCTTTTTGCATTGCACCCTTTTGTTCAGTTTTTGCTGCATCCTCATTTGAGTCGTTTGTGTCTTTCTTAGCATCATGTTTTTCCTTGTCAACCGTCGTGTCTTGCTGGTGGTCTTTTCCGTCTTGTTTTTCAGTCTCGACCTGGTTGGCACTGACCTCTCTGCCAGGGGAATTGGCATCGTACGACGGTGTAGGGTTTTCTTCGATGGTTTCTGCTTCTTTCTCTGGAACAATGTGTGTGTCTGCTTCATTGCTTGTATCTCCGTGGTCGCCTTCTTCATGTTTCCGCGTTATCATTGAAAAAACATTGAAATAATTTAACTTGCTACTTTATTTTAATTATAGCAGCTGTTATGGGAAAATAGCGAAGCGTTTTTTGCGTTGTTTGAGCTATTTTGATTGTGATTAAGTCGTGTAATTTTGTGGAAATATTTTGTGCAACTTCACCTGTTGAGCTGTCGTTGGTGATGCTGACTGTTCCACCCGTTCTTTGTCGAGTGTAGTTTCTTGGGTATCCTCCTGTTCTTTGTTTTGGTGTTCATCGTCACTATCATGGTTTTTGTCTTGCAGCTGTTCAATCATAAAGGTGACTAAGTTTGAGTGCATTTTAATTCTCATGGAACGATTTTATATTTTCGTAGAATCAGCTTATGTAACTTTACCTCCTCAATCGTTGCTGCTGAATGTTGTGCTTGTTCTTCGTAGAGTGGAGGTTTTTGGGCATCTTCTTCTTCTTTCTTTTGTAGTTCATCGCCGCTGCCGTCATTTTTGTCTTGTAGCTTTTGAAACACACAGGTGGCTAAGTGGCAGTGCATTTGAGGTTCCACATAGCTATTTTATACTTTGATAGGATCAACGTATGTAACTTTACCTTTTCAGTCGTTGTTGCTGCTACCCTCTCTGCTGCGTGTTTTTCGGTGAGTGAATATTTTGGGGCTTGGTCTTCTGTTACGTTGATGACTGCCTTTTGAAGAACATGTTGCCCTTCTTCAGTGTCCTCCTTTTGCTCATTGGTCTCCTCTCTCTGCGATGCAGGAAAGTAGTGAAATGTCAAATGCGTGTTTTTGAACTATAAGTTCATGAAGAGGTTTTATGTGTTTTCACCTCTGTATTTGTTGTTGTTACTGCTGATTTTTCGTTCAGTGGTGGTTTTGGGTCCTTCTCTTGCTCTTTATTTTGCTGTTCATCATCACTGACCTTGTTTTTTTCTTGCAGCTGTTCAAACATAGAGGCGGCAAAGTGAGAGTCCATTGGCCTGAATACAAATGTGGTAGGTTTGAGTTTATTTGATTGTGCACGCAGCAATTTTATAATTTCATAGTTGCAGGTTTCGTAAGTTTACCTTTTCAGTCGTTGACGCTGCCCCTGTCTCTGGTACCTGTTGTTTGGTGAGTGAATTTCTTGTGGCTTGGTCTTCAGTGGCATTATTGTCTATCGTTTGAAGAACATGTTCGGGTTGTTCATTGGGCTCCTCTGGTTGTGTTTGATGGTCTTGATTGTTGATGGTTTCTTGAGCTTCTTGTGCCTGCACCAACACAAAAAATATTTAAGAAATGGGTGCATTTCTGACTGTTCAGTTACAATTTTTTTATAAGACCTCTATCTCTGGAGTTGCAGGACTGTCTACTGCTTGTACTACGGCTTCTCCTTGTCTCGTGTTGTCCTCTAGTTTGTCTTGTTGAATGTCTATGCTAGTGCTTTTGCATGCTTCCTCTTCCTGTTTAATAAAAATTGAAATTATAGATTGAACTTCATTTGTGTCTGAGCTTTGTAACCTCACCTCTTCAGATGTTGTTGTTTGAAGTTCTTGATCTTCGAGATCAGTGTACTCGTTTGTTTCCTGCATTTGTTGAAAGAAAAGGGTGAGACATACCTTATAATCTTTGTATTGCCGTGGCGGGGTGTATTAGGTAGTTCAGACATCATAAAAATATTTTGAAAAGTGGTTGTTGTTGTTGAATTTTTACCTCCGTGTTGATGGCTGGGTTATTTGTGCCTGCATCTACTGTTTCTTTGTCAGGTATAACAGTCTCTTGTTTCTCATCGGCTGGGATGTCTTGCGCTTTCTCCTTTGTACTCGTGATGGTGATCTGCAATGTTGTGGCGCTGGAAATCTCTTGTACACAAAGTTCCTGTTCTGTGACGCCTTCGTCTGTTTGAGGTTCACTATGGGGTTCAATTTCAACACGGGTTGTCTCTTGGTCTTGCAGTGCTTGTGATACCTGGAGATCAAACAATATGAGTTTGCGGTTCACTTTCTTTCCTGCCATTTATGAGCTTTCGGTGTGGGTAATAGTGGGTATGGAAGTTTACCTTCTCCTCGTTGTTTTCTTCTTCTTTGTCGTTTGTTATGCTAATGGTTGATTGTGGGTTAGCGTCTTGCATTTGGTTGGCGGGGCTGCTGACTTGATTGTTCTTCAGCTGAGTCTATATTTTGTTGGAGGTTTGTCAGTTAATGTATAACTCTATCCAGTTTTGAAAGGAAAAATGGATGTTCATACTGACCTCTTCACAGGTTCTGACGTTGATCGTATCTTGTGCTTGTGTTGGGGTAGTTGTTGTTGTAGGATTGTCTGTTGTGAGGTTGCTTTGTTTGTTCCGTTCATTTGTGTTTTTGGGGTTGTTGACACCATCCTGCTGTTGGAGTTCATCGTGGCCTGGCGTGCTATTGGTACGTTCCTGAAAGCATTGAGGCAGTTCTTTTCAGTTGAGGTATGAAAACAGGGGTTTGCTTTAGGGTGCGTATGGCACCATGCATTACTAGGTACTTGCCTGTTTTTGCCGCTTTATCTTGTTCTTGTCAATGCCTATGTCCCTTGATTTTGTTCTTCTCTTCCTCTCTTCGTCTTCTTCTTCTTTTTTTCTCCTTTCTCTTGGTTCTGTTGTGGCTATGATTTCATTTGTGTGGTTGGCATCGGCTAGTCTACTTGAGGCTATTGGATCTGCTTGCTCTAGTGTCTGCAGGGTCGCGTTGTCTGTCAGGTACCTTGTGCAAACTATGTCCTGAAATTGTCTAAATTGTTCTAATGAATCCATCAGGGCAATTGTTTGTTGCACGACTAGGTTCTTGTTTTTTTTCATCCAATATCTTTTCCTTTTCGTTGCATTGGTGTTCAGCCCTGGTGGTTACTGCGGGTATCTGTTCTGCTTCATGGAGTACTATTTCCAACAATTTGTTTATCCTTTGGAATCTTTCTTCTGCTCCTGTGCTGATGCTTTTGTTTGGTTCCCTGCTTCGAATGGTGCCGACACGTGGTTCGCGCCGGCGTTTGGGTGGAGGTGGTAGCAGTTTGGTCGTGTTCTGGTGTTGCTGTTGTTTGCGATGTTCTACTGCTATCTGGTGAATTGAAGACGAAGTTGATGCTGTGTTGGCATAGAAGATCCTCTCTGCTGTTCCTTTCCATGTCTGTATCGTTTTGGTGTAATGTAGTTGATTAGAATGGAAACTATTTTCAAAAAGGGAAGGACTGATTTATGTACAATATAGCTATACCTGTATTTTGCCAAATTCATAGTCATCTGGTCGTGCTTTTCCGTCCCTTTTCATGTCTGCTCTAGCTATTTTCGCTAGGTCACTCTCTTTGAGATGGTTTGCTCGTGGTAATGAGGTCTTGTCCATTGTCTTTGCAATCTTCCGCATTTCTTTTGTGTCGGTTGGCAGCAGCAGGGAGTCGAGGTACATGATTACTGGCCCCTGTGCCAAACCATTGACATGCTTTTTGTTCTTTTCTTCCCGAGGCAAATTTCTGTGTTTCTGCCATGTCTTGGCTCCTTCCTTAATACATTCGACGATTACCTCGCAGAAATCCATCTTTGCCATCTCTGGATAGTCCATGTCCTCTACCATTATAGCTTGTCGGGCGAAGATAGCGGCGCTTGACCCGCAGACAACGTTGTGGAAAAAAATAAGAAAAATATTTTAACTGATTTCCTGTTTGACTGTTCGTCATCTAGTTCCACCAATATTTTTAGCTCCCTGAACAGTTCTTTTGGCTTGAAATTTGTATGTTTGAAGCCAAGGTCTGACATCAGTTCTTTCATTGAAGTTGGGCTCTTCGCTAGCCTTGGTGCTGACTTTTCCGTGCCGTTTGGGTATCCAAACACCTTGTGTATAGCTTCCTTGGTAATCTTGATTTTCTTGTCTTCGGTACCATCACCGAAGGTGATTGTCATGCTTTCTGTGTCCAGGTTGTCGTAGATGTGTGCTGCAAGTGGTCTGCAGATGGAGCCCTTTATTTTGCAGTTCTCTATGCTGCCAAATCCTGCCATCCTAATATCTTGCTTGTGACGGTCTTTAAGTAAATTCCATGCTTTCTTGACATGAGCGAATGCTGCCCCTGCCTTGATTTGGCATTTCTCTTCGTTTGTTTCTTGCTGTTCTTCATCAACTGTTGGTGCTGCCAATTCTTTTCTGCTTGTCTTTCTCCTCTTTCTGTCCTTCTATCCTGATTTGTTCTGTTTCAGAAGACAAAAAGAAAGGGTTTCGTTAGAAAGGAACGTTAGATCCTGAGTGCTGAATAGTGGTATTCAAAATTAGTACATAAGTGTGTTTTTACATCGTCGTCATGTTCTGCGTCGCTGTCATGCTCTTCGGCATCATCGCCGTCTGTAGGAATGAAATCTGCATCATGTTCCCTGTCATCGTCGTCATCATTGGTATCTGAACCTTTGCTGTTGGTATCGTCTTGTTCTTTTTCTACCCTTTGTCATTTGTTTTTCTTCTTGCGTTCACCTTGTTTCTTCATGGCGGTTGGTGCTGTTGGCGGGAGTACCATTAGAGGTAATGGCTGATGCTGCAATGTACTAGTGTCGATGATGTTTTCAGCATTGTCCTTTTGCTTTTGCCTTTTTGCTCCAGGAGTAAAAACAGTGCTTGTATCTGATTTCCTCTTTTTTTGCTTGTTGCTAGATGTTTATTCCTGTTGAGCCTGGTGTAAGTTATCATTTCTTCCGCAGGTGGTTTGTTCCTCATGTTTTGTTCTGTGTCGTTTTTTGATGAATGAGGAGACATGCTGCCTGTTTCTGCGCTTTGAATATCACCGTCTTCGTGTCCTGTACAATGACCAGGTAACAAAAAAGGATGTTCTTTTTGTCCGAAAATAGTTGATACACATTTAAAATATATATCTTCCATGATTATGCATAAGTAATGTGAAACTCCCAAAGGGGATTTTTAGTTTTATTTTCTTGGGTTAAGATAGGTTATTACTATTGTTACCGATTGAGCTAATCAGGGGATGGAAGAAAATATTAATTATGGTTATGAGTGCAGCTGGGGTAGTGAAGTTAGGGTGAAGCATTTTCTGAGACAAAAATGCACTCAGCAGGTGATATTTCATAATTGGAGGAATATCATCAATGATAGTTCAAGATTTATTGGGTAAGTTAAACTGTTTTTGAACTAAAAATAAGATAGTGTGCGAACATTTTTAATGTTTTCTATAAAGAAATATATAAAAAGTGGCAGGTAGTTTTATTTGTAGACATAGTTAAGTTATTGTTGTCAAGGATAGCAGTTAAGTTATTAATATCTCAATATTTTTTTTGTAGATGGACAGTGGAGACTTTTTGCTCAAACCTTTGACAGGAGCTTGCTGGATTGCATGCTCTTAGCAGGGTCTTCGTCAGTATTTTGCTGCGTTTTAGCTTCTTCGTGAGGATTTGTCATTGCTGCATAAAAAATGGGCATGTGTTAGAAGCAGAGTCGAGTGTCACAGGAAAAAACCCTGCGTGGTGTGAAAACAAATTTGCATGGATAGAGAGGCACGGGTTGTTTTGCCCTAGAAGCACAGGGTACACCTATTCTTTGTTCACGGTATTTCACACCAGAGGCACTTAATTTGAAAAAGGTTACATTGACGGGACAAGGGATGTAGAAAATCTCGTACGGTTATCAGTTTTGGCCTCTCATGATGCTTGAGGGGTTTGGATCTATCGACGTATTCTAGTTACTGATGTTTCAGGTTTTTTACCTTTGAGCACAAAACGTATGGCGAAAATCCCAGGGCGGAGAGCAGTAGCATTTCTATTAAATCTCATCTCTGCGCTAGTTCAATTTGTTAGGCAAATTGGTTTAGGTTATTAGAAAACTCCTTGGTAGCGGTGGCTAGGGTTGCTGTTCCTGGAAGTGGAAAAATCAATACGATCTACCCGGTGGAATGGAGTGGGATAGAATGATAATTACCTTCAATTACTTGCGCGGTGTTCTTCCCTTCCATCGGCTTATTGTGTCGTTGCTCCTTTTTTGTTGCGATTTCCGCCGCTGCTGTTGAAGTCCTTGCCGTCGGTCGCCGCAGCCGGCGGGGTTATTGGTTCGCGGGCAGAGTGTGGCTGTTTGTATGTCGGATTTGAGTGTGGTTGGCGAACGCGGTGGCGGTTGTCCGGTGACGCGAACTCGATTTCGAGTTTGTGTTTGTGTGCAGAAGGAAGGAGGAGAGCGTGCGGGAGTGATGAAGGTTTCGAGATTTACTTTGCGGAAGGGGAAGCAAGCTAGTAGAAGAGGGAGGGAGAGATGGAAACCATCGAACCGTCTCTAATCTTCAACCGTCCGTTTGGGTATCAAGATTCGTTATGCTTGGCTTGGGTTTTTTGTGTGCTACAGTATTTTTTTAGTGTTGACACTATTAGTGCTGAAATGGAGCCTCTCTACAGGCATGTGGATGCAGGCACACGAGGCACATAAGTGCAGGTTCTACAGGCACGTGGATGTAGGCACAGGAGGCATGGAAGTGCAGGTTCTACAGGCACTTCCAGAGGGAAGCACAGGAGCCACGAAAGTGTGGGTTCTACAGGCAGTAATAGAACCACGGGACAGGCCAGTGTCGCGTGAGGCACGTGGATGTAAGAACCGGAGGCACGGAAATGCAGCTAACACAGGCACGGACATGCTGCTTCTCGAGGCACGGGTATCAACCCTGTGGATGTAGTACAAGAGTGCGGTGGCAGAGGCATGTGTTAGAATTCTCGATTAAAGAGGCATGGTTGTGAAGTTTCAGGAGCGATACGGGCGTGGCAGTGGGACCGTGTAAGAGTCACGGCGCATGTTTTGTTAGGCGCGTGAGGCACGTTGGTTCAGGCACGGAAGGCAGAAAAGGTGAATCCAAAACAGGCACGTACGTGTGTTTTCTCAAGTCACGGGTGTGCACTCTCTGGATGCACAAACGTGTGGCGGCAGAGGCATGGGTCCGACTACTCGGTTACAGAACCACGTTCCCGAAGTCACGAGGGTGTGGCATTACGGGGGACGTAAGAGTCTGGGCAAGTGACACGTGAGGCACGTGGGTGCATGTACGTGTAGGCACAGAAATGAAGGCATCATGTTTGCGAAGTCACGTGGTAGTGCTGAAGTGGAGCCTTTCTACAGGCATGTGCATGCAGGCACACGAGGCACGGAAGTGCAGGTTCTACAGGCACATTGACGCAGGCATAGGAGGCCAGTGTCGTGTGAGGCGCGTGGATGTAAGCAGCGGAGGCACGGAAATGAAGCCAACGCAGGCACGGACTTGTTGCTTCTCGAGGCACGGATATCAACCCTGTGGATGTAGTACAAGAGTGTGTTGGGAGAGGCATGTGTTAGAATGCTCGGTTAAATAGGCATGGTTGTGAAGTCTCGGGAGCGACAAAGGCACGTTGGTTCAGGCATGGAAGGCAGAAAAGGTGAATCCAAAACAGGCACGTACGTGTGTTTTCTCAAGTCACGGGTGTGCACTCTCGGGATGCACAAACGTATGGCGGCAGAGGCATGGGTCCGACTACTCGGTTACAGAACCACGTTCGCGCGAAGTCATGTGGGTGTGGCATTACGAGGCACGTAAGAGTCTGGGCGAGTGACACGTGAGGCACATGGGTGCATGTACGTGTAGGCACAGAAATGAAGGCATCATGTTTGCGAAGTCACGTGGTAGTGCTAAAGTGCAGCCTTTCTACAGGCATGTGGATGCAGGCACACGAGGCACGGAAGTGCAGGTTCTACAGGCACGTTGACGCAGGCACAGGAGGCCAGTGTCGTGTGAGGCGCGTGGATGTAAGCAGCGGAGGCACGGAAATGAAGCCAACGCAGGCACGGACTTGCTGCTTCTCGAGGCATGGATATCAACCCTGTGGATGTAGTACAAGAGTGCGTTGGGAGAGGCATGTGTTAGAATGCTCGGTTAAAGAGGCATGGTTGTGAAGTCTCGGGAGCGACAAAGGCACATTGGTTCAGGCATGGAAGGCAGAAAAGGTGAATCCAAAACAGGCACGTACGTGTGTTTTCTCAAGTCACGGGTGTGCACTCTCTGGATGCACAAACGTATGGCGGCAGAGGCATGGGTCCGACTACTCGGTTACAGAACCACGTTCGCGCGAAGGCATGTGGGTGTGGCATTACGGGGCACGTAAGAGTCTGGGCGAGTGACACGTGAGGCACGTGGGTGCATGTACGTGTAGGCACAGAAATGAAGGCATCATGTTTGCGAAGTCACGTGGTAGTGCTGAAGTGGAGCCTTTCTACAGGCATGTGGATGCAGGCACACGCGGCACGGAAGTGCAGGTTCTAGAGGCACGTTGACGCAGGCACAGGAGGCCAGTGTCGTGTGAGGCGCGTGGATGTAAGCAGCGGAGGCACGGAAATGAAGCCAAAGCAGGCACGGACTTGCTGCTTCTCGAGGCACGGATATCAACCCTGTGGATGTAGTACAAGAGTGCGTTGGGAGAGGCATGTGTTAGAATGCTCGGTTAAAGAGGCATGGTTGTGAAGTCTCGGGAGCGACAAAGGCACGTTGGTTCAGGCATGGAAGGCAGAAAAGGTGAATCCAAAACAGGCATGTACGTGTGTTTTCTCAAGTCACGGGTGTGCACTCTCGGGATGCACAAACGTATGGCGGCAGAGGCATGGGTCCGACTACTCGGTTACAGAACCACGTTCGCGCGAAGTCACATGGGTGTGGCATTACGGGGCACGTAAGAGTCTGGGCGAGTGACACGTGAGGCACGTGGGTGCATGTACGTGTAGGCACAGAAATGAAGGCATCATGTTTGCGAAGTCACGTGGTAGTGCTGAAGTGGAGCCTTTCTATAGGCATGTGGATGCAGGCACACGAGGCACGGAAGTGCAGGTTCTACAGGAACGTTGACGCAGGCACAGGAGGCCAGTGTCGTGTGAGGCGCGTGGATGTAAGCAGCGGAGGCACGGAAATGAAGCCAACGCAGGCACGGACTTGCTGCTTCTCGAGGCACGGATATCAACCCTGTGGATGTAGTACAAGAGTGCGTTGGAAGAGGCATGTGTTAGAATGCTCGGTTAAAGAGGCATGGTTGTGAAGTCTCGGGAGCGACAAAGGCACGTTGGTTCAGGCATGGAAGGCAGAAAAGGTGAATCCAAAACAGGCACGTACGTGTGTTTTCTCAAGTCACGGGTGTGCACTCTCTGGATGCACAAACGTATGGCGGCAGAGGCATGGGTCTGACTACTCGGTTACAGAACCACGTTCACGCGAAGTCATGTGGGTGTGGCATTACGGGGCACGTAAGAGTCTGGGTGAGTGACACGTGAGGCACGTGGGTGCATGTACGTGTAGGCACAGAAATGTAGGCATCATGTTTGCGAAGTCACGTGGTAGTGCTGAAGTGGAGCCTTTCTACAGGCATGTGGATGCAGGCACACGAGGCACGGAAGTGCAGGTTCTACAGGCACGTTGACGCAGGCACAGGAGGCCAGTGTCGTGTGAGGCGCGTGGATGTAAGCAGCGGAGGCACGGAAATGAAGCCAACACAGGCACGGACATGCTGCTTCTCGAGGCACGGATATCAACCCTGTGGATGTAGTATCAGAGTGCGTTGGGAGAGGTATGTGTTAGAATTCTTGGTTAAAGAGGCATGGTTGTGAAGTCTCGGGAGTGACAAGGGCACGTTGGTTCAGGCATGGAAGGCAGAAAAGGTGAATCCACAACAGGCACGTACGTGTGTTTTCTCAAGTCACGGGTGTGCACTCTCTGGATGCACAAACGTGTGGCGGCAGAGGCATGGGTCCGACTACTCGGTTACAGAACCACGTTCGTGAAGTCACGTGGGTGTGACATTACGGGGCACGTAAGAGTCTGGGTGAGTGACACGTGAGGCACGTGGGTGCATGTACGTGTAGGCACAGAAATGACGGTAGCACGTTTGCGAAGTCACGTGGTAGTGCTAAAGTGGAGCCTCTCTTCAGGCATGTGGATGCAGGCACACGAGGCACGGAAGTGCAGGTTCTACAGGCATGTGGATGTAAGCATAGGAGGCACGGAAATGAAGCCAACACAGGCACGAACATGCTGCTTCTCGAGGCACGGGTATCAACCGTGTGGATGTAGTACAAGAGTGCGTTGGGAGAGGCATGTGTTAGAATGCTCGGTTAAAGAGGCATGGCTGTGAAGTCTCGGGAGTGACGCAGGCGTGGCAGTGGGACCATGTAAGAGTCACGGCGCATGTTTCGTTAGGCACGTGAGGCACGTTGGTTCAGTCATGGAAGGCAGAAAAGGTGAATCGACAACAGGCACATACGTGTGTTTTCTCAAGTCACGGGTGTGCACTCTATGGATGCACAAAAGTGTGTCGGCAGAGGCATGGGTCTGACTATTCGGTTAGAGAACCACGGTTGTGAAGTGACGTGGGTGTGGCACGACGGGCCCCGTAGGAGTCACGGCAAGTGCCATGCGAGGCATGTTGATGTACGCACATTGAGGCAGGGCTTTGAATGTACAGGAGGCACGGATTCTGGTACAGGAGGCACTGAAGTAAAAACACTGCTGTGACGGACACGAGGCACTTAACTTGAAAATAGTTACAATCAAGGGACAACGGGCAGAGAAGATCTGGTGTAATTACCAAGTTTGAGCTCTCAGTATGCTCGCAGTATTTGAATCGTTTGAGGTATTATAGTTAGTGATGTGGCAGGTGTAGTACTTTTAAGCACATATCGTGTGGTGAAAATTCCGTAGCGGGGAGCAGTAGCGTTTCTATTAAATGTCGTGTGTACGGTACTTCAATTTTTTAGACAAGTTGATTTTGGATAGTGAAAAAACTCGGCTTTTTCTGGTGGCTAGGGTTGTTGTCCCTGGAAATGGCATGCAATGGGATATATTGTTATTTACATTTGATTGCTTGTGTTCGGCTTCTCGCTTCCATCGGTCTATTCTGTCTGTTCGTTTTTTTTGTTGTGATCTCCGGCGGTGGTGTTGAAGTCCTTGCTTCGTCGTCGTCGGGTGGGTACTTTGTGTTGTTGGGTGCACCGTTTGACGGTGTGTATCTCGAAGTGGGAGGGTGGTCGGCGAAGCGTGGTGGCGGTTGTTTTGCGAGGGGAACTCTACTTGGAATGGGCCCGTGTACTGAACCTAGGAGGAGACCTTGTGTGAGTGTGGAATGTTTCGAGATTTTGCTGTGGAAGAGAGGAAGGAAGAGAGTAGTGGAGGTGGGAGAGATGGAAATGATGGAACCATCTATAATCTTCGACGGTCTGATTTTAGTATCAAGATTCGTGTCGCCTGGCTTTTTTTGTTCGCTATAGCATCTTAATAGACGTGTGAGGCACGGAACACCAGGCTCTACTGTGACACCCAAAAAAAATTTAATTGGATTTTTCAAAACTTTTATTTGAGGAGGGTATTTAAATTTTCTTCTAAAGAACTCTCCCTCTCAAAAACTTTCCTTTATGGCAAGTGTTTCATTTGGATTCACCCAAGACTTGATTTTGGTCTTGGAGGTTTTCCCTTTTTATTTGGACTCAAACCAAAATGCTTTTCATTTGGAAAAATGTCTTTTGAAAATTCCTTTAAAAGGCCCTATGGCTTTTGGAATGATCCTTGTCCACTTTCAAAAATCTCCTTTGCCATGACCTTAGTACAAATCCACTCCCATAAACCTTTCCCCCACCTTTGGATCATAATATACCTCAAATCCAGCAAGTTGAACCTCTCCATATATTTATTTCCATTTATTTCTTATCAAAAACAATTTCTGCCTTCTATCTTGATCCTTGGAGGTTTACAAAGGAGCTACTCTTTCTGCTTTGAATTTTACCTCCAAACCAATTTCCCTAGCTAGTCCTTTGAACCCTCAACCTAGATCCATGAAGATCCACTGGTCTCCAGTTCAAATTTTTCAAACTATACTTGCTGCAAGTTTGGACCAGATTTGCCAAATTTGATGAAATTCATTCAAATCCTTCTCCAAAAATTCTGAGAAAAATCAGGCAGCCTCTGGGTGCATTGATAGGTCACCTCACCAAGTCCCAGCTCCAGGAAAAAATTTCTTCATACCAAATCATTTCATCGAACACCTGCTGGACACTGTTTCTCTAAGGTTCAGTCAAGTTCAGTTAACAGTGTCTGAACTACTGTCGTTTCTTCAGTGTCCGTAGTCGATCTCGCCAGTGCCTCGGCGTCGCCGTGTTCCCTGTCCCCTCCCCCGTGTCCTCTGCATCGCACGAGCGCCTGGATGCTTGCGGGCGTCGGCGACGAGCAGGAGGAGGTGCGCCGCCCCGTGACCGACGCCAGCGGCGGCTTTGCGGCCGCCAGGAAGAAGCACAGCGTAGACGGCGCTGACCAGCGCCGCCCAAGCCACCGGAGGCCGCCGCGTGGTCTTCCACTCCCCCGTGCGCGCTGCCACCCTCGTCGTGAACCGCTAGGCGCGGAGCGCGCTCTCTGCCGCCGCCGTGCCAGTACGGCGACCCCGACGAAGACCGACGCCATTACGCCATGCCCGACCGAGTTTAGCAGTGGAACGGGACCAGTAACGCTCACTGGTGCTGCCTGGCCACCTAAACCCTCTGCCAAGCCACTGCCTCGCCGTAATCGCTCGCCGGAGATTCTCCGTTCACGGCCACCCCCTCGAGCCGCCTATAAATAGAGGCCCCGAGCTCCAGCTAGTACCCACACCACCTCTGCACTCCACCAAGACCCCGCCTAGCCACTGGAAGAGCCCCGAGGGAGTCTCCTTCCTCAACTCCGGCCGCCGCGACCCGCCACGGGATCCAGCTCGATTCGCTCCCGTGCGTGCACCTCTGCCTCCCATCTCTTGCCAGTAGCTCTCTAGTGCATCCCTCCTTCTGACCCGCACTTCAATTCGAAGGTTGCAGCACCCACCGGCGTTCTCCACCATCGCCCGAGCCGCCGTCCGCCGGAGAAAGTGTCGCCGTCGACGTGGTGCTCTCCGACGCCCAAGTCCACCACCCACCGACGCGGAAGGACACGCTGATACTCTTGGTACACTCCGATCTCCCTGACTCGCCGTGGTTCGACGCCGGCGACCACCGCAGCCTTCGGGCGCCGGCGAGGTTTTTCAAACCTGACATGTGGACCCCCCACGTCAGCATCTCTTCTTTCACCCCTGAAGTGTTTTCTGTTGGCGCCTTCGGGCAGAGTACGTTTTCTCTGTGGGCTGGCGCGTTTCTATTCGAACCGTTTTCTGTTTTCTCAGTTAAGCCCCTGGAACTTTTCTGTTTCGTTACAGATGAGTCCCTGGACAGAAACCCTTATAACTTTTTAATAAAAAGTGATTTTTGAGTGATTCTTTTTCTGACAGTCTTATAATTTTGTCTAGTTTTTTATGGGATTTATTTGAAAAAAATTTTGGAACAACTTTTATGCACTCGTTGGTTTTCACGCTAGTATACATTTCCGATATACCGTAGGTTCCGGAAGAGGTGACGGAACCGCGAACTTCGCCGAGCTAGACTCTGACTTCTCCGAACCAGGCAAGCATGTTTGAACCTTTGATATGATAGGTGTTTTGCATGTTTGCGTGAAAGGTTGTGCATGGCATATGAGTATCGGTGAGTATCTCGTTGCATGTGAGGCAACTACCCGTGTGTTCCAAAGTTACTGTGATCTCTGATGAGAGATGGCCTAGTCATGTGGTGACATGAAGGGCAGTAAGGTGGTACTGTTGTAGCATGCCAGCCTTACGTCATCCGATTAATTCCGGCGTTAACGTGGACGGAGTCACGTTATCGTTCTTCCCCCTTCCGTGCTACCACATGTTTTCTGCCAGAATGCGGTTTAGTAAGTTGGTAACCTCTTTCCGTGTACACACCAAACAGAGGGGCCGGGATGAGGGTTCCATGGCCCTGGATTAAAGCCAGTCATCCGGTCAGGGGGCATGGGTGTTTCCGGTTGGGACCGAGAGGGGGGCACCCCTTAGAGCGCGCGTATAGAAATTTGATCCCATGCTACGCGAGGTTGTAGCCTCCCCGTCTCAAGGTTTTTCTTGAACGTTGCCGAGGGTGATTCCTGGCTTCGGAATGTTGAATGGGTGTGTACTGGTTAGACGTGTTTCTTCCAAAACACCGTAAACGGAACTAGTCCCCGTGACTACTGAAATCCGTTGGCTGTGGTTAAAGTACAAACTCTGCAGAGTCAAATCCTTCCGAGTCATCGTATCCATGGTCAAGTAACGTGATCAGCGTATCCATGTCTATGTCATAACCTCGTGGTATATTTTTTCTTTCCGGTAAGCGAGCGTGAGTAGTAAACTTGGCTGAACGTTATTCCTGTGGATGGACTAACCCTGTTGTTTATCTCATGCCTGATTATTCTCTTGATATGATTTAAAATTCATGAGCTACTAAGTTATGAATATAAGCCCTTTATGTGATGTCGCTCAGACGTCCGACTGTGGCATGTTTGTCTTTTACTTTCAATATAAGCCCTTTATGTGATGTCGCTCAGACGTCCGACTGTGGCATGTTTGTCTTTTATTTTCAATATAAGCCCTTTATGTGATGTCGCTCAGACGTCCGACTGTGGCATGTTTGTCTTTTACTTTCAATATAAGCCCTTTATGTGATGTCGCTCAGACGTCCGACTGTGGCATGTTTGTCTTTTACTTTCAATATAAGCCCTTTATGTGATGTCGCTCAGACGTCCGACTGTGGCATGTTTGTCTTTTACTTTCAATATAAGCCCTTTATGTGATGTCGCTCAGACGTCCGACTGTGGCATGTTTGTCTTTTACTTTCAATATAAGCCCTTTATGTGATGTCGCTCAGATGTCCGACTGTGGCACGCACTGCCTTTTTCTATATAAGCCCTTTATGTGGTGTCGCCTTGACGCCCGACTGCGGCATTGTTATTCTTGCATTTTCCTCCCGAGGAGTCATTCAGACCCTCGTTTGGCACCCAGTATATTATTTTGGGATTTCGGGAGGACTACCGCCCGACTTCTCTTTTATTTCCCGTGCAGTGTTATCTCTATGTCTGAGTGCACTTGTTAACCTGTTCATATGCATCATGTCTACATTTGTTATATCTTATGTCCGAACTGTCTTGCGAGTACTTTCATAGTACTCACCTGGCTTGTTGATTTGGCCAGATGTTGACGAAGGCGATCTCATGGATGAAGAGTTTGATAGTGAGTCCGACACCTAGAGGAGCCCCAGTCAGTCCCGTGCGATCCTGGATATTGGTCACTTGTATTATATACGCTTCCGCCACCCGCAATAAATCTCCTCGAGCTTCACGCCGACGCTCGAAGAGCTGTAGTTTTCGGGAGTCATATCACCCGCTTCGCGGTGATATTTTCACCACCGTTGTTATCGTGAGTTAGTAGTTATGCCACCCTATCCGCCGTTGTGTTTTATCGGCGTGCATGTAATAAATTGTTGAGCAGTCTCCGCTCAACCTTGTATTATATTCGGTACTCCTGGTATTTTTCTTCTGTGACCAAGATATTGTCTACCAGTGAGAAGGAATTCTTCTTTACTGGTCCGTAAAAGGGATTGGTCTCTCAATAAATATTTTATTGAAAAACTGGTCGTGACAAGCTTGGTATCAGAGCCAGGCTGACTGTAGGAAGCCACTAGGTGCGATCGCTAATCGGTTATTAGCGTCTTTTGTGCTTTTTCAGCATTTTGCAATTGTAGCTATTTTCTGTTGGTCATCATAAATTTATGACTTGACTACTCAGAATTTTTGCCTACTTTTGTAGATGGCTGGTAGCAACTGCGAGACTCGAGTGTTCACGAACGTGCCCAAGGGGTTTGTCAAACTCCTCGTCTCCATCATCAAGCTCGCGATCAGGCCAGCGACTCATCCGGAGTTCACGCTTTACCAGCACAAGCTCAGCGACGACGTGTCTATGCACCAAGCCGTGGTGCAATTCAAGGGAGGACGTTCTGCATCTCGCCACTTCCGTTTTTGTGGGAAGGGCCATGCCTACGGAGAGGCATGCCATGCAGATGGCTGCCCGGGAGGCGATAGCTCGCCTTCGGGACATTCTTCCTATGATGAAGACTCGTCGCTACCGCTACCTCCCATGCCATGTGCCATATACTTGTCACTATGCATTCGCCTGCCATAGGGGAGAGCGTGATGAAGCCACTGAGATGGTCGTGGAGTATCTCAAGGCTCTGGAGGAGTCTTTCGACAACCTCGTGGACGATCTTGTGGCTGCCCGCGTGGACTTAGTCCGGGGCGGTCCTGCCAGCAGGAAGGAGCTTCTCCACACGGCACCGCCTCTGACATTCGTCTCATCCTCAGCATCTTATGCACCGGCCATTTTGGCCACTGCTCGCCGTCTTCCTACCACTGAGGAGTTCGACCGAGTCATCGCTCCTACTCCAGTCAGAGCTGCGCCGCCTGCCACACCCGCACTACCGCCTGTCGCACCCGCGCCATCACCGCAGCGCAGTGCTGCGCGCCAGGAGCCTGCTAGAGAGGAGGTGGAGGTTGAATCTCCTGCACCGCTGAGCCTTGCCCTCGGCAAGGGAAAGGACATCGTCACCATCTCCGACTGAGAGCGCCGAGTAGCCGCGCGTTATGTCTGCTTGTATGATGTGTTTTATCTGTACGCTAGTTTGTATTAGTGTGTTCGCTGCTTTCCGGAGGAGTGTGCTAGCTTTAATAACATGTCAGGATTGTGTACGCACATCCTGAGTGCTGTATCGTGTGATTGCTTTTCGCGTGTAAGATATGTGCTAAGCAGTTCTTCTCCGTACGAAATCGTTTATGTTTTCTTGAAAAATCTTGAGGTCTTTTAAATTTTTGCCTTTGCAAGATTTTCCGCGTGTCACACAGTTCTTCTCATGAGTTTTGCAAAATAATACCCCCAGACTGGAAAAATGTCTCGCCCATGGACTCGCTCCATGCCCAATCAGCCAGAAGGAGTTTATGGGACACAGACTAGCACACTCAGGGACAGTCCAGTCAACAGGACAGCGAAGCAGCCTTGTCTCAAGTATGCCGTCTCTTCGAACAAAGCCAGCAACAACACCAAGAGATGATGACCCACGTCATCAATATGGGAAACCACCGTGAGCCGTACCAGCCACACTCCAAGTTATCTGAGTTACAGAAGACTCGCCCTTCAACGTTTGCTCACACCGATAGGCCGCTGGAAGCCGATGATTGGCTTCGTGACATCGAAAGGAAGCTGATTATTGCTCAGTGTTCAGATAATGAGAAGGTGCTTTATGCACCCCACTACCTTACTGGAGCTGCTGCAGCATGGTGGGAAAACTTCCTACACATGCATCCCAGTGAACACAACATCACCTGGGAAGAGTTCAAGGAAGGCTTTCATGGGGCACACATCCCCAGGAGCATCATAAAAATCAAGAAGAGAGAATTTGACGACCTCAAGCAAAGAGGCATGTCAGTGACAGAATACAACGGTCAGTTTACCCAGCTATCTCGTTATGCCTACGACGAGCACATGACAGAGAACAAGAAGATGGAAAAAATTCCTGGACGGCCTGACACCGGCACTAAGATGACAACTGGTTGTACACACTTTCCTGGATTTTAAAACTCTGGTTGACAAGGCCATTACCTTGGAGAATGAGCGCCGTAGTCTGGAAGATATCCGTAAGCGAAAGAGGGACAAGACGACTCTTGCTCGCAACAACCGAAGCAAGACTGAGGTTCCAAGGACTGAAGCAAGGAAATCCACGACTACTGATCTAAGGCCAACCAGACAGTTTCATTCCAGGGACAAGGACTTCACGTACCGCCCAGGGGTCACATGCTATGCTTGTGGTGAAGAAGGGCACTATGCTAAACAGTGCCCAAAGCCAAGGAACTCGGCCCCCAAGCCAAACAACGGTGGGAACAATCCAGCCCCCAAGCGCAACAATTTCAATCCCAACAACAACCACAGGAAGGGTCACCTGAACCATGTGACCAAGGAAGAAGCGCAGAATGCCCCAGACATCGTGCTCGGTACGTTCCCTGTCAACACAGTACCTGCCACAGTTTTGTTTGATTCTGGAGCTTCCCATTCGTTCGTTTCGAAGAATTTTGTTTTGCAACATGGTTTTCCGATACTTCCCTTGGAAAAGTCTATGGTCATAAAGTCCCCCGGAGATAAGCAGATCGCTCAGAGTTACTGCCAAGGAGTGATCATTGAGTTCGAAGGACTACAGTTCCAAGCTAATCTCATCGTGTTGGAAAATAAAGGACTGGATGTCATCTTAGGGATGGACTGGTTGACCACCAACAAAGGATTTATTGATTGTTTCAATTGGACTGTGATCCTCACCCACCATCAAGGCAAGACAATTAAGGTTACAGCTCAAGAGAGACCCCGGTCACGGCAACCAAAATTGAACAAAGTGGACATTTCAGAACTAAGAAAAGTTCCAGTGGTATGCGAGTTTCCTGACGTATTTCCTGAAGAACTACCAGGCATGCCACTAGACCGAGAGATAGAGTTTAGCATTGAACTAGCACCTGGCACCGCTACCATCTATAAGAAGCCTTATAGAATGGCACCCTCAGAATTGGTAGAATTGAAGGAGCAGATAAAGGAATTACTGGACAAAGGATTTATTCGAGCCAGCTCCTCACCTTGGGGTTCGCCAGTATTATTCGCCAAGAAAAAGGATGGGACACTAAGATTGTGTATAGACTATCGAGCTCTCAATATGGTCACCATCAAAAACAAATATCCGATGCCACGGATAAATGATTTGTTTGACCAGCTCGCACAAGCCAAGGTGTTCTCAAAAATTGATTTGAGGTCGGGATATCATCAATTGAAAGTACGGGCAGAAGATATCCCTAAAACAGCATTCACCTCCAGATACGGATTATATGAGTTCACAGTGATGCCTTTTGGACTAACGAACGCCCCCGCATATTTCGTCCACCTCATGAACAAAGTGTTTATGAAATTCATGGACAAATTTGTTGTGGTGTTCATTGACGATATTATGGTTTACTCAAGGACACCGGAAGAGCACGCTGAGCATCTCAGAATTGTTTTGGGAGAATTAAGGAAACATCAGTTGTATGCCAAATTTAGCAAGTGTGAGTTTTGGCTAAGGCAAGTTGGTTTCCTAGGCCACATATTAAACCAAGAAGGCGTGGCCGTAGACCCAGAAAAAGTCAGCCATACTTGACTGGAAGCCACCCGCCAACGTGACAGATGTGCGGAGTTTCCTTGGAATGGCCGGATATTACAGAAGATTTATTGAAGGATTCTCCACTGTGTCGAAACCAATGACCCAGTTGCTCAAGAAAGACAAAAAGTTTGTATGGACGGAAGCATGCGAGAGAAGCTTCCAAGAGCTTAAGAAGAAGCTAACAACCGCACCGATCTTAACCGTGCCAGACATACACAAAAGTTTTGAAGTATATTGTGACGCATCCCGGAAGGGTCTCGGATGTGTGCTGATGCAGGATGGCAAAGTTGTCGCGTATGCCTCCAGGCAACTGCGGAAACATGAGGAAAATTACCCAACACATGACTTGGAGCTAGCAGCAGTCATACATGCACTCAAGGAGTGGAGGCACTTTCTGTTGGGAAATCGCTGTGAAATATATACGGACCATAAGAGCCTTAAATATATTTTCACGCAACCAGAGCTAAACTTACGCCAACGACGCTGGTTGGAATTGGTCAAGGACTATGATGTCGGTATTCACTACCATCCAGGGAAAGCAAATGTAGTGGCTAATGCCCTTAGTCGGAACCCTAGCCCGGATGACGACAGTCCACGAAACTTGAGGCCTGAGTTTCAGCAAGAGTTCACTAGACTCAACATGGTGTTAGTCTCTGAGGGCACCGTATCGAATCTGGAGATACATCCCACCCTCGTGGAACAAATTAAGAAGGCTCAACAAGGGCACCCCTGCATCGAAGGAATAAAGAGGAAGATGAGCCTTGGCAAGGCTTCAGAGTTCGTTATAGACAGTGAAGGAATATTATGGTACGGAGACAGACTTTGCATACCTAACATTGAGGAACTCAAGCAAAAAATCCTAATCGAGAGCCACACCGCTCCATACTCAATCCACCCTAGAGGAACCAAAATGTATAAAGACATTCAGGAAAGATTTTGGTGGCACGGTATGAAAAGATATATAGCCGCATTTATTGCTTGTTGCGATTCATGTCAGCGCATCAAGGCCGAGCATCAAAAGCCAGCAGGGCTACTCCAGCCAAACAGGATACCGGAGTGGAAATGGGATGAAATAGGAATGGACTTCATCGTCGGACTACCTCGATCACAACGCGGTAATGACGCCATATGGGTCATTACAGACCAACTAACCAAGGTTGCTCACTTCATTCCCGTGAAGACTACCTACTCCACACAAAGGCTGGCCAAGCTTTATCTCTCCCGTATAGTTTGTTTGCACGGAGTCCCAAAGACTATAATATCCGACCGAGGCACTCAATTTGTCTCTAAATTTTGGGATCACTTACAACAAGCTCTGGGCACGCAACTAGCCTTCAGTACAGCGTACCACCCTCAGACTGATGGACAAACGGAACGTGTGAACCAAATCCTAGAGGACATGCTGAGAGCATGTGTGCTCACCTATGGATCCAGTTGGGAAGAGAGTTTGCCATATGCCGAGTTCGCTTACAACAACAGTTACGAAGCCAGCTTACAGATGGCACCTTTGAAGCATTGTACGGATGGAGGTGTCGTACCCCACTGAGTTGGTCAGAGACAGGTGACAGTCGTATCTTCAGCCCAGACATGCTCAAGGAGGCCGAGGAGAAAGTTAAGCAGATCAGGGCCAGACTCAAGACAGCGCAAAGCCGACAAAAGAGCTACTACGATCAAAAACATCGTGAGGTCAGCTTTGAACCCGGTGATTCCGTATACCTACGAGTGTCTCCTATGAGGGGCCTGCAACGGTTCAAAATTAAGGGAAAGCTAGCCCCGAGATTTATCGGACCATTCTGTATAGAGGCACGAAGAGGCACAGTGGCCTACAAACTAGACTTACCCAAGGAGCTGTCAGACGTCCATGACGTGTTCCATGTCTCACAATTGAGAAAATGTGTAAGTAACCCGGAGAAGCATGTATCTCATGAAAGCATTGATATACAACCAGACCTCACCTACAGAGAGAGGCCAGTAAAGATTTTGGAAGAGTCTGAAAGGAGGACCCGTCAGAAAACAACAAAAATTTTCAAAGTTCAGTGGAGCAACCACACTGAGGATGAAGCTACATGGGAAAGGGAAGATTTTCTCCAGGCAGAGTATCCATACCTATTTGAGGATCAGCTGAAATCTCGAGGACGAGATTTTTTCTAAGGGGGTAGGTGTTGTGACACCCAAAAAAAATTTAATTGGATTTTTTCAAAACTTTTATTTGAGGAGGGTATTTAAATTTTCTTCTAAAGAACTCTCCCTCTCAAAAACTTTCCTTTACGGCAAGTGTTTCATTTGGATTCACCCAAGACTTGATTTTGGTCTTGGAGGTTTGCCCTTTTTATTTGGACTCAAACCAAAATGCTTTTCATTTGGAAAAATGTCTTTTGAAAATTCCTTTAAAAGGCCCTATGGCTTTTGGAATGATCCTTGTCCACTTTCAAAAATCTCCCTTGCCATGACCTTAGTACAAATCCACTCCCATAAACCTTTCCCCCACCTTTGGATCATAATATACCTCAAATACAGCAAGTTGAACCTCTCCATATATTTATTTCCATTTATTTCTTATCAAAAACAATTTCTGCCTTCTATCTTGATCCTTGGAGGTTTACAAAGGAGCTACTCTTTCTGATTTGAATTTTACCTCCAAACCAATTTCCCTAGCTAGTCCTTTGAACCCTCAACCTAGATCCATGAAGATCCACTGGTCTCCAGTTCAAATTTTCAAACTATACTTGCTGCAAGTTTGGACCAGATTTGCCAAATTTGATGAAATTCATTCAAATCCTTCTCCAAAAATTCTGAGAAAAATCAGGCAGCTTCTGGGTGCATTGAGAGGTCACCTCACCAAGTCCCAGCTCCAGGAAAAATTTTCTTCATACCAAATCATTTCATCGAACACCTGCTGGACACTGTTTCTCTAAGGTTCAGTCAAGTTCAGTTAACAGTGTCTGAACTACTGTCGTTTCTTTAGTGTCCGTAGTCGATCTCGCCAGTGCCTCGGCGTCGCCGTGTTCCCTGTCCCCTCCCCCGTGTCCTCTGCATCGCACGAGCGCCTGGATGCTTGCGGGCGTCAGCAACGAGCAGGAGGAGGTGCGCCGCCCCGTGACCGACGCCAGCGGCGGCTTTGCGGCCGCCAGGAAGAAGCACAGCGTAGACGGCGCTGACCAGCGCCGCCCAAGCCACCGGAGGCCGCCGCGTGGTCTTCCACTCCCCCGTGCGCGCTGCCACCCTCGTCGTGAACCGCTAGGCGCGGCGCACGCTCTCTGCCGCCGCCGTGCCAGTACGGCGACCCCGACGAAGACCGACGCCATTACGCCATGCCCGACCGAGTTTAGCAGTGGAACGGGACCAGTAACGCTCACTGGTGCTGCCTGGCCACCTAAACCCTCTGCCAAGCCACTGCCTCGCCGTAATCGCTCGCCGGAGATTCTCCGTTCACGGCCACCCCCCTCGAGCCACCTATAAATAGAGGCCCCGAGCTCCAGCTAGTACCCACACCACCTCTGCACTCCACCAAGACCCCGCCTAGCCACTGGAAGAGCCCCGAGGGAGTCTCCTTCCTCAACTCCGGCCGCCGCGACCCGCCACGGGATCCAGCTCGATTCTCTCCCGTGCGTGCACCTCTGCCTCCCATCTCTTGCCAATTAGCTCTCTAGTGCATCCCTCCTTCTGACCCGCACTTCAATTCGAAGGTTGCAGCACCCACCGGCGTTCTCCACCATCGCCCGAGCCGCCGTCCGCCGGAGAAAGTGTCGCCGTCGACGTGGTGCTCTCTGACGCCCAAGTCCACCACCCACCGACGCGGAAGGACACGCTGATACTCTTGGTACACTCCGATCTCCCTGACTCGCCGTGGTTCGACGCCGGCGACCACCGCAGCCTTCGGGCGCCGGCGAGGTTTTTCAAACCTGACATGTGGACCCCCCACGTCAGCCTCTCTTCTTTCACCCCCGAAGCGTTTTCTGTTGGCGCCTTCGGGCAGAGTACGTTTTCTCTGTGGGCTGGCGCGTTTCTATTCGAACCGTTTTCTGTTTTCTCAGTTAAGCCCCTGGAACTTTTCTGTTTCGTTACAGATGAGTCCCTGGACAGTAACCCTTATAACTTTTTAATAAAAAGTGATTTTTGAGTGATTCTTTTTCTGACAGTCTTATAATTTTGTCTAGTTTTTTATGGGATTTATTTGAAAAAAAATTTGGAACAACTTTTATGCACTCGTTGGTTTTCACGCTAGTATACATTTCCGATATACCGTAGGTTCCGGAAGAGGTGACGGAACCGCGAACTTCGCCGAGCTAGACTCTGACTTCTCCGAACCAGGCAAGCATGTTTGAACCTTTGATATGATAGGTGTTTTGCATGTTTGCGTGAAAGGTTGTGCATGGCATATGAGTATCGGTGAGTATCTCGTTGCATGTGAAGTAACTAACCGTGTGTTCCAAAGTTACTGTGATCTCTGATGAGAGATGGCCTAGTCATGTGGTGACATGAAGGGCAGTAAGGTGGTACTGTTGTAGCATGCCAGCCTTACGTCATCCGATTAATTCCGACGTTAACGTGGACGGAGTCACGTTATCGTTCTTCCCCCTTCCGTGCTACCACATGTTTTCTGCCAGAATGCGGTTTAGTAAGTTGGTAACCTCTTTCCGTGTACACACCAAACAGAGGGGCCGGGATGAGGGTTCCATGGCCCTGGATTAAAGCCAGTCATCCGGTCAGGGGGCATGGGTGTTTCCGGTTGGGACCGAGAGGGGGGCACCCCTTAGAGCGCGCGTATAGAAATTTGATCCCATGCTACGCGAGGTTGTAGCCTCCCCGTCTCAAGGTTTTTCTTGAACGTTGCCGAGGGTGATTCCTGGCTTCGGAATGTTAAATGGGTGTGTACTGGTTAGACGTGTTTCTTCCAAAACACCGTAAACAGAACTAGTCCCCGTGACTACCGAAATCCGTTGGCTGTGGTTAAAGTACAAACTCTGCAGAGTCAAATCCTTCTGAGTCATCGTATCCATGGTCAAGTAACGTGATCAGCGTATCCATGTCTATGTCATAACCTCGTGGTATATTTTTTCTTTCCGGTAAGCGAGCGTGAGTAGTAAACTTGGCTGAACGTTATTCCTGTGGATGGACTAACCCTGTTGTTTATCTCATGCCTGATTATTCTCTTGATATGATTTAAAATTCATGAGCTACTAAGTTATGAATATAAGCCCTTTATGTGATGTCGCTCAGACGTCCGACCATGGCATGTTTGTCTTTTACATTCAATATAAGCCCTTTATGTGATGTCGCTCAGACGTCCGACTGTGGCATGTTTGTCTTTTATTTTCAATATAAGCCCTTTATGTGATGTCGCTCAGACGTCCGACTGTGGCATGTTTGTCTTTTACTTTCAATATAAGCCCTTTATGTGATGTCGCTCAGACGTCCGACTGTGGCATGTTTGTCTTTTACTTTCAATATAAGCCCTTTATGTGATGTCGCTCAGACGTCCGACTGTGGCATGTTTGTCTTTTACTTTCAATATAAGCCCTTTATGTGATGTCGCTCAGACGTCCGACTGTGGCATGTTTGTCTTTTACTTTCAATATAAGCCCTTTATGTGATGTCGCTCAGATGTCCGACTGTGGCACGCACTGCCTTTTTCTATTATAAGCCCTTTATGTGGTGTCGCCTTGACGCCCGACTGCGGCATTGTTATTCTTGCATTTTCCTCCCGAGGAGTCATTCAGACCCTCGTTTGGCACCCAGTATATTATTTTGGGATTTCGGGAGGACTACCGCCCGACTTCTCTTTTATTTCCCGTGCAGTGTTATCTCTATGTCTGAGTGCACTTGTTAACCTGTTCATATGCATCATGTCTACATTTGTTATATCTTATGTCCGAACTGTCTTGCGAGTACTTTCATAGTACTCACCTGGCTTGTTGATTTGGCCAGATGTTGACGAAGGCGATCTCATGGATGAAGAGTTTGATAGTGAGTCCGACACCTAGAGGAGTCCCAGTCAGTCCCGTGCGATCCTGGATATTGGTCACTTGTATTATATACGCTTCCGCCACCCGCAATAAATCTCCTCGAGCTTCACGCCGACGCTCGAAGAGCTGTAGTTTTCGGGAGTCATATCACCCGCGTCGCGGTGATATTTTCACCACCGTTGTTATCGTGAGTTAGTAGTTATGCCACCCTATCTGCCGTTGTGTTTTATCGGCGTGCATGTAATAAATTGTTGAGCAGTCTCCGCTCAACCTTGTATTATATTCGGTACTCCTGGTATTTTTCTTCTGTGACCAAGATATTGTCTACCAGTGAGAAGGAATTCTTCTTTACTGGTCCATAAAAGGGATTGGTCTCTCAATAAATATTTTATTGAAAAACCGGTCGTGACATCTACAGGCACCGACGTTGGAATTTTAGAGGCACTGGTATCAACTCTATGGATGCACAAATGTGTGGTGGCAGGGGCATGCATCTGAAGACTTACTCAGAGAGTCACGGTTGTGAAGTCTTTAGAGTTACGAGCGTGTGTCGCCACGGGCACGTGAGAGTGATGCGTCGGGAAGTTTGGTAGTAGAGACATTTGTGCGAATAGTACTCAGAGAGTATCGGTTGTGGGTCCACATGTGTGAAGTCTGTGCAGTATTGGTCGTGTGGTAGTAGCGGCGTGCGTCGGGAAAGGTGCGAGCAATAACATTTGTTACGTGCTTAATCGGACGATTTGACGGTTGCTTTTTCCCGGCAACCGCGAGCACTGCCACTCGGCGGTTGCCTCGGTGCACAGCAACGACGAGCGCATGTCTTCCGCCCTCACTACCATGACGAGGCCGCCTCCAACCGCCTCCTCCATGACCCAGACCTTGGCACAAAAGGGTAACTGCGCTTCCATAGCTGCTCAATTCCGAAAACACTATTGCCGTTCCATCTCAACTAGCATCTCCTCACAATCTCTGTGTCAAGGCGGCCATCGCTGGAGGAGCGTAATGGCGGAGGAACCATCTGCCAAGCGTCCCCGTGGTGAGACGTCCGACCAGAGCACGGAGGTCGACGACGTTCAGGTCCCCGGCCAGAAGCACGACTACAAAGTGCACCTCAAGGATGTTGACATCCACGGCAAGGAAAAGCTGGATGTCGTATGCACCAGCAATCCTGAGGAAGCCGACAAGATGATCAGTAGGATCCTGAAGAGGGTCTGCGGCTTGTACCCTCAGTACATCGGTGTTGATGTTGAGTATACCAGGGAGGACGAACCTCCGCAGAGGGCAGCGGTTCTACAGTTATGCGTGGAGGAACTCTGTTTGGTATATCACATCACCGCGGCAACAAAATGGTGAACCGAACAGAGTTCCTCCACGGTGATGTGTAGGAACCAAATTAGCATCAAATTTCAGGGTGAAATTAGCATGCTTCTGTTTAATTAGCTTTTCACCCTGAAATTTGATTAAATTGGTTTATTGACTTGATGTATCAGTGAAGTTTCTGAAGTAGATGGAGCATAATAGATTTTGAACTTGACTCACCAGATCAGTTTATGTATTTGATGCACTAGATTATTTTATGGATTTGATGTACGAGATTATTTTCTGAACTTGATGTTCTAGCGTACTTTCTGTTCTAGTGTATTTTCTATATTTCATGTTCTAGTGTAGTTCAGTTTCTTGAATTGATGTGTTAACGTGGCTAAGAAGTAGATAGGTAATTGATTCAAGTGTAAATACCAAAAATAAAAATAACATGCTGTGCTTGTATTTTATTTCTGAACTCTGCATAGCAGTTTCTGAAATTTTTTCGTCCATGAATTATACGTACTATATAAGCATGTACTTGATCGATACTTGATGGATCCACCTGAAATGTGTCATCCCCCCTGCAGGCCCAAGAGTCTGCTCCCGTTCCTGAAGGAGGACAGGTTCTACACCTTTGCTGGCTTCAGTATTGAAGGTGACAAAGAGATGCTGTGATGTTCTGGTTTGGAGATCAAGCCCGGCAAGTTCATCGACATCCAGCGCAAATGGAGAGTTCCTTTCAAGGGAAGAAAGAGGTACGACTCTTTGGCTGATGTTGCAGGGAGCGTGATCCACCCATTCTACAAACATATGAAGGATAAGATTGATAGGGTTGAAGACCATAAACTGTGGGGGATCAGCCCACTGCCCAATTACCTCATTGAGTATGCAGCGATAGATGCATACGCCACCTATGAGTCATGGAAGAGAATTGAAAACATCAGAGAAGGTATGGAGAGTGCAAAAGAGGCAGAGAAGAATTATGACGATCCTTACTACGGATACTAGTGATGACGAAAACATAGAAAACTGGTCGTGGAGTTGCTTGTGTTTATGCTTGTCGTTTCTATTGTATCAGGTTCGTAGTTTACTTCTGTTAGAACGAAGCAGTTTCTAATGTCATCTGTATCAGGTTAAACAAGTTTCCTTATGTCAAGTTGTAGTTTGTTTGTGATTGAGCAAGTTATTTAGCTTGCTAAGTACTATGTTTATTCAGCAATCATGTGATTTTGAAGTAGTAATGTTGCTTTTTACTCTAAAAACAACAAAATGCAAAGCAGTCTTTTTGCGCTCAGTACAGTTTAGTTGTGCACACAAGCGCGGCTTATTGAGGAGTGGCAGGAGTGGTATGGGTCAGAATACGCAGTTAGAGAGGCACAGGTTTGCAGTCTCTAGAGTCACCGGCGTGTGTTACTACAGGGGCCGGAGGCACGTGGACGGAGTAGCAGAGTTGAGCTCCGAATACATAGTTACAGGGTCACGGTTTGGAAGTGTGCAGAGTCAAGGTTGTGCAACATCATGGGGCATGTAAGAGTCATGACAAGTGTCATGTGAGAGAGGCACCTGGATCCAGGTACGCAAGGCACGGGATTGCAGTCTCTAGAGTCACCGGCGTGTGTTACTACAGGGGCCGGAGGCACGTGGACGGAGTAGCAGAGTTGAGCTCCGAATACATAGTTACAGGGTCACGGTTTGGAAGTGTGCAGAGTCAAGGTTGTGCGACATCATGGGGCATGTAAGAGTCATGACAAGTGTCATGTGAGAGAGGCACCTGGATCCAGGTACGCAAGGCACGGGATTGCGACTTCTCGATGCACGGGTATCAACGTTGTGGGTGCACAATAGTGTGGTCTCAAAGGCATGTGTTGGAATGCTCGATTAGAGATGCACTGTTGTGACGTTTGTGAAGAGACATGGGCGTGGTACCGTGACCATGTAAGAGTTGCGGGGCGTGACACGTTAGGCATGTGGATGCAGTTACGGAAGGCACGGAGGTGAAGACCCAAGAGGCACGGAAGTGGGGTTTTTGTTGTTGCGAACAGCTATCAATCCTGTGGATGTTCAAAAGTTTGATACCAGAGGCATGCTTCCGAATACGCAGTTAGGGAGTCACGGTTGTGAAGCCTCTAGAGAGTCACGCGTGTCTGGCATCACGGGCATGGAGTGGTGTGGGGCTTTGAGAGGCATCACTGGCCCTTAACCCTCTGGATGCATGGTGGTGTGGTCGGAGAGGCTTGCTTGCTAATACTGAGGTAGGAAGGCACCATTGTGGATGCACAGGTGTGAGGTCTCTAACGGCGCGAGTGGGTGGCACCACATGCATTTGTTTGAATACTCATTTAGAGAGTCACGTTTGTACTCACGCCAGACTCATGCTGTAGGTTGGTGGCATTCGGCAGCACACGGTTTCAGAAAGGGGGAATGTTTGTGAAACATCAAAGTCACCGACGGTCACGCGTGAGTAGTATGTAGAGTCACGGCGTGTCGACGTGACGCACGTATGTCTAGGGACGGACTTGGGGCTTTATGGGGCATGGTCATCAACCGCCTGGATTGATAGTTGTGAAGTGTCTAGGGGCACCGGCTTGTGTTCGAATGCTTGGTTACTGAAGAATCAAGGAACTACATCAATAAAAATAGTCGGTTGCTTCATTATTACAGTATGATGTGCGGTTAAACCGTCTTCTGATGTTTCGATGGAGCTAGGCTCGTTCGCTTATCAACAACTTTTGATTCTGTGATGTCGTCGTAGATCTTTCTAATCTCATCGCCCATTTCGCTGGGTTCGATTGTATTCTGATCGCTAAATAGTAGCTTGCACAGTTGTTGTGCTTTCCATTGTTCTGTGCCATCCTATAAAAAGTTCAGTGAAAAAAAGGAGAAAAACCACATCAGTATTAGGTCATGCAGTTGTATGATATCTAGTAGATTTATTGCAAGTTTTAAGCGAAAACTTACGTCAAAATTATCTATCTCTTCGACGAAGTGGTTGCCATCAAAGAGATGCGCGAACCTTAGAACAGCAAACGGGGTTTCACCTTTGTTCACGTTTGGAACGCCCTGTAAAAATTCAACATCCCATCTAGTCTTTTCCTTTTCGAATTTTTCACCCAGTAATATTTCGTATACTTCTTTAAACCTGGGAACCTAGGAATGCATTTTGTTTTGTTTTAGAGAGACATGTAGTGTAATTTGTAAAACTGAAAGATGGCGTTATTTACAATTCTTACCAGTTTGTCTTTATGGTTGTGGTATTTGTTATGCTCCTTTTCTTTGATGGCTTCGTTGTTTTCCATGTTAGCAATCTGCTTAATTAGTTTGCCATCATGCACGTGTCGATCACGTTGATTTTCCAGGTATTCTAGCTTCTTCAAATCTTCAAGAGAGGTTTCTTCAGGTTCGATGATTTGAAGCTTCCTTCTATCTCTGTCGAGCACCAGTAGTGTGTATCGGTCTTCCTTTTCGAATGGCATGAATACCTGTGGCACAAAAGTTTTATTGTTAGAGGAGAGTTTACAATATAGTATTCTGTTTGAAATGCTTATTTTTATTTTGTTGTATGGAAAACACTATTACCATTTTTGCTGTTTTGAGCTTCTCTGATTGACATTTCTGAAGGAACAAAGGAACCAGGACATCCTTTTCTCGTGTGAAATCATCTCTGAAGTCCTTCATAGATTTTCTTTTATCCTTTAAACCCAGAATGTGCTGCAGGCAACAAATAAAAAATGATAAAAACGAGTTAGAAAAAATAGATCGGTACCAAGAGATTAAACAATAGTTCGAAAAAGATGAGTTTATATGATCACTGTGATTTTTTTTTTCAAAATTTACCTCTGCAAAGCTTGGGCCTAATAATAGTCTATGTCTTTTGTGTATAGTTTGGTTGCTGCTTTCCCATGCTTCTGCTAACTCATCGAGCACCTTCTTTTCCATTCCTTGACGTTTTTTCTTGTTTGCAGGCCCAAATTTTTCCTTTAGCTTTGATCCAATAAGACTTGTGCTTTTGCTGTATGGTTGATCTCTCGAGAATACTACTTTTCTGCTTACATACAGGGCAGTAGAAGAATTTTTTGTGGAGAAAGTCATTAACTAAGTAAGCTGATAAACAGTAATTTAAGGTTCTTTCCAGTTTCCTTTCTGATTTGTGTGATTGCTGCCTAACTTAATTTGAGGTGTAAAAGGAACCAAGTTACCTTTTGAATTCATCCTGCCATGTGTCACTCATGACTATGTTGTAGAGCTCATTTGCCTTATCCACGTGTAGAAACGAATGCCGGTGTTGCGGGTATTTCTTGCCACTCTCTGATTGATGCTGGTTTTTTTGTCTCGCTCTGTCAAAGAAGATAAAAAATTATGGCTGTTGTTTCTAAAAGAAATATTTGAAGTTCTAGTAATGTTGACTGATGGTAAAAATGAAAATAGTTATATTACCTTTCATGGGTGAAAAAAGGTTTGTAGTCTCTGGTTTGTAATCTTTGAGTTTTCCAGGAAGTTGATGGTCCTTTATTTGGTTGGTTTTACCAAATATGAGTGTGTATACGTACTCCGGTTTCCATTCGGCATCGACCTTGCTGGGCTGCAGGCATGTGAAAATGTATGGTTTATAGTTACATGTTGTTCACAATTGTTTTTTTAAGTGAACGACAGTGGGAGAAGCTCCCACTGACTTTTTGTATTACTCACAAAGGATCAGTTACATAGTTGTTACAACAGGGGTTTAAACGGTCCCCCGTCCGTGTGGGCTAGTGTAGCTACATCACTAATGTACCAAGTTTACAATGTAATTAGACAGGAAAGGATGAAGTTCCTCTCTGTAGTTATGGATCAGTAGCTCTAAGGGATTTCTGATTCTAGCCAACCATGACCCGAATGAGTGCTGTATCCCTCTGAAATGTTGATTGTTTCTCTCCATCCATAAACTCCAAGCAGCCAACAGAAAAAAGTCCATGAAGAGAGGTTGTCGCCAGGTCTCTCTGCCCCCATGCAGGAGTGCTATTCTACTGCCTCTGGTCGGCCAGGTCAATCCAGCCTTACTCCAGCACTGTTGACTAAAGGGGCATAAGAAGAACAAGTGTTCAATGGTTTCCTCGGGGGGGGGGGCTTTGACAGAACATGCAGGAGTAATTGTTCCCCGTGACAGCAAAGTGTCTACGTTTAAGCATATTTCTGGTATTCAGTCGATCCACCAGAAGCAACCACCCAAACAATTTAAACTTGATCGGGCTCTTGGCCTTCCAAAGCCAGCGAAAAGCCTCATCGGCCATGATCTCCTTGTAACAATGATCATAGAATTTTTTCGAAGAGAAGCGCCCGAGCGTGCATTCCCAGGTGTCATGGCGGCCATCGGCCACACACACATGCATCGAGGCCTGCTGGATTTGTCCGACCTCCTCCCTTGCCTGGGTCAAGAGGGGTAAGCTAAAGATCATGGCCGGATCAGTGGCAGTGAAAACCCTAGCAACAGAGTCATCCTCATTCAGACAGTAGGAGAAAGCCCGCGGGTACACTTCCATGATTGGAGCGTCATCGTCGCCTTCAAGCCAGACATCTTTCCAAAACAGAGAGCTAGAACCATCGCCTGGGATGACCCTGGTGATCCCTCGAAAGACCCCATTGAGCTGCATTACATCGTTCCACTAGAAAGAGCCAACGGCGTCAGTTGCATGAGGGATTTTGTTTCTGTAATACGCGCTCCAAATCAACTCCACCCAGGGGACATCCTCATGGTTATAGAATTTGAACAAATGCTTTAAGAGCAGGGCGACATTCTGTGTCTTGATATCAATTACACCAAGGCCACCACACCGCTTTGGACGGCAGACAAGTTCCCAGGCCGCAAGGGAGTTGTTTTTAACACCATCATCAGAATTTTTTGCCTAGAGACAATAGCGGTGTAATTTATCCAGATGTTCAACCACCTTCGGATGTAATTTGATTGTGCACATTGCGTAGATCAACATCAACGTCATCACAGAATTAATCAAGGTCAGTTTTGCTCCTGACGACATTAGAGAAAGTGTTGTGGATGTCTTCCTCTCAACTGCATGCTCCATCGGCATAAGATCCAACATGTTGGGCCTCGTCGTCCCCATCGGGAGACCAAGGTAGGTGAAGGGTAGGGATCCAACACAGCATCCAAACACCCCCGCCAACTCACTAGCACGCTAGTGATCAATGTTAATGGGGATAAGAGTTGATTTGTGAAAATTGATTTTTAGACCTACCGATGCAGCATAGTCTTCCAGAATAGATTTCATACGGGCAGCTTGGTCAACACACGCTTGCATAACCAATATCGTGTCGTCAGCATATTGCACGACCGGGAAATCTCCAGCATTGTCCCGAGGGAGAGGAAGATCAATAAGGCCGCTAACAAACGCATCATTAATCGCAGCTTGAAGGAGGTCCGCAGCAAGGACAAAGATGAGCGGTGAGAGAGGGTCACCCTGTCGCACGCCACATTTGCATTGGAATTTCCGACCAGGGAATCCATTAAGGAGTACCAAAGAGACCCCAGAACCAAAAATCGTTTCCATCCAACCTAGCCACTTATCATCAAAACCCATATGATTCATGATCTCAAGCATGGGAGCATGTTCAATCGTGTCAAACGCCTTGGCGAAGTCAAGCTTGAGGAGGATTATCTCCCGCTCTGAGGCGTGACATTGATGGATATATTCAAAGGTCCACGCCAAGCAATCTTGGATCGTCCTCGCCTTAATGAAGCCGTACTGGTTCTTGTGGATGATTTTAAGAATGACTTTCTGTAGCCGATTAGCCAGGATTTTTGTGATGATTTTCAGACAGAGTTCAGTAAAGTGATTGGTCTGTAATCATTCGCAGTTTCTGGAGAAGAGATCTTAGGGATCAGAGTGATGTAGCCCTTACTAATGCTGGTGATATCAAGTCCCCCAGCTTGGAAATCATGGCACATTTTGTAGAAGTCTGTTTTGATAATCTGCCAGCAACTCTTAAGAAAACATCCATTAAAGCCATCAGGGCCAGGAGCCCTGTCACTGGGCATTTCCTTAATAACAGCGTCAATCTCCTCATTGGTGAAAGGTGCCTACAATTGGTCCAGCCCCTCAATCCTGCGGATGATTCTAGAGAGATGAAATTGCATATTAGTGGGTTTAGAAGAACCTAAATGCTCCTTATAGTTTTTATACAGCACTCCCTCTTTGCCAACATGGTCATTAATTTCCACATTATCCTGACGAAGTGTGGCAATAGAGTTGTGCCTATATCTCTCAGTGGCCAGAGATTGGTGTTTTCATCGGCAAACCTGAAAAACCTGATCGTACATCTTTTCCTCCAATACTCATTCTGATACTTGAGCAATGTCTGCAAATGGAGTTTTAAGATATGTCTAAAGTTTGAATCCTGAATAAAGAGAGGTCTTTTGTCCTCAAGATTGTCCATCATAGCTAGTACCTCATTGCTGCTCTGTATCATATTTTTCAGCTTCGAGATACCTCTACTCCATCTCTTGAGATCATATCTTAGTGTTTTAAGTTTTTACAAATGATAGCAGCAGAATTCTGAGCATGACAAGGCTTGGACCAGGAGGCAGCAACCGCATCAGAGAAACCCTCGTGGTTGACCCAGAAATTCTCAAAGCGAAAAAGCTTGGACTTGGGGATTTTAGATTCAATTGCTACCACACATGGGATATGATCAGAAACCGGTTTCCCCAACGGCAGGATCATCGTATTTGGAAAGGAGGTGGTCCAGCAGGTGGATGAGAAGAACCAATCCAGCTGTTCGAGCAGAGGATCATCCTGCATGTTGCTCCATGTGTATGTTCTGCCCTTTACAGGGAGTTCCATCAAGGATTGCGCCCGAATGATTTCATTAAAGAGTAACATATCTGTAGCATCGCCACCCGGTTTGTTTCTGTTACTCGTAGAGCGAATGAAGTTGAAATCGCCAAGGATCAACCAGTTTTCATCATTAGGTATGTTTAGATCAAACAACCAATTCATAAAATCCACCCTACGCTGACCCGTGCAAGGCCCATAGACATTGATCAGCTTCCACGATCCACTGGATTGAGTAGCAATAAAAGAAACACCGACCGCAAATGAATCAACATACCAAGGCGTGCCCACAAACACAGAACTATTCCAGATAGTAATAAGGCCACCCGAAGCACCCACAGAAGGTGAAAACACAAACTTATCAAAGCGTTTGGGGCAGAAAGATTTAATAAACGCTAAATCAAAAGATTCACGCTTAGTTTCCTGGATACATAGCACAGAACAACCGCTAGTATCAATATCATTTCGAAGAGCCAAAAGTTTTTTTATCAGAATTGATGCCTCTGGTATTCCACGACAATACATTCCACGATTTATTCATTGGCAAAGGAGCGATCAGTCGCTGGCTCTAGAGGATGAGCGCTGGCCATCCAGCAGCTTCTTAGGAGATAGAGCTTCCTGCGCAATCCCGCAACGGCTGCCCATCTGTTGGAGTTCTTCAATTGAAGTAGGAGGTGGACTTGCATCAGCAACAACCTGCACAGGAGCAGCAGCCAAACAAACCGCAGTGACAAACGAGGTTTCATGGGGTTTCACCCTTGACTTGGAGCGTTTGGTGTCAGTAGCCTGATTGATCTTAAAGCCATCATATTTATTTGATCTTGTGCCTCTTCTGACAGCAGTGGTGTCAAGCGGCACCAGAACATTACGAGACTGAGGTGCGTTGTATAGAGAGGAGGAGGCAATCACCTGAAGAGCAGTACCTTGATCTGACAGTGAGGCTGACTGAAACTCTGCATCATCAGATACAAGCTGAGGGATTGCTTTGAGACCAGGAGAGCGAGCAGACAGCTCCCAATCAGCATCAGTCAGCTCAGACCTGAAATCACAAGACTCCTGCAGCAGAGAATTGGGGACGACAACAACACCCAACTGAAAGGTTGAACCGAAAATGACTGACAGAATATCAAACTCTGGGACAACACCTTCAAGCCAGGCCGCAGCTATAACATTCTGTTGGTTTTGGATGACCCTGAATGGATTCAGAGGTAGCATAACTGATGCGGGTTGCTCAAAAGTGAGTGCAGGCGTATATATGCGTTTAAGCATCCCCCCAATCCAAAGCAGAAGCTCACGGTCGACAGCCACAAAGAAATTGACAGAGCCTCCACCCGCTCTGACGAACGCGAGGCATGCAGCAGGGTTCCCAAGAACAAAACTATCTACCAGCGCTTCCACAGCATGAAACTCAGCATCAGAAGACCAAACATCAGACAGATTATCCTGAATATTGTGCTCCGGGTCCACACCATCCATCAGAGACGGCCCATCACATTGGAAGAAATTTCTGAAACTGAATCCTGTGTATGGTGGAGGAACCACAGGCCACATGCGCCATCCATTTTCCTGAATGTGTTCCTGTTCAGGTTCCGGGGCATTCCAGGCAGCTTCATTCAGAGCATCTTGCGCGTTCATCTCATCAATTCTTGCCTGCTGCATGAGGGTGTAGTATGGAAGCTCATATGGGTGAGGTGAAGCATTCAGAAGGGGAGGAACATCCTCATTACCAATGAGATTGGGGATTGTATTTCTGCCATTGAGCACATACACTGGAACTGACCAAGAACGAGCAAGACCCGGCAGCAATCCAACTCTCGTGACCAAGAGACTACGAGGTACCTCAGCAACATCCTTAATATGACACTTAACCAGGACTCGAGCTTTGTTATGACCCGGATGCGGCCAAACAAGCAGTTTTCCAAAATTAGAAACAACCTTATGGATATAGTGCTCCGTCTGATAATCCATAGGAAAAGCAAGAAACATGACCCAAACCTCATATTCAAAAGCAGGCATGCGCATATTTATACTTTCATCATGAGGAACTAAGGAAAAGGTGGAATCATCAGTCAGGGCGTGAGGCCCCTTGAAGGAAATGTGCCCTAGAGGCAATAATAAAGTATTATATATTTCCTTATATCATGATAAATGTTTATTATTCATGCTAGAATTGTATTAACCGGAAAAATAATACATGTGTGAATACATAGACAAACAAAGTGTCACTAGTATGCCTCTACTTGACTAGCTCGTTAATCAAAGATGGTTATGTTTCCTAGCCATAGACATGAGTTGTTATTTGATTAACGGGATCACCTCATTAGAAGAATGACGTGATTGACATGACCCATTACGTTAGCTTAGCACCCGATCGTTTAGTATGTTGCTATTGCTTTCTTCATGACTTATACATGTTCCTATGACTATGAGATTATGCAACTCCCGTTTACCGGAGGAACACTTTGTGTGCTACCAAACGTCACAACGTAACTGGGTGATTATAAAGGTGCTCTACAGGTGTCTCCAAAGGTACTTGTTGGGTTGGCGTATTTTGAGATTAGGATTTGTCACTCCGATTGTCGGAGAGGTATCTCTGGGCCCACTCGGTAATGCACATCACTATAAGCCTTGCAAGCATTGTGACTAATAAGTTAGTTGCGGGATGATGTGTTACGGAACGAGTAAAGAGACTTGCCGGTAACGAGATTGAACTAGGTATCGAGATACCGACGATCGAATCTCGGGCAAGTAACATACTGATGACAAAGGGAACAACGTATGTTGTTATGCGGTCTGACCGATAAAGATCTTCGTAGAATATGTGGGAGCCAATATGGGCATCCAGGTCCCGCTATTGGTTATTGACGGGAGACGTGTCTCGGTCATGTCTACATAGTTCTCGAACCCGTAGGGTCCGCACGCTTAAAGTTACGATGACAGTTTTATTATGAGTTTATGTATGTTGATGTACCGAAGGAGTTCGGAGTCCCGGATGAGATCGGGGACATGACGAGGAGTCTCGAAATGGTCGAGACGTAAAGATCGATATATTGGACGACTATATTCGGACTTCAGAAAGGTTCCGAGTGATTCGGGTATTTTTCGGAGTACCGGAGAGTTACGGGAATACGTATTGGGCCTTATTGGGCCATACGGGAAAGAAGAAAAAGGGCCTCAAGGGTGGCCGCACCCCTCCCCTTAGTCTGGTCCGAATTAGACTAGGGAAGGGGGGCGCCCCCTTCCTTCCTTCTCTTTTTCCCTTCCTCTTTTCCTATTCCATATGGGAAGTGGAATCCTACTAGGACTAGGGAGTCCTAGGAGGACTCCACACTTGGTGCGCCCCTCCTAGGGCCGGCCTCCTCCTCCCTTGCTCCTTTATATACGGGGGCAGGGGGGCACCCCAGAGACACAAACAATTGATCCTTGAGATCTCTTAGCCGTGTGCGGTGCCCCCCTCCACCAAATTACACCTCGATAATACCGTTGCGGAGCTTAGGCGAAGCCCTGCGTCGGTGGAACATCATCATCGTCACCACGCCGTCGTGCTGACGAAACTCTCCCTCAACACTCGGCTGGATCGGAGTTCGAGGGACGTCATCGAGCTGAACGTGTGTAGAACTCGGAGGTGCCGTGCGTTCGGTACTTGATCGGTCGGATCGTGAAGACGTACGACTACATCAACCGCGTTGTAATAACGCTTCCGCTGTCGGTCTACGAGGGTACGTGGACAACGCTCTCCCCTCTCGTTGCTATGCATCACCATGATCTTGCGTGTGCGTAGGAATTTTTTTGAAATTACTACGTTCCCCAACAGTGGCATCCGAGAATGGTTTTATGCGTTGATGCTATGCACGAGTAGAACACAAGTGAGTTGTGGGCGATATAAGTCATACTGCTTACCAGCATGTCATACTTTGGTTCAGCGGTATTGTGAGATGAAGCGGCCCGGACCGACATTACGCGTACGCTTACGCGAGACTGGTTTCACCGTTCGGAGCACTCGTTGCTTAAAGGTGACTGGCGGGTGTCTGTCTCTCTCACTTTAGTTGAACCGAGTGTGGCTACGCCCGGTCCTTGCGAAGGTTAAAACAGCACCAACTTGACAAACTATCGTTGTGGTTTTGATGCGTAGGTAAGAACGGTTCTTGCTAAGCCCGTAGCAGCCACGTAAAACTTGCAACAACAAAGTAGAGGACGTCTAACTTGTTTTTGCAGGGCATGTTGTGATGTGATATGGTCAAGACATGATGTGATATAATGTGTTGTATGAGATGATCATGTTTTGTAACCGAGTTATCAGCAACTGGCAGGAGCCATATGGTTGTCGCTTTATTGTATGAGATGCAATCGCCATGTAATAGTTTTACTTTATCACTAAGCGGTAGCGATAGTCGTAAAAGTAATAAGTTGGCGAGACGATAACGATACTATGATGGAGATCAAGGTGTCGAGCCGGTGACGATGGTGATCATGATGGTGCTTCGGAGATGGTGATCACAAGCACGGTGCTTCGGAGATGGAGATCACAAGCACAAGATGATGATGGCCATATCATATCACTTATATTGATTGCATGTGATGTTAATCCTTTATGCATCTTATCTTGCTTTGATTAACGGTAGCATTATAAGATGATCTCTCACTAAAATTTCAAGATAAAAGTGTTCTCCCTGAGTATGCACCGTTGCAAAAGTTCTTCGTGCTGAGACACCACGTGTTAATCGGGTGTGATAGGCTCTACGTTCAAATACAACGGGTGCAAAACAGTTGCACACGCGGAATACTCGGGTTAAACTTGACGAGCCTAGCATATACAGATATGGCCTCGGAACACAGAGACCGAAAGGTCGAGCGTGAATCATATAGTAGATATGATCAACATAGTGATGTTCACCATTGAAACTACTCCATCTCACGTGTTAATCGGACATGGTTTAGTTGCTTTGGATCACGTAATCACTTAGATGATTAGAGAGATGTCTATCTAAGTGGGAGTTCTTAAGTAATATGATTAATTGAACTTAAATTTATCATGAACTTAGTACCTGATAGTATCTTGCTTGTCTATGTTAATTGTAGATAAATGGCCCGTGCCATTGTTCCGTTTAATTTTAATGCATTCCTTGAGAAAGCAAAGTTGAAAGATGATGGTAGCAATTACACGGACTGGGTCCGTAACTTGAGGATTATCCTCATTGCTGCATAGAAAAATTACGTCCTGGAAGCACCGCTAGGTGTACCACCTGCACCAGCAACTGCAGACATTGTGAATGCCTGGCAGTCACGTGTTGATGACTACTCGATAGTTCAGTGTGCCATGCTTTACGGCTTAGAACCGGGTCTTCAACGACGTTTTGAACGTCATGGAGCATATGAGATGTTTCAGGAGTTGAAGTTAATATTTCAAGCAAATGCCCGAATTGAGAGATATGAAGTCTCCAATAAGTTCTATAGCTGCAAGATGGAAGAGAATAGTTCTGTCAGTGAGCATATACTCAAAATGTCTGGGTATAACAATCACTTGATTCAACTGGGAGTTAATCTTCCGGATGATAGCGTCATTGACAGAATTCTTCAATCACTGCCACCAAGCTACAAGAGCTTCGTGATGAACTATAATATGCAAGGGATGAGTAAGACAATTCCCGAGCTCTTCGCAATGCTAAAGGCTGCGGAGGTAGAAATCAAAAAGGAGCATCAAGTGTTGATGGTCAGTAAAACCACTAGTTTCAAGAAAAAGGGCAAAGGGAAGAAGAAAGGAAACTTCAAGAAGAACAGCAAGCAAGTTGTTGTTCAGGAGAAGAAATCCAAGTCTGGACCTAAGCCTGAAACTGAGTGTTTCTACTGTAAGCAGACTGGCCACTGGAAGCGGAACTGCCCCAAGTTTTTGGCGGAAAAGAAGGATGGCAAGGTTAACAAAGGTATATGTGATATACATGTTATCGATGTGTACCTTACCAATGCTCGTAGTAGCACCTGGGTATTTGATACTGGTTCTGTTGCTAATATTTGCAACTCAAAATAGGGGCTACGGATTGAGCGGAGATTGGCTAAGGACGAGGTGACGATGCGCGTGGGAAATGGTTCCAAAGTCGATGTGATCGCCGTCGGCACGCTACCTCTACATCTACCTTCGGGATTAATATTAGACCTAAATAATTGTTATTTGGTGACAGCGTTGAGCATGAACATTATATCTGGATCTTGTTTAATGCGAGACGGTTATTCATTTAAATCAGAGAATAATGGTTGTTCTATTTATATGAATAATATCTTTTATGGTCATGCACCCTTGAAGAGTGGTCTATTTTTAATGAATCTCGATAGTAGTGATACACATATTCATAATGTTGAAGCCAAAAGATGCAGAGTTAATAATGACAGTGCAACTTATTTGTGGCACTGCCGTTTGGGTCATATCGGTGTAAAGCGCATGAAGAAACTCCATACTGATGGAATTTTGGAATCACTTGATTTTGAATCACTTGGTACTTGCGAACCGTGCCTCATGGGCAAGATGACCAAAACATCGTTCTCCGGTACTATGGAGAGAGCAATAGATTTGTTGGAAATTATACATACAGATGTATGTGGTCCGATGAATATTGAGGCTCGTGGCGGATATCGTTATTTTCTCACCTTCACAGATGATTTAAGCAGATATGGGTATATCTACTTAATGAAACATAAGTCTGAAACATTTGAAAAGTTCAAACAATTCCAGAGTGAAGTTGAAAATCATCGTAACAAGAAAATAAAGTTTCTACGATCAGATCGTGGAGGAGAATATTTGAGTTACGAGTTTGGTCTACATTTGAAACAATGCGGAATAGTTTCGCAACTCACGCCACCCGGAACACCACAGCGTAATGGTGTGTCCGAACGTCGTAATCGCACTTTACTAGATATGGTGCGATCTATGATGTCTCTTACTAATTTACCGCTATCGTTTTGGGGTTATGCTTTAGATACGGCTGCATTCACGTTAAATAGGGCACCATCAAAATCCATTGAGACGACGCCTTATGAACTATGGTTTGGCAAGAAACCAAAGTTGTCGTATCTTAAAGTTTGGGGTTGCGATGCTTATGTGAAGAAACTTCAACCTGATAAGCTCAAACCCAAATCGGAGAAATGTATCTTCATAGGATACCCAAAGGAGACAGTTGGGTACACCTTCTATCACAGATCCGAAGGCAAGACATTCGTTGCTTAGTATGGATCCTTTCTAGAGAAGGAGTTTCTCTCGAAAGATGTGAGTGGGAGGAAAGTAGAACTTGATGAGGTAACTGTACCTGCTCCCTTATTGGAAAGTAGTTCATCACAGAAATCTGTTCCTGTGACTCCTACACCAATTAGTGAGGAAGTTAATGATGATGATCATGTAACTTCAGATCAAGTTAGTACCAAACCTCGTAGGTAAAGCAGAGTAAGATCCGCACCAGAGTGGTACAGTAATCCTCTTCTGGAGGTCATGTTACTAGACCATGGCGAACCTACGAACTATGAAGAAGCGATGGTGAGCCCAGATTCCGCAAAATGGCTTGAGGCCATGAAATCTGAGATAAGATCCATATATGAGAACAAAGTATGGACTTTGATTGACTTGCACAATGATCGGCGAGCCATTGAGATTAAATGGATCTTCAAGAGGAAGACGGACACTGATAGTAGTGTTACTATCTACAAAGCTAGAATTGTCGAAAAAAAGGTTTTCGACAAGTTCAAAGTGTTGACTACGATGAGAGTTTCTCACTCGTATCTATGCTTAAGTCTGTCCGAATCATGTTAGCAATTGCCGCATTTTATGAAATATGGCAAAGGGATAAACAAAACTGCATTCCTTAATGGATTTATTAAAGAAGAGTTGTATATGATGCAACCAGGAGGTTTTGTCAATCCTAAAAGTGCTAACAAAATATGCAAGCTCCAGCGATCCATCTATGGACTGGTGCAAGCATCTCGGAGTTGGAATATACACTTTGATAAGTTTATCAAAGAATATAGTGTTATACAGACTTGCGGTGAAGCCTGTATTTACAAGAAAGTGAGTGGGAGCACTACAGCATTTCTGATAAGTATATGTGAATGACATATTGTTGATCGGAAATAATGTAGAATTATTCTGCAAAGCATAAAGGAGTGTTTGAAAGAAGTTTTTCAAAGATAGACCTCGGTGAAGCTGCTTACATATTGAGCATCAAGATCTATAGAGATAGATCAAAACGCTTGATAAGTTTTTTCAATGAGTACATACCTTAACAAGATTTTGAAGTAGTTCAAAATAGAACAGTCAAAGAAAGAGTTCTTGCCTGTGTTACAAGGTGTGAAATTGAGTAAGACTCAAAACCCGACCACGGCAGAAGATAGAAAGAGAATGAAAGTCATTCCCTATGCCTTGGCCATAGGTTCTATAAAGTATGCCATGCTGTGTACCAGATCTATTGTATACCCTACACTGATTTTGGCAAGGGAGTACAATAGTGATCTAGGAGTAGATCACTGGACAGCGGTCAAAATTATCCTTAGTGGAATAAGGATATGTTTCTCAATTATGGAAGTGACAAAAGGTTCATCGTAAAGGGTTACGTCGATGCAAGTTTTGACACTAAATCTAGATGACTCTGAGTCTCGGTCTAGATACATATTGAAAGTGGGAGCAATTAGCTAGAGTAGCTCCGTGCAGAGCATTGTAGACATAGAAATTTGCAAAATACTTACGGATCTGGATGTGACAGACCCGTTGACTAAAATTATCTCACAATCAAAACATGATCACACCTTAGTACTCTTTGGGTGTTAATCACATAGCGATGTGAACTAGATTATTGACTCTAGTAAACCCTTTGAGTGTTGGTCACATAGAGATGTGAACTATGGGTGTTAATCACATGGTGATGTGAGTTATTGATGTTAAGTCACATGGCGATGTGAACTAGATTATTGACTCTAGTGCAAGTGGGAGACTGAAGGAAATGTGCCCTAGAGGCAATAATAAAGTATTATATATTTCCTTATATCATGATAAATGTTTATTATTCATGCTAGAATTGTATTAACCGGAAAAATAATACATGTGTGAATACATAGACAAACAAAGTGTCACTAGTATGCCTCTACTTGACTAGCTCGTTAATCAAAGATGGTTATGTTTCCTAGCCATAGACATGAGTTGTTATTTGATTAACGGGATCACCTCATTAGAAGAATGACGTGATTGACATGACCCATTACGTTAGCTTAGCACCCGATCGTTTAGTATGTTGCTATTGCTTTCTTCATGACTTATACATGTTCCTATGACTATGAGATTATGCAACTCCCGTTTACCGGAGGAACACTTTGTGTGCTACCAAACGTCACAACGTAACTGGGTGATTATAAAGGTGCTCTACAGGTGTCTCCAAAGGTACTTGTTGGGTTGGTGTATTTCGAGATTAGGATTTGTCACTCCGATTGTCGGAGAGGTATCTCTGGGCCCACTCGGTAATGCACATCACTATAAGCCTTGCAAGCATTGTGACTAATAAGTTAGTTGCGGGATGATGTGTTACGGAACGAGTAAAGAGACTTGCCGGTAACGAGATTGAACTAGGTATCGAGATACCGACGATCGAATCTCGGGCAAGTAACATACTGATGACAAAGGGAACAACGTATGTTGTTATGCGGTCTGACCGATAAAGATCTTCGTAGAATATGTGGGAGCCAATATGGGCATCCAGGTCCCGCTATTGGTTATTGACCGGAGACGTGTCTCGGTCATGTCTACATAGTTCTCGAACCCGTAGGGTCCGCACGCTTAAAGTTACGATGACAGTTTTATTATGAGTTTATCTATGTTGATGTACCGAAGGAGTTCGGAGTCCCGGATGAGATCGGGGACATGACGAGGAGTCTCGAAATGGTCGAGACGTAAAGATCGATATATTGGACGACTATATTCGGACTTCGGAAAGGTTCCGAGTGATTCGGGTATTTTTCGGAGTACCGGAGAGTTACGGGAATACGTATTGGGCCTTATTGGGCCATACGGGAAAGAAGAAAAAGGGCCTCAAGGGTGGCCGCACCCCTCCCCTTGGTCTGGTCCGAATTGGACTAGGGAAGGGGGGTGCCCCCTTCCTTCCTTCTCTTTTTCCCTTCCTCTTTTCCTATTCCATATGGGAGGTGGAATCCTACTAGGACTAGGGAGTCCTAGTAGGACTCCACACTTGGTGCGCCCCTCCTAGGGCCGGCCTCCTCCTCCCTTGCTCCTTTATATACGGGGGCAGGGGGGCACCCCAGAGACACAAACAATTGATCCTTGAGATCTCTTAGCCGTGTGCGGTGCCCCCCTCCACCAAATTACACCTCGATAATACCGTTGCGGAGCTTAGGCGAAGCCCTGCGTCGGTGGAACATCATCATCGTCACCACGCCGTCGTGCTGACGAAACTCTCCCTCAACACTCGGCTGGATCGGAGTTCGAGGGACGTCATCGAGCTGAACGTGTGTAGAACTCGGAGGTGCCGTGCGTTCGGTACTTGATCGGTCGGATCGTGAAGACGTACGACTACATCAACCGCGTTGTAATAACGCTTCCGCTGTCGGTCTACGAGGGTACGTGGACAACGCTCTCCCCTCTCGTTGCTACGCATCACCATGATCTTGCGTGTGCGTAGGAATTTTTTTGAAATTACTACGTTCCCCAACACCCCTCTCTAATCGCAGCATCTCTACTCTCCATATCCGCAAAAACCACACAGCCTATGCCCAGCGGGTAAATAAAATCATCCACCAAACCATACTCTAAATCCATAGTGATAATGCGGCAGACCTCGGCAAGCCAGAACTCCTTTTGATGATCAGGGATTGGAGGATCGACGGAGACAATGGCGTACCTATCATGGTTGAGGGGAGGATCATCCACCACCATGACATGGTGTTGAACTCGATGAGCAGGGCCCCGATCAAAGGTCGATCCGTCCGGAGCAAAGGAGAACGGGCACACCGGGAAGTTTGCCATAGCTCGAGATGCCAGAGAGTATGTAGCCGCCGGGGGAGAGGTCGCCGGTGGAAGGCAGAGCGGTAGCTGGTGCGGAGGCGATGGCGATGAAAGTGGAGGTGGCAAGCTCGAGGAAGATGTCTGCTCACCCGATTGGGATTTTTGGCAGGCGGAATTGACTACACCCTGACCAGGGAGGCGTATCGTCAAGCAGTGGGAGGTGGCCACGTCTGAGAAGCGTGGGATTTTCTGTTTCTGTTTCCAAACCCAGCCTGCACGCGTATCCCGAATAGCGCGGGCCATACCAACAACCATAGAGTTACCAACTACAGACGTATCCAAACACCCCGAGGAAAGATCTTCTCAGATTGTGTTGCTTGCGGTGATTTTTGTATCCAAGCCCAATGCGGTACAGCTTTGCAGTAACTGGGCTTACGGGCCACATGACCCAGACGATGACAAAGGGAACATCGACGAAGCCCAAGACATAACTTAACTGCGTGATCAGCCGCGGAACAAGCATTGCAGAGAGAAGCAGTAGGAGCTGGGCCCACCTTGCATGGCACATGCTTGTGAGAGTTTGTACGTGAAGAGAAACAGGGGCAATCCCCAGAGACATCCCCACAGCATTGACAAAAGATCCCAGTACAAGTCTCTGCAACATGTCCAAGTCTATCACAAATGGAACAATGTTTGAGCCATTTATAAATATAATCCTTGGTTGGGACCGACGTAATTTGCACCATTAGCTTGACACTGTCATTATCATATCCAGCCTGCCAACCATCCAGGATGGAATACATAGTATTATCGGGAATGGAATCCCATAAACCTTTAGTGAACAACTCTCCTCGAAAAGAAGGTAACGTGGCCGAAATATCGGAGGAGATAGGTAAAGATATGGTCCCAATCCGAAAATTATCCTGAGAAACCGGAGCCAAAAAACTGCCAAAAGAAATCTCCGCAGGAGGCTCACCGGAATGTAAGTCCGTCGGCGGCGAGATCAAACCCAATTTCTGAAACACTGATACCGAAGCAGGATCCATAGGCACATTATGATGTGAAGATAACCACTTAGATCTAATGGTCGGACCCGGGGAAGAAGCCAGACCATTAAGCTCAGTATCCGCATGCCAAGATTGGATCCGGGGCTGAGAGACCACTCCACGATGCAAATGAAAGTGGCAGATAAAGTCCGGCCAGATACGGTCTCGTAAGCCAAAGATGAAATGACCCACACGATTTGATGCCACCGAGAACCGAAAATGACGAACACCCAAACGTATAACATTGAACCCATCACTGATCCCTCCAATACAAGATTGGAGAGCCAAACCAACAGACTCCACCGAGAGGGGAAAGGAAGCCGAGGAGAAAGAAACCTCAAGAAAGAACTCCTTTAAGCCGGGGTTGGGGACGTAGTGAACCGTAGATCCAAACCGTGCACGCACCTGTGCCTCGACCTTAAGGCCAGGGGAGAAGTCCCAATGGAGGAGGCCATCCATGTTAATAAACTAATTACGGTAATAAAGAAATCAAGTTATTTGACGTGTATGTAGTGGTAACTTACATGAAAATCCTCTCTGTCCTTGACCAGTTCTTTCCCATTATAGTATTTCGCAAATTGGGCCGTGAAGTGACCGCATTGTGTTCCTTCTTGCTTTGGTGTGCAGACCCTGTGAGGTCTTTCTGCTATCCTTTCCCAGTCTGGTTCGTTCTTGTGTTTTAGTCTGTGGTGCTTGTTCATCAGCACGGACATCCTTCTCATCTGTTATTGCATTATGGTTTTGTTGTTTGGGTGCGGCATTGTGGAAAGTAAGAGTATCATACTATCATGAGGAAAATAGGAAATCAATGTACAAAAAGTACGTACCAGTTCTTCTCGATGCACGTGGTGTTGACTCCAAGACAAATCGGCGTAGTTTACGTAGTTCAGTGAGTCAAGGATGTCGATGCTATCTCTGTACTTGTTCAGTACATAGAGCATGTAGTGGTTGTTTGTGTGATGAGGTATCATGATCTACGTCGGGAGAGGAGATCATTGTTGATGTAAAAATTGAATTTCATTTTATCGTTGAAGCTCAAAGAGAATAGGTCATGTGCTAAGTAATAATACTGAACTTACAATCTTCGAATGGAGGATGTCTTTACCTCCCACGAGGAGTTCAAATCCTTTTAGTGCTTCGTCCTCGTTGAATTCTGATAGCTCTCTGTTATCATAATTGAGACCGAGCACCAGCTTCAAGAAAGAGAGTGTGTGGTTTTAGTTAAATATTCTATCGTAGTAATGGCGGTGGTGTTTTTGTGGGTGAGGTATGCATACATTTGCGAAACATGCATGGAGTACAGTTGTGTCGTCTGGGTTGAATTGTTCTTGTTCTTTCCATTCCTCCAGTAACGCGTTTAGCATGGAGCCCTCCATCTGTGTTTCTTTTTTTCCTGCATGTTCCATGAAGGATTTTGCTGAAATGGAGTCTTCTCGGTTTGAGTTTTTATATTTATATAGCACTTGTCTGCAAGGAGGGTTTGGAAGTAGGTGAGTGAATTATTAGTTGGATGTTAGAGAATCTGTAGCTCTCTGTAATTGCTTCCATGGAACTAGGAGAATCTGCTTACCCTGCGCATTCTCTCTGTCCTTGTCGGCTCATCAGATATCTATAGAGTTGTATGGCCTTTTCTCTGTAAATGAAATCTCCTGGAACAAGTGATGCAACCTTGACTTTCCCAGGTTCCATGCTTGGTCGTTTGAATGGCCTCTTAATTGAGATTATGTTTGCTGAGCTGATCTCTGATGATTGAATCGTTGAGGATTTTGGGGATCTTCTTTGTACTCTTGCAAGATGCCTTGCCTTTTTCTTGTCGTGACCTAACTGCACCTGCTCGTTAGGCTGCCTAGGTGTTGGTGATTCCTTTTGTGTGCTGTTGTTTTTGATGCTCGGTTCTACTGAGATTGTAGCATCGCGTTTCCTCTGTTCAAGTATCTTTTCTGTTAAATCCTTCTCTTTCTGCTTCTTTTCTTCTTGTGCATGTTTCACCTCGGGTGATGTTCCTGGTTTGCGATCTTCGTCAACAGGGTTCTTGTTCTCTTTGGAAAGCTCTTGTTGGCTAGTTGGTACGCTCTTTGTCCTGTTATCACCTTCTAAAGTAGAGCCTGTTATGTCTTCTGTCTTTTTATTTGGGGGTGGTCTGTCTGGTTCTATCGATGGATCTTTCCCTTCGTCTTCTTTTTGTAAATCAGTGTCTGGCTGCGCGTGTTGTTCCCTCTGTAAACTAGCATCTGTCTGGGCTTGTTCTTCCGTGAGTGCTTCTTTAGACGCTTTGGTGGTATCCTTGCTGCTCACATGATAATCTTCTTTCTCCTCATCGCTGCTTGTGTCATTGATGTCAATATCTTGTATCTCTTGAGCGCTCGTCCCAATGTGCTCGGGAGTTGGAGGAATCTCTTCTTGAATTATGTCACAACGTATTCGTTGCATTTCACTGTCTTCCATATCGACCTCAGAGTTCAGCATATCTATTAAAATAAAAAATAAAAAATTATTGGTGTGTCTCTGAAAATTATATAAGTAGAATTTTACTTTGTTGTCTTCAGAAAGAGAAAGCTTTGGTGTAGTTGATTAATGACAGTGCGGCTGTATCTCTGTATTGGCTGATTATTTGATAGAGAATTTTCTTCCTCAACTCCGGGACTTGTTCTTCTGTTAGGTACACTGTTTCTCCATCGTCGGTGTAGTGCTTTGCGTTCATGAACATATAGAACGCACAGTCGAGTCTGCAGGTAGAAGGATGATTGGTTATTGTCGTTGTCCAAAGATGGTTGGGCAGTTTAGGTGAAGTTGTCCTAACGTCCTATGTTTTTTATGGATTGCATTAATAATTTAATTGTTACAGTGAGTAAGGAAAAGGAGAAAGGTTTGTAGTGCTTACGTTGCTCTCTGAAGTGGCACCTGCATTTTGACCTTTTCGAAATGGTCAATACTACTTGGAGACAGCTGGAGCAATTTGCTTACTTGCTTCCATATCCTCTTTACTCTGCTTGTTACTGTGTTGAAGTAATCCATTGTGCCTTGATATTCATCTGGTAAAGAGTCAAGGAGTTCAAAGCGCTCTTTTTTCATGTTTATTGTAACAACGAAGTAGTGGCCCATAACTCCTTCTCGAACAGGCCCGCCTATGCAAACTGGTAGAAAGAACTGCAAAATGCAAAATAAATAAATAAGGGATCCTTCTTGGATTTAGTCATGATTTGTTGATCGTTAGACGGAATTGTAGTGCCGAGATTGTATTTCTTATCTGTAACATGAGATGTGCTTACTATGTCGAAATCTTGTAGTTGCTCTCCTTCTTCCAGATCAAGGAATCTTTTAAGCCTTTTAGGCATTGTCTTGTCTCTGACGTGTGCTTCGTCTTTATTTTTGAACTCCAATGGATCTTCGTGGTTGGCCATGCGTATTGATGCCTGCTTTTTTTGTCACATGTGCGTAAAATAGATTTGTAAATTCAATTGTACAGAAAGGTTGATTGATCGATAGAGTGATATTCATTGTTGAAACTTGAGGTTTACTTACGGTGTTGTATATTGATAGAATCTTTCTCTTTGTGCCCCTGAATTGCTTTTTCAACATCTGTAGCATGACTGCCATGGTTTCGCTGCGCACTGCCTTTCCAGACTTGAAGCTTTCTGCCATGAGGCTCACCGTTACTGTTGACGTCTCTGTATTTATAAAAATCTCGTGCCTGCAACATATATATATATATATATAAATTTACAGGTATACATGTAAAATGTTTAAGGGAGAAAATCATTGGAAGAATATAATTCGTTGGTGGTAACATGAACTTACCCTTTGTCCTTATTCGCTGTCATGACGTTGTTGTACAGGCATTCGATCCCTTCATCTTTTGTGCCTTCTTTGATGGCCAGGTTTTGTATGATCAATGGCTCACGTTCTGTTTGAGTGCCGTCCTGGCTTACCGTCGTGTTTGTGGCAGCAACATCTTTTATAGCACAATGTTTCTTGTCTGATGGTGCGGCCTTTTTCTTGTTGTTGTCTAACTTTCTCTCTGGAATGTTTGCTGCATGGTCTTCCAATGCACCGTGGCCCTTTGCTTCTTTGCTTGTGTCTGCGTGCGTGTCTTGTTGAGGTTTCTACGTTATCGTGCAAAAGTGTGGTTAAAAAATAATTAAATATCTCGTTATTTTCATTGTAGTTTAGTGTCCGTTCCCTAAGAAAAATACTCAAATGTTCAGTGTGTCTTTGAACGTTTTTTTGTAGCTTCACCTTTTCTGTCGTTTCCGCCGGTGCTGCCTCTTCGAGCTTTTCTTCTTTGAGTGGAGGTTTTTGGAGCTCCTCTGGATCTTTTTTGTTTTGTTCATCTGTGGTGTCGTCGTTTTTGTCTTGTGGCTGTTGAGACATAGTGGTAGGTAAATGAGATTGCATTTGTGTCTTTGTTCACTCAAATATCTAATTTCCTTAAAAGCGGGTTATCTCACTTCACCTTTTCAGTCTTTTGCGTCGACATTGGCATTCCTGTTATTTCTTGCTCGGACGGCGAAGGTTTTCTGGCTTGGTCTACGGCGGTTACGCTGTCCGTTGTTGGAAGAACATCTTCAGCTTGTTCCATTCCCTTGCGTTGTTGTGTTTGTTGGTCTTGAATATTGGTGCTCTCTTCTGTTTCTTGCATCTGTCGGAACGCAAAAAAGTAATTAAAATGTGTCTTTGTTTCTTTCTGGTGGGTGCATTTTTTTATATGCTATAGAAAGAGGTTTTGTAGCTTGACCTCTACATTCAATCTCTCTTTTGCCGTTCCTGTCACTTCTTCTCTGTCTTCTGGAGTTTTTGTACATTGTCGAGCGGTAGCAGCACTTTCTATCGCTTCTTGAGGCACATCTTCTGCTTCATTTGTTTCTTTCTTCTGTTCAATCAAAAAATGTAAATAAAGTTTGGACTTCATCTGTGCATGCATAACTTTTTTGTTTTAACGTTGTAGGAGCAGGTGCGTGTAGCTTTACCTCGTTGGTCTCCGATACTGGTGGCATGTCTTCTCGGTTGTGTTTGTCACGTGAAGACTGCTCTTTGGTCAGCGTACTGGGTACCATTTTAATCGCCATTTGCCCTTGTTTTTTGGTTTGTTCTATTTGTACTCCTTGCTGTTCTTCGGCATGACCGTCCTTGTTTGTTTCCTGCGTTTCATGAAAAAGGAAAAGCATGGTTCATTGCTTGTAATTCTTGTATTACTGTGACAGGTTGTGCTGGGCAGTACATTTCTTATAAATTTTGGAAAAATGGTTCTTGTTGAATTTTACCTTTGCGCCGGTGGTTGGGATATCCATTTGTGCGTCCACTTTTTCTTTGCTTTGTATACCAGCCTTGGGTGTGTCACCAGGTGCAGTGTCTGAGGCTTTCTCCCCTGTATCGGTCATCTGAAATGCTCTTGTGCTGAAGAGCTCTTCTATATCAACTTTCTGTTTTGCATGGGCATCCTCTTCTCTTTGCTGTGCTTGTAATACCTGATAGATGAAACAATATGAGTTGACGGTATTTGGGCAAAGTGGGTTTGGAAGTTTTACCTCTTCTTTGTTGTTTTCTTCTTGTTTTTGTGCCGTGCTGTTAACGGTCGATGCTAGATCAGCCCGTGCCTCGTTTGCGGGAGCGTTGATATGATACTTGTCCGGCTGAGTGTATATTTTGTTGCAGATTTGTCAGTTAACTCAAGACCGTTTCTAGTTTAGAGACAAGAGACTTTTAGAAAGAAGAGACTGATTTTTTATACTCACGTCTTTGCTGCCTCCGATCCTGTTCGTCTCTTGTACTGCTCCTGTTGACGCTCTTGAGGGAGCATCATCTGTTGTTGGGTTGCTTGTTCTATTGCTTCCATCCTCTTGCTCGGTGTTCTTGACGACATGCTATTGTTGGCCTTTATGTTTCGGTGGCGTTCTCTTGCCGTGTCCCTGACAGAATCGAAGACAGATTTTTTAAGTTCAAGTTTGAAAGCATCGCTTTCGAGTCACATGAATGATGTGTTTGTTCTCATTTACCTGTTTCTCATCTTGATTCTCTGCTTCTGCTGCTACTTTTCTACCTTGTTCTTGCTGTCCATCGGCACTTGCTGTATTGGTTGATACGTGCTCCTTGCTTTGCTCTTTTTGCACCTTTTTATGTTCTTTTGTCTCCCTCTGGCTAATTCTCGAGGTCTGTGTTCTTGATTTTGTTATTCTTTTCTTCCTTTCATGTTTGTTTTGTTGGTCTTGTTCTTCCTTCTTCCTTTTCTCCTCGCTGCTGGTTCTGCTGTGGCTGCGACTTCTTTCGTGTGGTTGCCATGTACAAGTGCAGCTGTGGCTCCTGCGTCTGCTCCATCCTGCAACTTCAGCGTCGTCTCTTCTGGTAAGCTCACTCTGCAAACAATGTCCTAAAATTTTCTAAGTTGTTCGAGAGAATCAATTAGGGCCGTTGTTTGTTGCACCACTGAGTTCTTCATGTTTTCATCTAATTCCTCCTCTTGTTCGCTGCATTGGTGTCCAGCCCTGGTCTTTATTCCCGGTATCTGTTTTGTTTCGTCGAGTACTTGTTTCAACGTTTCTTCTATCCTTCCGAATATTTCATATGATCCTGTGCTGGTGCCTGTGACTGGTTCCTTGCTTCCACTCGTGCTGACATGTGCTTCGTCCTGGCGCTTGGTTGGAGGTGGTAGTAGCTTCGTCGTCTGCTGGTGCTCCTGTTGTTGTGCTGGTATCATCTGTATTGAATACGAAGGTGTTGCTGTGCTGGCATAGAAGATCCTCTCTGCTGTTCCTTTCCATGTCTGCATTGTTTCGGCAGAATGGAATTGGTTAGACTGGAAACCGTTTTTATAAGGGATAATGCATATATATTCAATAGGGCTATACCTTTATCTTGCCAAATTCATAGTCATCTGGTCGTGCTTTTCCGTCCCTTTTCATGTCTGCTCTAGCTATTTTCTTTAGGTCACTCTCTTTTAGGTGGTTTGCTCGCGGTAATGATGTCTTGTCCATTGTCTTTGCAATCTTGCGCATTTCTATTGTGTCGGTCGGCAGCAGCAGGGAGTCGAGGTACATTATTACTGGTCCCTGTGCTAAACCATTGAGATGCTTTTTGTTCTTTTCTTCCTGAGGCAACAACCTGTGCTTCTGCCATATCTTGGCTCCTTCCTTAATACTTTCGACGATTACCTCGCAGAAATCCATCTTTGCCATTTCTGGATAGTCCAAGTCCTTGACCATAATGGCTTGTTTGCTGAAGGTAGGGGAGGTTGTTCCACAGACAACGTTGTGGAAAAAAATAAGGAAAAATATTTTAACTGATTTCCTGTTTGATTGTTCGTCATCTACTTTCACCAATTTTTGTAGTTCTTTAAACAGATCGTCGTGATGGAAATCCATTTTCTTGAGGCCAAGTTCTGTGATCAGTTCTTTCATTGAAGTTGGGCTCTTCTCTGGCCTTGGTGCTGACTTTTCCGTGCCGTTTGGGTATCCAAACACCTTGTGTATAGCTTCCTTTGTAATCTTGATTTCTTTCAGCTGATCAGCATCACCGAATGTTATTGTCATGCTTTCTGTGTCCAGGTTGTCGTAGATGTGTGCTGCAAGCGGTTTGCAGATGGAGCGCTTTATTTGGCATTCCTCTATGCTTCCAAACCCGGCCGTCCTAACATCTTGCCGGTGACGTTCTTCTAGTAAGTTCCATGCTCTATTGACCTGATCAAATGCTGCTCCTGCCTTGATTTCGCATTTGTCCTTAGTTGTTGTTGCCTCATGTTCATCATCCGTTCTTGCTGCCAATTCTTTTCCACTTGTGTTTATCCTCTTTGTCTGCTTTTGTCTTGGTTTTCCCTGTGTAGAAAAAGAGTGTTTTGTTATAGAGGATGGTTTGGTTTTCATGGGTGAAAAGCGGTAGGAAAAATCTGTAGAGAAAATGTGTTTTACATCATTGTTGCTGTCCTCTGCGGCGCCATCGTTGTCCCCTGCGGCGTCATCACCCTCTGCACGAATGAGATCATCATCATGTTTTGTGCCATCGTCGTCGTCGGCAGCATCACGCTCTGACTCTTTGCTGGCATCATCCTCGTCTTCTTCCAACCGTTGTCTTTTGTTTTTCTTCTTGGTTTTAGTTAGTTCATTCTTGACCCCTGTAACTGCTGGTGGGAGCACCATTAGAGGTCTTGGCTGCTGCTGCTGCAAGGTAGCACTGTCGCTGATGAGTTGAGTTTTGTCCTTTATCTTTTGTCTTTTTGTTCTAGGAGGAACGCAGTCTTGGTTTCTGATGGCCTCTCTTTTTGTAGCTCCCTGCTCGAAGTTGGTGCTGGCACTTGCTCGGGTGCTTCGTTGTCCATGTTCCGCTTCGTTCTTTTTTCTGACGGGTCAGGAGACATGAGTGGTTTTTCTGGATATGCACTATTAAGTTCAGACAAAATCGTTTCAATATCTCCTCCTACACATCCGTCACCTGCACGATGATTATGTAACAAAAGGATTACGTAGCAAAATCGAAATAAATGGGATATAGTTTTAAAACCATGTCTTCCACGACTGCACAAAAAGAATCTGAAACTTAATCTACATAGATTCATAAGATAGCCCTTTTCTTTCATTTCCTGAGCTAAAAAGGCGATCAATCCATCGTTTTCTTGTTATATCAAGTCTTCCTCCTAACTCTTGGTTTGGCCAATGAGTGATGGAATTTAGGGTCAGGTGTGAGCAGTATGGCTGCTGTCAAGTCCATATCAGTGAGGGGAAGTCTTTTTTTAAGGGAAAAAAACACTACAAATGATATTCTATAAATATAATTATAAGGTTTAGAGGGTAAGATAAAATGTTCTCGAGTGAATAATGATACACATAGTGTGTGAAAAATTTCATCGAAGTGTAATTTCCCAAGATTGTGTGGACGTAAGTGGTTAACTTACTTCTGCTGCTACATAGTTTTTGTTATATGGTTTGTGTGAGCCTTTTATAGTACCTTGCTGCACGGCATGCTGTTCTGCAGGAACCCTGTTTTCCTTATTACCATTCCTTGCTGCGTAAAAATGCCCAGGCGTTAGCAGCAGTAGAAGCAAAATTTAATTTCACAGCAAAAAGAGGAGATGCATCCCGTGGACAAAAAAATGGCACTGCCGGAGAGGCACAAATTGTTTCACGCTATAAGCACACAGCTAGATCTATTATTGGAGCACGGATGTTGATATGAGAGAGGCACATAATTTGAAATAGATACAATCAACAGATATATAGAATCTCCTGTAAATAGCAGGTTTTGAATTTAAGGATGCTCTCATGGTTTGAATCTAGAGCGGTGTCCTAGATAGTTCTGGCATGCACAATACGTTTTAGGCAAATATCTTGCGAGCAGATTTCTGTGGCGGATAGTGGTAGCATCCTATTGCACGCGTTTCTACCTTATTTCAATTTTGCTAGAAAAGTCTAAACAGACTTTTTGGAAACGCGGTTTTGTGTGGCGGTTAGGGTTCATGTCCGTCAAAAAGGGGGAAAATCACTTTGATCAAACTGTGGTAATGGAATGTAATGGATTAATATTTTTTACCTTCGATTGCTTGTGAGGGATTCGTCGCATCCATCGGCTGCTTTTTCTCCTTGCTCTTTGTTGGTACCTCCGCCGCGAGCAGGGGTCGTCGCCGTCAGTCGCCGCCGCCACCGGGACAGGTTTTTGATGCTTTCACGGGCACCCACCGACTGTCTGTATCTCGAAGTGGATGGCGGCTGGTGGGTGAGGCGAACGCGATTTGGATTTTTGGTTGGTCTGCTGGATTGGACAATGCGGGCAGAAGGAGAGAGGAGGGTGTTCGAGAGAGGGGAACTGGTGAAGTGTTCGAGATTTTCGGTGCGAAAGCAAAAGGAAGAAAGGAGTGGAGGGAGAGAGGGAAATGTTCCAACCGTCGCGAATCTTCGACCGTCCGGTTTCACATCAAGATTGGTGTAACTTTCTGTGGGCTTCGATGCGCTTGTTTTTTTCCTTGCTTGCTCAACTGCGTAAGCGTTTTTTTATTTTAGTGTGGTGACATCGACGTGGGCATGGTTCGGTGTTACCCAGAGTCACGTTCGTGCCTGCGCGTGTTACAGACGTTTTCTATGACGTTCCAAGATGAGGCGCATGGAAGTGAGGCCACCAGCGCTCACCCTCCTATGGAAATGGTGAAGCGTCTCGAATCTTCGACCGTCGGTTTGGACATCAAGATTGGTGAAACTTTTTGTGTACTTCCATGAGCTTGTTTTTTGCTTGCCATCTTAGCTGTTAGTCGGTGGGATGTTAGCATTTTTTAATTTTAGTGGTTTTGTGTGATCCACAGGGGCATGGCTTGGCGTTACTCAGAGTTACGTTCATGGTTCTTTGTGTTCCAAACGATTCCGCTCGCCAGTTCATTTCGAGAGGCATGGACATGAACTCATGGGAAGCATGTTAACGCATTGGTCAGAGTCAAGTTACCACAGTTGTATGCTTTTGGTATTTCCAAATGATTCCGCTCGCTCGTTCTCTTGGAGAGGAATGGACGTGAAAACGGCGGGGGCAAGTATTGTTATTAGCCAGAGTCACGTTTGTCCACGCATGTGTTACATGCATTTTCTCTGGCGAGTCACTGTGAGGTGCGTGGAAGTGAAGCCGAGTTGGCACTGTGTTGCCAATGCAACAGACACACTCCTGACGCTGTATGGAAATGTTTTCCTTGTCAACTCGTTCCTTTTTGTGGAGAGTCGCGGTGGTGCGTTCCAGGGAGGCACTGTTTGTTATTAGAGAGAGTCACGTTTCATGGTTCTTTGTGTTCCAAACGATTCCGCTCGCCAGTTCATTTGGAGAGGCATGGACATGAACTCATGCGAAGCATGTTAACGCATTGGTCAGGGTCAAGTTACCACGGTTGTATGCTTTTGGTATTTACAAATGATTCCGCTCGCTCGTTTTCTTGGAGAGGAATGGACGTGAAAACGGCAGGGGCAAGTATTGTTATTAGCCAGAGTCACGTTTGTCCACGCATGTGTTACATGCATTTTCTCTGGCGAGTCACTGTGAGGTGCGTGGAAGTGAAGCCGAGTTGGCACTGTGTTGCTAATGCAACAGGCACACTCCTGACGCTGTGTATGGAAATGTTTTCCTTTCACTCGTTCCTTTTTGTGGAGAGTCGCGGTGGTGCATTCCAGGGAGGCACTGTTTGTTATTAGAGAGAGTCACGTTTCATGGTTCTTTGTGTTTCAAATGATTCCACTCGCCAGTTCATTTGGAGAGGCATGGACATGAACTCATGGGAAGCATGTTAACGCATTGGTCAGAGTCAAGTTACCACGGTTGTATGCTTTTGGTATTTCCAAATGATTCCACTCGCTCATTCTCTTGGAGAGGAATGGACGTGAAAACGGCGGAGGCAAGTATTGTTATTAGCCAGAGTCACGTTTGTCCACGCGTGTGTTACATGCATTTTGTCTGGCGAGTCACTTTGAGGTGCGTGGAAGTGAAGCCGAGTTGGCACTGTGTTGCTAATGCAACAGGCACACTACTGGCGCTGTGTATGGAAATGATTTCCTTCCTTTTTTGTGGAGAGTCACGGTGGTGCGTTCCAGGGAGGCACTGTTTGTTATTAGAGAGAGTCACGTTTCATGGTTCTTTGTGTTCCAAACGATTCCGCTCGCCAGTTCATTTGGAGAGGCATGGACATGAACTCATGGGAAGCATGTTAACGCATTGGTCAGAGTCAAGTTACCACGGTTGTATGCTTTTGGTATTTCCAAACGATTTCGCTCGCTCGTTCTCTTGGAGAGGAATGGACGTGAAAACGGTGGAGGCAAGTATTGTTATTAGCCAGAGTCACGTTTGTCCACGCGTGTGTTACATGCATTTTCTCTGGCGAGTCACTGTGAGGTGCGTGGAAGTGAAGCCGAGTTGGCACTGTGTTGCTAATGCAACAGGCAGACTACTGGCGCTTTGTATGGAAATGTTTTCCTTGTCAACTCGTTCCTTTTTCGTGGAGAGTCGCGGTGGTGCGTTCCAGGGAGGCACTGTTTGTTATTAAAGAGCGTCACGTTCGTGCCTGCGTGTGTTACGGACGTTTTCACTAAGGTGTCACCTCGAGAAGCGTGCAAGTTAATTCGAGATTTTGATATAAATATCATTTCAAAAAAAAGTGGCAATGGATAATAGTATGAATTCGACAGTAATTTCTCTGGAATACAGACAGACGTACACAGTAAGTTAACTGTGTTTGAGATGTTTTTTATTGAATATATACGGACCATCTGAAAGAAGTTGAGTGGTTGTAGTGTGGACGAACGCACGGGGAGACGAAATGATAGTACTTGTGTTTCCCAGGCGTGCAGAGTTCGAGGTATTTAAGAGAGATTGTGAGAATTCGAGGCGTCGGTTACTCTGTTTGACCGTCTGACCGGTGTGCATGTGTTATAAAAAGGTACCTACTCATGGAACACTCCACGTCCACAATTCTCCAGAGACAGGCACCTCTTTCTAGCTGGTAGCTCCTTGCTTGTGCCATGGCAGGTAAGAGGGGTTCTGGGTGTTGAAGCAACCACGCAGCGAGGACCAAAGCCGCGGAAAGAAGGGAGAGGTGCCGCCGCTAATCCTGCCCCGTTGCCCAGGTGTCCAACGATCTCTCGCATGGAGGCGAATCCTCCCACAAGCGCATTCGCCATGGAGACGATCTCGGCAAGATGGCAGTACCGAATTCCTTAGCCAGCGACGACGTGCTCGATGAGCTAATTAAGCAGCAGTTCATTGCTCGCCTGGGGAAGTCGGTGCAGCAGAGCAATGCCTCTGTGGAGAAGTCCACTGGTCTCATATTTCGATCTCTGTGTGAGAATGAGAAGCTTCTCAAAGAGCTCCACCAGAAGGATCAGGAGGCCGCCCTCTGGAAGAATCTGTATGAGCAGAGCCATGCGTTGGTGCAGAAGCTGTCGGGCGAAGTGGAGCAGCTTATGGATGAGAAGGCTGAGGTCCTCATCAAGTAAATGAGCCTGGTTGAGGATTCGTATGGTGCTGTGGAGGAAGGTCATGAGGCGACGAAGAAGCAGATTGAGGATGCGCTCGCCCACCAGCCGATCAAGAACGTTGCTGGAGTGTAGGCAGAGAGCTTGAAGCGTGTGTTTTTTCGTTGCGTTGGGGCATGTGGCCTTTTGTACTTACATGAATCTGTAAAGCATTTATGCGTTGCATTGTCGTCGTGTTGTTTCGTTCATTGGTACATGTAGATGAGTAGGCTCTCGGCATGGATGTCGCTTGTTAGCGTCGGTCGTAAAGTGAATACAGTCGTGGTTCTGTACCAGGCAGCGACATGAGTTGTGTACTGACAATGGCGTGGACGTTCGTGGTACTGTTAAGGGTCATAGGCACGGGCGTGAAGCGCTAAGAGGCATGTTGCCGTATAATATGGAGTCACGCTCCCCTGTGTTTTTGTTCCGAGTGCTTCCGTCAGACTCTATCAGAAGGAGAGGGACGGCCGGTGAGGCATAGCTTTTCATTACGCACAGTCACATTCGTTTCTTTAACCAAGCGGAATGGGTTGAGACGCCAACACTTACTATTGACTCTATTGTTAAAAGCTTGTTTCCTTGTTTTCAAAAGCACAGTCACGCTTCTTTCTTGATGTTTCGTATATTACTCGATAAAGGCGTGGACTCGATTAGATGGAGAGGCACGGGCATGGTGTGGTGTTATATAGAGTCACGCTCGTCTGTGTTTGCGTTCTGAATAATTCCGTTGACTCGATCAGATGGCAACCAGCGGAAAGGCATCGTTTGGTCTTACTCACAGTCACGTTCGTTTCTTTAATTGCGGAAACCCAGCGGAAAGGGTTCAGGTGTGAACACTCACTGTTTACTCGGTGAGTCACGGAATGGCCTATTTGAGAGACGCTGGTATGGTATATTCTTCGCACAGTCATGGGTCCCAGGAAGGCACGGCGTTTTATTGTGTAGAGTGACGTTAGTTTGTCTTGGTGTTCCAGATGGCGTGGTTTTATGTAGAGTCACGTTCGCCTGTATTTGTGTTCGAAATGATTCCGTTGACTAGTTCAGTAGAAGAGGCACGGACATGAATGCCATCAGGGCATGGTTGGGTCCGTCGGAGAGTCACGTTTCGTAAGTTTATTGTTGAAACAAAGCGGAATGGGTTTAGGTGTTAACGCTAAATGTTTACTTTGCGAGTGGCCGGTTTGAGAGTCGAGGTGTTTAAAAGCGTAATTTCCTTGTTTTTAAAAGCCACGGCTCTGTGCTGAGTTGCGTGGCGCTTCTTTTATTAGAAGCACGGCGTGAGGTGTTTAAAGGCACGGCGTGGTATTGTGTCGAGTGACTTTAGTTTGTCTTGGTGTTCCAGATGGCGTGGTTTTATGTAGAGTCACGCTCGCCTGTATTTGTGTTCGAAATGATTCCGTTGACTAGTTCAGTAGAAGAGGCACAGACATGAATGCCATCAGGGCATGGTTGGGTCCGTCGGAGAGTCACGTTTCGTAAGTTTATTGTTGAAACAAAGCGGAATGGGTTTAGGTGTTAACGCTAAATGTTTACTTTGCGAGTGGCCGGTTTGAGAGTCGAGGTGTTTAAAAGCGTACTTTCCTTGTTTTTAAAAGCCACGGCTCTGTGCTGAGTTGCGTGGCGCTTCTTTTATTAGAAGCACGGTGTGAGGTGTTTAAAGGCACGGCGTGGTATTGTGTAGAGTGACGTTAGTTTGTCTTGGTGTTCCAGATGGCGTGGTTTTATGTAGAGTCACGTTCGCCTGTATTTGTGTTCGAAATGATTCCGTTGACTAGTTCAGTAGAAGAGGCACGGACATGAATGCCATCAGGGCATGGTTGGGTCCGTCGGAGAGTCACGTTTCGTAAGTTTATTGTTGAAACAAAGCGGAATGGGTTTAGGTGTTAACGCTAAATGTTTACTTTGCGAGTGGCCGGTTTGAGAGTCGAGGTGTTTAAAAGCGTAATTTCCTTGTTTTTAAAAGCCACGGCTCTGTGCTGAGTTGCGTGGCGCTTCTTTTATTAGAAGCACGGCGTGAGGTGTTTAAAGGCACGGCGTGGTATTGTGTAGAGTGACGTTAGTTTGTCTTGGTGTTCCAGATGGCGTGGTTTTATGTAGAGTCACGTTCGCCTGTATTTGTGTTCGAAATGATTCCGTTGACTCGCTCAGAAGAAGAGGCACCAACATGAATGCCATCAGGGCATGGTTGGGTGTGTCGGAGAGTCACGTTTCATAAGTTTATTGTTGAAACAACGCGGAATGGGTTTAGGTGTTAATGCTAAATGTTTACTTTGCGAGTGGCCGGTTCCAGAGTCGAGGTGTTTAAAAGCGTAATGTTTTTTATAAGCCACGGCTCTGTGTCGCACTTCTTTTATTTGAAGCACGGGCGTGAAGTGACTACATCTACAGTTCTGTACCAGGTAGCGACACGACTTGTGCACTGACGATGGCGTGGACGTTCGTGGCAGTGTTACGGGTCACAGGCACGGGCGTGAAGCGCTAAAAGGCATGCTGCCGTATAATATGGAGTCAGTTTCCTGTGTGTTTGTGTTCCGAATGATTCCGTCGACTCGATCAGACACTGTCAGGTTCTTTCTTTAATTGGGGAGACTCAACGAAATTAGTTCAGATGTGAACACCCGCTGTTTACTCTGTGAGGGACGAAATGGCCTATTTGAGAGACGCTGGTGTGGTATATTCTTCGCACGGTCATGGGTCCTAGGAAGGCACGGCGTGGTATTGTGTAGAGTGACGTTAGTTTGTCTTGGTGTTCCAGATGGCGTGGTTTTATGTAGAGTCACGTTCGCTTGTATTTGTGTTCGAAATGATTCCGTTGACTCGCTCAGAAGAAGAGGCACCGACATGAATGCCATCAGGGCATGGTTGGGTGTGTCGGAGAGTCACGTTTCGTAAGTTTATTGTTGAAACAAAGCGGAATGGGTTTAGGTGTTAACGCTAAATGTTTACTTTGCGAGTGGCCGGTTCCAGAGTCGAGGTGTTTAAAAGCGTAATGTTTTTAAAAGCCACGGCTCTGTGTGGCGCTTCTTTTATTAGAAGCACGGGCGTTAAGTGACTACAACTACGGTTCTGTACCAGGTAGCGACATGACTTGTGCGCTGATGATGGCGTGGACGTTCGTGGCAGTGTTAAGGGTCACAGGCACGGGCGTGAAGCGCTAAAAGGCATGCTGCCCTATAATATAGAGTCACGCTCCCGTGTGTTTGTGTTCCGAATGATTCCGTCGACTCGATCAGACGGAGAGGCACCGCCGTTCAGCTGCACAAAGGTTCTTTAATTGGGGAGACCCAGCGGAATTGGTTCAGATGTGAATACCCACTGTTTACTCTGTGAAGGACGGAATGGCCTATTCGAGAGACGCTGGTGTGGTATATTCTTCGCACGGCTATGGGTCCCAGGAAGGCACGGCGTCGCATTGTGTAGAGTGACGTTAGTTTGTCTTGGTGTTCCAAATGATTCTGTTGAATCGTTCGCACTGAAAGGCACAACTATGAAGTCAGTAGAGGCACGGTTATGCGTTACACGGAGTCACATTCGTGTGTTGATTGCAGAAACCCCACCGTTCGACGGGCGTCCCCTCGTATTCGGTGTGAACGCCGCTCCGGAAACCCAAGGGTCCGACGTTTCCCGGTGACGCCGTTCTGGAGGAGGTGGAGGTATTTAATAGAGTGAACGCCACGTGTCGGCGCTGCGGAATCCAAAAGGACCGACGGCCGTCTCATCCGTCGGTGAAGTGAACGCCGCGTGTCACCGTTCCGTCGCCCGAGGTCAAGAAGCAGTTATTTAAGCCGAGCGGCGTCCGCCACCACTAGACATCATCCTGCTTCTCCCTCTTTCGCCGGCAATCTTAGGAAATCACCCATCTTCCTCTTTTCGTTTGTGACGTTCCCCGCCATGGTTCGGCACAAGATAACTACTTATGCGATGCTTACTCCCGAGCGTCGCTTTCAGTTGCAGGAGAACATCCGTTCGAGGCGCGCCGCTCGGGTCGCAGCGGGCATGTCTCCGGACTCGCCGGGGCCGGAGGAGATTGGGGAGGTGGAGGAAGTGGAGGGGGATGCGTCGGAGGTCATGCAGGGAGTTGATCCAGTGGGGGAGATGTGATGGAGGAAGAGGAGGGGGTGACAAGGATGAGGAGGACGACGTGGAAGGCGTGGACGAGGATGACGAGGACGACGAGGAAGGCATGGACGAGGATGAGGAGGAGGACGAGGAAGGTGTGGACGAGGACGACGAGGAAGGTGTGGACGAGGACGACGAGGAAGGCGTGGACGAGGACGACGAGGAGGGAGATGACGAGGACGAGGAGGAGGCTGGTGACGAGGAAGACGAGGAGTGGGGTGACGAGGAAGACGAGGCGGAGTTCTATCTCGGTGAGTCGGCCTTGATGGCGGAGCAGACCGCTAGCCTGGAGTCCATCCAAGATGAGGCGTATGTGGAGTCCAACCGGCGCTTCCTCCGGGAAGAGCAGGCGAAGACCGATCTGCTCTTCGACGAGCTGGATGCGGAGCAGGAGGCGGAGGCCAATGACGTCGATGTCAGAATGGAGATAGTGGACATCTCCGACGACGGGGAGTAGTGTAGTTTTGTTGGTAGATGTTTGCTTTTCCATGCTTTTTATGCTTTTCATGTTTTGTGTGTCTGTAAAGGTTGAACAATGTCAAGCAATCGTCGTTGTCAGAACGGAGACAGTTTCGTTTCCATGTCAAGCAATCGTGTTTTGTTCTTAAGTAGTAGTACTACCCCGTCCAAAATAAATGTGTCAACTTTGCAGTACAATTCACATTGTACTGGTTAGTACAGAGTTGAGCGAATTAATTTGTGATGAAAGGTGTATGTTTTATTACAAATTGCAGTTTTAAGTACCATATTTGAGTCAGAAGGCGTATGTTTTATTACACTGTATTGTTTTATTATAGATTGCAGTTTCAAGTACAAAATAAACGTCTCAACTAGAGCACATATTTGATTCTAGAGATTTCAGTGTGGTTAGATTTGAATATGGTTTCAACATGGTTAGATTCTAGAGAGGCACTCAACAACATGCACAAAAAAGCCACAGATGTGCTTCTAAGAAGCACCGTCTTGCATGGTTTTACCGCAAGATGGGATTCGACATTTATCCAGGACATTCCGGGTTTTATAAGTGTAGAAATAATTGTTTTTCACTTATATGTTGTGTGGCAGAGGCACGACAATTACTTTTGTGAGAGGCATGAATGTGCCGACGGAACGGGCACGGTCACGTATGAAATAGGTGCAAGGTGGTCCCTAATGTCTCCTTAATGTATCATCTATACACTTTACTGTTACAAGCACGATCGTCGTTCTTGTCGAGGCACGGAGGTGAAGGATGGAGCCTTTGCCTCTGCGATAGTCACGTCCCATATTAAGAAGGAAGTAAATCTTCATAGACCCGATACGTCGGAAGCTTGCCGTAAGGCACGCTCCTGCCTCTGCGTTTTCGACGATGTCACATTTAGTGCCAGCGGGGTCGACGTAATGCTCGGTTTTCTGATGTTTTTGTTTTCAGCAACTTTCTTAACATGTTATGCACGACAGAGGTGCGGTTTTACCCAACGAACTGGAGGCCCGGACGTGATTCTAAGGGAGGTAGGGACGCGAAGGATCGTGACGGAAGCACGTGAAGGTGTGCCTCTGTTTTCAAGAAGCTTTCATTGACACGTTTTCATTGCGGGGCCATGGCCCATGAGTTTCATGTGTCTTCGAAGGCATTCGGCCTCATTAACGGACGTGAAGTCAATTTATGCACGGTCTCCATAGGAGTGGAGGCACCGAAGTGCCTTCGTGGGTGTTTTAAGTAGCTAGTTGGTGTTATTGACGGACAACCGTGCCTCTGTAGTGTTCTTCTCTGAGGGTCACGGGCGTAAGCAATGTTTTCCAAGGAGAATAAACACCTAACTACCTCTGTATTCAAAATGTCACCGAAGGAACATTGTGCACTGCTTTTAGGAGCATTCTGTAATTGTTGTCCCTGCATTTCGACGCTGCATCCACAAAGGTACTAGTGCATTGCATGCTCGCCATTTTTGTGGATTGCTATGTGTACCTGCTCTGTGTGTTACGCTAATCGTATAGTATATGTACTGTGTTTATATTTTTCAGTTCACGCCAATATATTCTAATAATAGAAAACTGCAACATTGCACTGGAAATAAACTTGTTCAGAAGATATGTAAACTGGAAGCAAACTACAAGGTTATCTGTACTGTGTTTATATTTTTCAGTTCACGCCAATATATTCTAATAATAGAAAACTGCAACATTGCACTGGAAATAAACTTGTTCAGAATATATGTAAACTGGAAGCAAACTACAAGGTTATCTGTACTGTGTTTATATTTTTCAGTTCACGCCAATATATTCTAATAATAGAAAACTGCAACATTGCACTGGAAATAAACTTGTTCAGAAGATATGTAAACTGGAAGCAAACTACAAGGTTAACTGCGACACAAGCAAATCTAAATTAGAACAAGCAAACGGCAGTCTTAAGAGAAAGCAAATCTAACGGGAAATCTAGAATGGCATGAGCAATCTTCTAGTTACTTTTCTTGGCCGGGACCACCTGCTTCAGTAGTCGTTGTCGCCCCAGGACCTTGCGCGCTTCCTGGTCTGCTCCTTCTCGAGTTTTGCCCCGCGGAGGCCTTCCTGGATGATGGTGAGGTGGCTCCATATCTCGTACGCAGCGTAAGCATCTTTTGCCACGTACTCGATGTGCCTCATGGACAGGGGCATGCGCGCCCAGCGCTGGTGCTCTGCGTCGGTGAGCTTCTTCTTCATGTTGTTGTAGTAGTCGTGGACAATGATGCCTGAGACATCCCCAAGGGAGTCCAGAGGCTTGGTAGCTGTAGGCACCCTCCATTCCTTCTAGATGTCGACGAAGTGGGCGATCTCTAGTCCGACGCGCCTGAGCATCTCTATGTCGCCGTCGATGGAGAAGCCAGCAAACGTGTATCTGGGGTCGGCGAGGAAGTTGTCGAACCTGGTGCAGTTCTTGTCGGCGGCGCTCAGTTGGAAGAGCAACACCGGATGATCCTTGCCGACGGAGAGCTAGACGAGGGCTGGTTTCTGATCTTCGCCAACGTCGTTGGTGTACTCCACATCAACTCCGACGATCTTGTGGCGCTCGAATTCGAGGTGTCGCTCGTACTGCTCGATGGTGGTCGCCGCCTTGTGCAAGTCGTTGGTGTGGATCACGTGAAACTTGGTGTTGCCGTGGGCCTGCGCCTCCATGAATTCCTTGATGAATCCCATGGCCTGGAGCAGTTGGTCCTCCTGCAACCTGGTTTTTCGTGGGGAACAATGAGTGGGAGCGCAATGGCGATTTCTGTTGTTTGTGTGTAAGAAGGCCGCGGCGGAAGTCTAAATTTAAGGGCGGGTAAGCGGCAAAGGAGTGCACGATCTCACTGTCGATGCGGTTGTGCACATCGTGGGTTCTGGATCGTGGTTTCATCTCCCTGGTGGTGCGGTTGTGCACATCCTGAGTTTTTGATCGTGGTTTTTCTTTATAAAAAATAAAAATAAAATCAACAATTATGTTTTTAGCAACCGTCGTATCTCCAGCAAGTCGGGGAGATGTTCGTTGTCTTGCGTAGTTTGCTGTCAAATGTTAAATTTTACAATTTATGTCGTGAGGCATGCAGGGGCCGTATGTAGAGGCACAAGTCTCTGACCAAGAGAAGCATCCTTGAAGTGGCTGGTTTAACTCTTAGACACACGGGCGTGGTACATTCATCGGGAGTGGAAATTGTTTTCAGTGATACATTCACTGGTAGGAGCAGTGCTGTGTTTTCCAGAGTCACTGTTGCAGTTGTCGCTACGAGATGGACAGAAAGAACGAGAAGCAACGACAGGCGTGGATATGCAGCTGTAAGAAGCACTTATACAACAAGAGGCGCAAGTAGAGGCATAGATACGATGCTACGTCAGGCACGGAAATGAAGTTACGTGGTTCACGGACGTCAATTCATGCTATGGTGCTACGTAAGGCACGGGCACGAACAAATAGCCGTGCACTCAACTACATGCGCAAAAAGCCACAGATGTGTTCCTGAGAAGCACCGGCCTCCATGGTTTTGCCGCAAGGTGGGATTCGACATTTATCCAGGGCATTCTGGGTTTTACAAGTGTAGGAATAATCGTTTTACACTTATATGTTCTGTGGCAGAGGCACGGCAATTACTTTTGTGACGAAAGAATGAACGTCGAATGTACGTGACGTGAGGATTGACAATAGGCGTCCGTTACTGTTTTTTCGGAATGTTTTTCAATTAACTTTGAGAGGCATGAATGTGACGACGGAACATGCACGGTCATGTCTGAAATAGTGGCAAGGTGGTCCCTAATGTGTCCTGAATGTATCACCTGTAATGCTGCACTGTTACAAGCACGTTCGTTATTCTTGCAGAGGCACGGTCGTGAGAGTCATGAATGTGTCGACTCAACAGGCACGGTCATGTCTGAAATAGTTGCAAGTACGAGATGGGCAGAAACAACGAGAAGAAACGAGGGGCATAGGCATGCAGCTGCGAAACACACTTATACAGTGAGTAGCACAGCTAGAGGCACAGGTACGATGCTACGTGAGGCACGGACATGAACCTATGTGAAGGCATGGATGTTTAAGGTGACTGAGCCATAGGGGAAGGCGCTAGGTTTTTAGGAGAAGTGTTGTGCGGTTGACAGAGGTGTATGCTTGAGCTCATCGCAACAAACTACTTGGCATGACGCTATTCTGCGGAGCACCATAGTGAAAAATATGTATACTACTGACGTGCGGAGCTAGCAACGTCACTAAACTATTCTAAAACATACTTCACCACAGCCATTCATCCTCCATTATTATTCAGCGAATCCCTTTATTATTATCCAGAGATAAATAAACTAACCCACGTAAGGGTTTCACCTTCTTTGACAGAGAATTTTCACCACCGTCCTCTTGGACATAATTATATGCTCAGTTACATACCATGACATAACTAAATAACAAAACTGATGTGTACAGGCTCTTCAAAAAACAGACATAAATTACTGAACTAGGAAGTATAGCCACCGGCAACGCTCTATCAGGAAAGGTCGTTGATTATCATCCGCAGCAGCTTCATGTTTCCCAATGTTGGCCACCGCTTTTCAATTGTGACAAGGACAATTGAACCAACCTTTAGCTGAGCTTCCTGGGCAAAATCTGAAAAACCGGTCACCTCCATTCTGCCGTCGGTTCGTATGGAGTACGTTGTGCTCATGTCTATTGCATCATACATCTCTGTTAGGCTGATACTACCGTTTTGAGGTAGATATCCCAGGTTCATCTTTAGAAGCCTCACAACGGCAGACGGGATTCTCTGCAGATTGTACCGATATTACTAGATAAAATCAATGTACAAGGACATAAAACATCGAAAATAGCAAACAAAACCATGGCAGTGGATCAAAACAAATATTCAGTGACTAACCAGATGACCATTTATGACATTGGTGACGTTTAGACGCTGCACAAAGGGTATGGTGGGGAAGTCGTCAGACTCAAACACATAGTATATCATCTGTCCAAATTGTCTGTATGAGAGGTTTACGCCTCGACCGAACACTGTTTTCCCAATGTACTCCCTCTCCGAGTCATTTAGAAAATCAAGAGCTGCATGGAAAAAAATAACTCATTTTCAAACAAATTTGTTTAAACAGATGAAGTCGGTATTTAAGTTTAAATCAATGGTTAAATTCAATACATGTGATCAAATTGGGATGATAATCAACAGAATTGCATAAAATGTTTTCAAAATAACTTTGACTGTAAGTATGACATTAATTTAGTGGACAGGGGTAGGAGTACCAAATTATGATGATAAACGTAGTTGATAAAACAGGATGGAAGTTGGTGCACTTACCTAGTGATGGTTTGGGGAGGGGCCTGTGACCTCCTCGAGAATCACTGAGTCTCGGATCTATCTCAATGGACAGACTCCCAATATCCAGGTTTATGATGATTAGATCTCGATAATGAAGATCGTAGTCACTAATTAACTTTTCCCAGCCAGGTCCATGAATTTTAGACCGGTTAGGTTCATTGGTGATGTAGATCTCATATGACAGATCCTCGTTGGTGATCAGTACTGGATTTCTTTGTTTTCCTTCTTCTTGAAATGCTTCCTCTTTCCACCGATAGATTGAAGAAGTGACTTGCTGCCTGCAGTAGCATGGCACATACTGCGCAAGAAAAAAAATCTTACCAGGCATGTATAACCAAGACAGATAGCGCTTATCATATATGTACCAATTGTTTTCAACAGGTTGCTATTTGATAAAACAAGGTACATCAAAAATTGAAAACATATCATTAAATTCTTAAATGTAGGCATTCCATTCAAACAATATGGTAGAAACTTTTATTTCCTTCATCAGAAAGATACACTAGTTGGTAGTAACTGATGGGCAGCATGGGGTGGCAAACATTTCTCCTTACCAGGCATGTCTTGAAGCATCGAGGAAGATGCACTATTATCGCACTGTGAAGAACGCCTGACTCCAGTCCGGAGCAACCGAAGTTGGTACATATATCACAACACATGGTTTCCCCTGGAATACGTTGCAAAACAACGTTTATATGAAATTCTCAACACAAGGAAAATTTTATTATCTTGAAAAACTATTCGGCTAAACCGGCATTTTTACATAAATAGTCGTTCACAAGCAATTTCCTAAAAAGGATTTCTGCTGCTTGGTTTTAAAAGCAGCTTTAGCAAATGTATATTTCAAGACAAGACAGGCAAAAAGGAGAAACAATAGTCTATCATCAGGCGGCTCAAAGGAGTGTTTGTAACATTAAAATTATATGTAAATTGGTCAGAGCTGCACCCAGCAACAACGTCATCCACGACCATACGCCACCGTCGCCGACCCCAACCACCGGAACATGTGTGGCTAGGTGGTATTTGGAACGGGTGATCCATCAACGTTAACCTTGCCTCCAGCGTACAGGACCCCAAACGCTATCTTCAAGCACAGACGCCGACTCCCAGTCAACAGCACCCCAAACGCCGACCTCCAGCACCCTGTGGCCGGTTAAGCAATAGAGCTCAACGTCTGGCCACTCGCTTGGACTTCCGGCCACCGCCGTTGTTTGCAAGACCTAACGGGCTTCAATTTAAACTACCAACCTCCCTCGGCGAAGTTCATCGCTCACCTGTGACTTGGACGCCGCAGGTCGCTGCAGCTCATAGCGTTCTCAAGCACAAACGCCGACTTGAAATCAACCCCACCCCTAAGAGGCACGGGTCGTGTATAGGTTCGGCCTCGTACTGCGTTGATTTGGTCTAGATCACAACGAATTTCCAGGCAATTCCTAGCATAACAGCGCAGATGCGTCGCTTTCAATCACGAAGAGACAAAACCAACAGAGAGGAAAACGGATCGTATCAAAAAATTCACATAGAAATTAAGAGAAAATAGACTAACCCTAGATCTAGAGGGAGAATCGAGAGAGAAGAGACGATGAACGCTACAGCGGGTGAGTGGGAGGGGGCGGTCTGGGTTGGCACAAAACAGAACAGACAGTTATAATACGCGCCTGCTCACTGACATGGGGCTACTGTACAGCGGCAAAGACAAGACTATAGGCTTATTAGGAGCATAGAGGCACGCACGGACGGCCCCAACACGCACGGACTTACATGCAAATAAGGCACGATTTGTTTCTGTTTTCGAAATTTTCTCAGTGAGGCGTTCACTGAGACAGTTGTGCACGTCCATGACGCACGACCATGCTTCTGTTTTCTGAAGTATTTTTCCCTAGTACGGTCTCTCGGAGGGACAGGGACGTGAAGCCACGATGTGCATCGTCCTGTAAGGATACAGGATAAGAATGAGACGCACGGAAAGGCCTCTTTATTCTAAATGTACATGCGGACGGTTCGCACACGGTTGTACATGCGGACGACGCACAGACGTCTTTTGTGTTCTCCTAGTTGTTTTCGCATGACACGGCCATTCCTAGTTGTGTTCTCCTAGTTGTTTTCGCATGACACGGCCATTCCTAGTTGTGTTCTCCTAGTTGTTTTCACATGACACGGCCACTCCGAGGGACGGTGGAGTGAAGCCACGGTGCCCACGGTTATCCAAGGAGAAAATGCAGTGAAGTGCCTCAGTTTTCGTAACATTTTAAGTTGCTTGTTCACTGAGAGAGGCACGGGTGTATGTTAAATGACGCAAGACCGTGCTACTGTTTTCCGAATTGTTCATTTCTAACATGGTCTCTCGGAGGGACACGGTGTCTGCAATTAAAAGGGGCACGTAATCTTTCGCTTTGACGAATTCTTCGGATGCATCCGTTTTGTTCAATATGATAATGAGAGTGGAAACCCAGCATCTAAAAAGTGATTGGAGGTTCATTGCTGACCTTAAGTCATTATCACAGCATTCCAAATGTTTTCATAGACGTGTTCACACGGACGTATGATTTTCACAACCTCTTGATGCACGTTCGTTTCCTGTGGGGTGCACGGACGCATGTTGCTTTTAAAAGACAGAATTTCATGCCAAACAACTGAGATAAACAAGAGGATACTAGTTTGATTTTTGAGCATCTATGTGAGCTGATTTCTTTTATCATAGGGTCCAGAAACATATGATCGATATTGAAAACAGAAAGCATGTACATAATTTCTTGACCATGTTTACACAATGCACTCATTCAATATAGCAAGTACATCTCTTCAGACCTATTTTCAGCATCCACAGTTCAATGGATCTGGCAAATCCAGATATTCAACACCTGTGTTTTTTAAGTCCATGTGCATGTGCTCGCAAGTTGTTGTTAATTTAAGCTCTGCGCAATTAGAAGCCCTTTTGTCCATCTGCAGTACCTCTTCTTGCCGTTTGTAAAATTCACGAGTGAAATCTCTGCGTAGGCCAAACTTAAGCCTGATGGTGAGTAGCATCCTAGCATTGAGAATAAAGAATGTCACAAATTCAGTGTTTGCATCTGTGACTTCATAGTCTTCTAGCGTTAATGTCCTCAAACAAATGTCGTGATTATTGATAAACACCCGCTGCTTTTGGCACCATTCATTTGTTATACCTCTTTGATCCCATCCTCCCCCCTAAACACACCAGAAGAGCAAACTTAAGAGTTAGTGCCAGTATATTATGCATATTATGCATGGGCTTTCAACGTGTGTGAAATCATCACCTGATAAACAAGTTTTGCAAGCATTGAAAGCATCGCAGCAAGTCAACAATCTCATCCAGATTAAAGCATGTCTGTGAGATAAACAAGGTCTTGACGGAATCCAGCACCGCGTGTATGCTACTTATGCAGAGACCCTTCATTGAGCACATAACGTGATATTATTAGCTCGTGGATGTGAATCTCAAGTGCTTTTGAATAACGCAGGTCAAAGTAACGTGTAGAGGCAGTACCTGAATAACTGTAGTCCCAATGACGATATTTGTTTCGTTGGGTAATTAAGAAATTTTTCCCAGTGTGTCCAACACAGGTGTGGACAAAACTGTTATCTGTAGTTGTGCATCTACAGAATCATGTAGCAGTCTCCGGAGGGAAGGCGCATCCTCAATGATCAGTTTTCCTCCGTCGGAACAAATGCCAATGCTTACAAGCCTAGCTGAGTTTATTCGTAGACAGCAGAATTTCTTGTTGCAAACAAGCAGTAGGCACCGCAGGGCAGGGCAACCGTGGTGGATGAACTTCCGCAAGGAGACATCTGATATATAAACCTCCACCAGCGAAAGTCTCCTGAGCAGTGGGAGGCAAATCATTTCTACAAGATTGTCTTCTAGTTTGCACATGGCGAAGGTGATGGTGTGGAGAGACGAGCGAAATCTCGAGATGGATGCCGGTGGCGACGGCATAGAAGAAGGGATTCTGCGTGCTTGCCTGGGCCCTGGGTAGAAGAACTTTGGGAATATATGATAGAACTCTAAAACCTAGAGTTGGTCCAGATTCCGAGCCAGGAACAACTCATCGACGCCACAAGGTTCGCACTGGAGGTAGCTTGTCGGGATGTAGAGGCGGCGAATCGGGCCCTTGTGATCGGAGAGGATAGATACAGGAAGACTGAAGCCATCAGCGGCAGTTGCAACTAAGATGTCGGCAGTGAGTTCCGACGTATGTTTCCTGGACGATTTGCTTGCCCGGGAGAACGCGGATGATTTGGCAATAGATTTTTTCCAGAGATCTGGTAGAACGAGTATCAAGGATCACACAAAAGTCGAGATCGAGTGGTGCGGTGCGCCATATGCGACGCCACTGAGATGCGAGCACTTGTGTGCGCATGCCTTCCTTTATGGGCAGACGAGAGATGATCTCGCCGAGGATGGCGTCGGGAAGATCGCTGATGCGGTCCGGACCAGACTCAACATGGTTCTTGTATCCATTGGGCGAGCCACAGCCGCTCCTCTTAACGAGCTTAGAGGGCACGGGTACAGCCGCGAACCTCGTCTTCTTGTTGCTAGAGGCACGCTTCTTCATCTCCATTGCCAAGCTCGTGCCGCCTCCATTGCAGGTCTCTGTGCGGTGGATCTGGGAAAAGGGTTAGGGTTTTACGATCCATAAAGACGACAATATATATACGTACCTAATCTAGAAGATTTCGACAGACGTGGTGGAATAGTCATGGCGTGGACAGACGTGCGTCTTCACGAGGCACGGGTATCAACTGTCCAGATACACAGAAGTTTGGTGGGAGAGGCATGTGTCTGAATACTCAGTTATAGACGCACGGTTGCGCGGTCTGTAGAGACACGGGGGTGTGGCGCCACGACACGGGGGCAAATGTCATGTGAGGCACGTGCGTGCAGGCGGTGGAGGCATCTAATTGCAGTCTGTACAAGCACAGACCTCGTTGAAGCCTCCACAGAGCCAGCTATCAACTCCCTGGATGCACAAAAGTGTGGTGGCAGAGGCATGCCTGCGAACACTCAGGTGAAAAGACACGTTTGTGAAGTCTCTGGATCCAAGGCAGTGTGTCTCCAGCGGGACGTAAAAGCCACGGCTCGTGGCACGTGAGGCACAAGGGTGCAGGCTCCGGAGGCACCGAAGTCTAGCCTCTATAGGCACGTACGATTGTCAACCCTCTGAATGCACAAAGTTTCGGTGGCAGAGGCATGGATCAGAATACTCAGCTATGGAGGCACGGGTGTGTATTCTCTGCAATCACAAGGGTCACGGCAAGTGTCATGTGAGGCACGTGTATTGAAACACCAGAGGCGCGGAAATGAAGCCTCTTAGGCACGAGTGTCAGCCCAATGGATGCACAAAAGTGTGGTGGCAGAGGCATGGGTAAGAATGCTCTGCTGGAGAGGCACCGTTGTGAGCTCTCTGGACCCGCGGGCGTCTGGCTCCACGGGCACCTAACAGTCACGACTTATGTCAGCTATGGAGGCATGTAGATGCTCGCGCCAGAGGCACTGTTGGGGAGTCACTACACGCATGGGCGTGGCGTTTCTCCATGCCTGACTCAGCATAAACCCTCTCTGGGTGCAGAAAAGTGTGAGCAGAAGGCGCCGAAGTAAGGTCTCTACATGCACGTGTACCAACCTTCTTGATACTGAGTTAGAAAAGCACGGTTGTGAAGTTTCTAGACAAAGTCTGACCTTAAGACGAAGAACACTCGTCATGTCACGAGACACACGGTTTTATTGGCCTACCAATCACGGACTTGCTTCGGTATTGGAAAGGTTCCCACTGACGATTTCATTATCAGTGGGAACATGGTACTATACTAACAAAGAGTCAGTGTCGTGACGGTAAAATACTCAGAATCTTTCTGCTGAAACATTGACGTTTGCACAGTTACAACACTTTATAATCAAGGATTGTTATGGCAAGCTTACAAACGGTACAAAATATTTACAAGGGTTGTCTGTTCATGTTCAGACGAAACGCACGTTCAAAAGGGCGCAACAACATGTAACCCTGCAAGCTTGGACAACTTACTCCAGCTCTGTGTCCAGGAGTCACATCTGAATGGGTCCGTCAAATCCAGGTATTCAACACGCGTGAGTTTTAAATAAAAGAACCGGTGCTTGCACACTCCTGATAATATAAGGCGAGCACGTTCAGAAGCCTTTTTGTGCCATAGAAGATCCTTTTGATGCTTTTCGTAAAATTCTTCCGTGAAGTCTTGGTGGTAGCGATAGTTAAGCCTCATGGTCTCAAGCTTGCTTGCACTCAGAACAAAGAATCTCACAAATTCAATGTTTACCAAGCAGGGTTCATAGTCATCCAGCGTTACTGTCTTCAGACGAAAGTCATCTTGTTTGACAAACGGTCGGTGCTTACGATGCCATGTATTCGTTTCTCCGCAACAGAGTCCTCCCTAGATGTACATGAAGAATGAAAATACTTAAGCTCTAATAACAGAGATTCTGTCGAAAGAGCATCCAGTGTAAGGTATTTATTGGATTCTTTGTAGATACGGGTGTATGTAATACTAAAACATGTCTAGCCACGGGTGTATCAATTTACAGACGAATGTAAGACAAGCCTTTTAAGACATACAGTAGAAGTAGTACAATATGCATGTTATGGGCTTTCAATGTGTGTGAGAATCATCACCTCGATAAACAAGTTCTCAAGGCTTCGAAAGCATTGCATCAGGGAAACGGCCACGTCCACTTCAAAACACATCTTGATGAGCAAAGTCTTGACCGTTTGAAGCACTGTTGTCAGGCTGACTGCCGGCAAACCCTACATGGTGCATGCACAACGATTTTAAAAATTGAACAAAAGGTTATATTACATGAAATTTGTTTACTCGGACAAATGCAGCTGAAAACTAGGTACCTGGATAATTGTAGGGTTACGCGTGACCTTGGATTCAGAGAAAAAATCATAGAATTTGCCCACAGTCTCTAGTTTAGGTGCAGACATGACAGTTATCTGCAAGTTGCTGCTGAGAATATCGTTAAGCAACCGCTGAAGTGACGGGGCATCCTCTATAACAAGTTCGCCATGTCCACAGCGAATTCCAATGCTTACAAGGTTACGTGAGTTTATTCTTATGCAGCGGCTTTCCATATTCCAAGTAAGCAGTAGGCACTGGAGTGCGGGGCAACTAGAGTGGATGATGCTTTCAAGCGAGATGTCTGATATACCAACGTCCACAAGTGAAAGTCTCTTGAGCAGTGGTAGTTTAAGAGCCTGAACGTAACTGTCTGGTATTTGGCAAAGAGCAAAGGTGGCGGTGTGTAGGGAGGATGCAAACGGAGAGAAGGATGCCGGTGCAAAAGGCGCAGATGATGGGTGTGTGAGTGGTCGTACGACACACTCTCTCACAAAATCTGGAAACATGTAATAGAACTCGAGCACCTAGAGATTGTTCAGTTTGGATGATTTCAACCAGGCGTCGACGGCGGAGGGTCTGGATTGGAGGTAGCACGCCGATATGCAGAGACGGTGAACTGCGCCCACATGGGCGGAGAGGATGGCATCCGGAAGGGTCGTACCGGGTTCCGAAGTGCCTTTCGCAGACGAGCTCCCAGGTAGGAGGCGCCACGGAGATCTTCTCGATATGAACTGTTTCTAGAGGCTTAAAAAGACGGGCGGCAGGGATCTCACGGCAGTCGAGATTCAGAGGAGCGGTGGGCCATAAAGGACGCCATCGACGAGCGAGGATGCGAGTACGGATGCTATCCCTGATGGGGAGACGAGAGATGATCTCGCCTAGGATGACGTCCGGGAGATCCCTGATGCGGTCCGGACGAGTTTTTTTCCCGTGCTCCCCAGATCCGGTGGGCGGACCCTCACCGGTCCCTGCCGGTACCGCCAAACACCCAGAGGAATGCGTCGTCGGTGGCACGAGCCTTGCCCTCTTGGTACTAGAAGCATCGGACTCCATCTAGGAGCGACGGGTGTGGTTGGTCTGGAAAGACGGTTTGGACGACGGAGGTGTTGCAAAACACCATTTATCAAAAAAAGTAGTATTTTTTAAGTGATGTCGTTGCGAGAACAGTGACATCGGATAGTGGCAACAACCCGTAATCCATGCCTCCACTTGATTCACGCACATGCCTCTCCGAGCAGCGTGTCACTACAAACATACTGAGCACGGACGCACGATCGCAACTCTTCTTTTTGACATGGGACGCACGACCGCAAGTCTTCTTCCTAATATGGGACCGTGCCTCCGCTTGCTCGACCAACGTGCCTATCTGAGTACACGACTCAGCTGAAATAATGACAACTGGGAGGCACGACCGTCCCCTCTTATAATATATGACCGTGCCTTGACTAACTTCACGGTTGTGCCTCTCTTACTGCACAAAGTCAGCTAAGCTAATCATAGCACAAAGGCATGACCATGAGTCTTCTTAACACAAGACTGAACCTGCACTAGGTTCAAGTGCCTCTCTGAGCAAACATGCCGAACCGAGAGACACGCCCACAACAACAACAACGACGACGACAACCACGTTTAGGATCGCATCTGCTTTCAGTACCATAGTTTGAATAAGAATTTGAACTGATAAGTTCTATTAGGTATGTACTATGAGGATTTGAACTGCACTCATAGTTTGAGATAACACACGTACGATACTTAACTTAATACCACGGTAGTTAAAATTTATGTGGTGTAATGCCATCCCTCCATCACCGTACACATATCGCGTCATTCCGTTTTTTTTGTAAAGATCGGTGATCACAAGTGAGAGCTAGTCCTGCACGCGCACAGTGTGCCACTGGATACTGATGAGTACGATGCAATCAACTGTCAGCCTAGCTGCATCTGCAAAAGTAGAAATCCCGGTGATCGCCATCCTTCCATCTTTGTGTATACAGTAGGTGCCAGGCAAATCAATGCTGCTGAAAATTTGTACAAGCCTGATGCTGCCCTTGAGAGGCAAATATCCAAGCTTCATCCTAAGATTATTGGTAACAATAGCTGGGATTTTCTGTACAATAACAAATTATTCTGGCATTAGATTACGAAGACACGCATGTTGACTGTGGTTTAGAGAAAGAAACAACGACGTACCAAATGGTCTGTGTGAACGTTGGTGAAACATAGACGGTGCACAAAGGTAATGGCAGGGATGTGTTTAGCATTTAGGACTAGTTTAATCATGCAAGCCATGTCGATATAGGAAAGTTTTATGCCCCGGGTGTAGACTGTCTCGTCTATGTAGCTCCTTTCCGATAAACTGAGGCCTTCAAGGGCTAAATAAATACAACCATGTATTAGCCACTATGTGTGAAGCAATGAATAGAGCAGTTAAAATTAAAAAAACGAATATTGGCTTTTAAAAGGGAAATTACAGCTTTAAACTACATTGTGAGTACAAAGAAAGATTTAATACATTATATCACAGATATTAAGCACATAGATATCAACGGCATACCCCAGTAAAATTATAATAGTTAAATGTTAAACCAGAACAAATATTGATAACCGATCAGAACATACCAACGGAAGGTTTGGGAAACGCTTTGTGACCTCCTCGAGATTCACTCAACATCAAGTCAATGGGAAAGAAGAAATCTTCTGCTTGCAAATCCAATTGTATAATATCACCATAAAACAGATCATAGTCACGTATCAACTTTTCCCATCCAGGTCCATGAAACTTAGACCTGTGGTTTCCACCTGTAAACTTAATCCTGTAAGACAATTCCTCAGTAGTGCCGAACACAAGGTCAAAATCTTCGTCTTCGAAACCATCCTCGAAAGCTTCATCTTTCCATAAAGAGATCAAAGAAAGGACCTGGTTCCGGTAGTAGCATGGGACATACTGCATAAAAGTAAAATTAAGACAAAGGTATATAAATGTTTTACTGATTTTCAGAAGAAAAAAATGCATGAAAGAGTTTTTTCCTTGAAATTTCTTGGCTTTCAGGCACGGGCACAGGCAACATCTATGACATTTAAGTAAACCTATACAAAACAATTGAACTTCTAATTACATCAAGGCCTATAAAATAAAAACAAGCATGTGCAGTACAGTTCGCTCCGAAGGAATACGTGTGGCTGCTGACTGCTGAATAAAGATAACTGTAACAAATACAGTGATGAAGGTTTTATACTGGCCACACGTGATTTGGTAGGAAAACTTACCAGGCATGACTCATAACAACGAGGCAAAGACACAATCAAGAAAGATTGGGCAACATCAGATTCAACACCGGGACAGTTGAGGTTCCTGCAAACATCACACGCCATCTTTGTCTGCGAGATGTAACAATATATAAGACTCGGGTTCATTAATCATTAAAGAAAAATTAATTTCAACACTCCACTAATGGTACAAAGAATTGTTAAAGGACTGTATTTCAACACGCACGGACCTCTTCAATCTACAAGCTCTTGCAGCGAACTAGCTGAAAAAATATCAACTGTTGTCCTCCAAGATTATTCGCCTATAGAACCTCTTCAAAGGGGTAGGATATTAACACAAAAACTAAATTAAGAGGGTAACATACAACAAGAATCCATCTAAAAAAAGACAGTGCGCAACGCGTAAGTATTAAGCAGAGGGGAAAAATTTACTGTATTTCAGAGCAAGTGGGCGAATCGTAGATCCATCTATGTGGACTGTAGAGTGAAGAAGACGAAGCAAGAAAGACGGAAGGAACCAGAGAAGGGGAGCGTAAGAGCAAGTGACTCGGGAGGGAAGACGCACATAACGATGTATTTATGGAGTAATTATGGAGAGGGAAGAAATTTTGTGTACTCGCTCGCCAAAGCTGAAACTACTGACAACAGTAAATGGCTCCTTGCCATCCCAGTGCAAAAAAGGGGCGTGGGAGGGGGTGGGGGTTGGTGGGTCTGGCGAGTAGGAGGAGTATTTGGTCGAGCCGGACCATGTCGAAGTCCCTCGCCTTCATTTCCCCTCTCGCTCTCTCACTATATCTCTTCCTCTCTCTCTCTCTCCTCTCGAATTCGACGCCGCCTACGGCATCGCATCTGCTCACATCCTTTGGGCCATGTCGACACAAAACTTCGGACAAGAGGGGAGGAAGGAAGGCTTGAACTTCCTTGAACTGGTTTTTGATTTCTATGTAGGTGATTTCCTGCTACATGCGGAGCGTTGAACTGGGGTTTGTTTTCCAAACAAAAGATCCGAGCTCTAAACATTCATGTGTCCTTGTAGGAGAACCCTGACACCATCGAAGACCATGATTTCTGTGGCAAAGAGCTCGACCGTCCTCTCTACTGTGTTCTTCACGATACCAAGCCTCTCAGGTGTGTGGCTTTTGAAGGAAGTGACACGGGGAGGAGGTTCTTCGGCTGTGCTGTGAAAGTTAGTCACTTTCGAAAATCCGAGTTACTTTCTTGTTGAATCAAACTGTTTGGATATAGGACTTGTAGTCTACCAAAGAAGACTGATTTCTTCTTGTGTTTTCCGGTTGATTGTAGGAAACATTGTGTAGTCCTTTTACTTTACATAAAAGGGTAAAGGTCACTACTTATTTTACATCATTGAACACAAAAGAAGTGATCTAGACACTCTCATGTTTGTTTACAAATGGGACTTCTGTTTAATAGTCAGTATATTATTCAAAAAACTCTCTAAATAAGTTGTCTGCAGAGGTAGCTCCAGATTAATTCAAGCTGGCTTAAAAGAAACTAAGTACAATTATGAAATAACTCCGCGGACAGGGTGGGCGAAGCACCATAATTAGTGTTGTGGGTACCTAACCATTGAAGTGCCACATTGCACAAACACGGTTCATAGTTAGTTGAATGAGGTTATAAACCAAGTATATGTGAACTTTATTATATTCCAGAGCTTCTGCAGCAGTGTATTAATAGTCTCTGTTTATTTTGTTCCTTTTTTGTTCGCAGAGAGGCGTGAAGTGTGGAGTCGTTTAATGGGTTGACCGCCCATGGCCTATCATTATGCAGAGGTGCCTACTCAAGCTCTGGGGGATGTTAGATGAGAGCAATGATGATAGGCAAGCAAAGGATGAAGAGATAAGCAGGCTTAAAATGGATAATGAACAAGTGAACCTTAAGCTCGAGAATCTTGTTGCAGCTGTGGAAAGAACTAATGTAACTACCATGAAGATTGACAGGCGGAAGAAGCAGATGGGTATCGTTGATAAAGACGTCAAGCTCATTCAGAGGTCTCTCACAAGTGCCATTCATAATCTTAAGGACGACAAGGGTGAGATTAAGCTGGACAGGGATTTTCTGAAGGAGGAGGTGCATAAGCTGAAGGAGAATAGAAAGAAGATGCAAAGCGTCATCTGTGATCTTTTGGGGCAAGGGTTTGCGAACACTGATGACCTCCTGATGATCAGGGCTATCCTCGAAGAATGATCATTAACAGTTGCCTTCTTTTGAAACGTTGCAAGGGATACTCGTCTAGTATAAGTTTATGCTTGGACATGGTTACTTGACTAAAGGCATGTATCTCATTTTTTGCAATCTTTCAGAGGGTGTGTGACGGTCTACACACATCAAATATTGACCTCCTGAATATTTTTATATTTCAAAGAGGGCGCATCCGGCAATCTTTCGTCTTGGATCGTTCCACGAGACATGGGTTACTGTAATCTAGCAAGGCACAGATGTCGCTTTGGCAGGCATGGGGAACCATGCCTCTGGTGACGTGGCACTGACTTGTCAAAGGCACGGTCCTATGTCAGACAGGAGCGCCGCACTAGCACTGACACACATAAAATCTACAATCTATAGAGTCGCGCTTACTCCTGAAGCCGACGCACGCTAGTGCCGACTCGATTGTTTGTACTCAGACATAAACTCGTTCACGGACATGCGTTTACACGAAAGGCACGTACAGTCTGAGGTCGCTGGGGGCACGGTTTGAGATTAAGCAGAGCCACGGCCATGTGCACGTATAGTCTGCCATGAAAGGAGGCAGTGCCGTCTGGTCACTGCAGACGCACTGGTTTACATGCACTAGATGCATGTTCCTTGCAGAACAGGCAAGGTAGTGCCTCTTCTCTTCCAAATGTTTTTGTTCCCTGGTCGACGACCGCACACGAATGTTTTTGTAGCATCACGATAGTGACATAAAACTATCAAATTTTCAGAACAGCGGGTGCATAGCACAAAAGCATTGTTGTAACAAGCTTACAAAATGGTGCAAAAGGCTTCAGCCACGTTTAGACATGACACAGAATCAGATTGGCGCAACAACATCTAACTGTACTAGCTTGAGGAACTAACTACAGCCCTGTGTCCAGCAGGCACAAGTGAATGGATCTGACAAATCCAGGCATTCAACATGCCTGTGTTTCAAATCCAAGCATAGATGATTGCAGCATGCTGATAACTTGAGATGGGCGCGTTTGGAAACTTTATTCTCCCACAGGAACAACTTCTGTTGTTGTTCGTAAAATTCTTGCGTGAAGTCTGAGGGAAAGCGAAACTTAATCCTCATGGTCTCTAGCTTCGTTGCATTCAGAATAAAGAACCTCACAAACTCAGTGTTCTTCCCGCTTTTTTCATAATCTTCCAGCGTTACTGTCTTTAAATGAATGATGTGTTCTTTCAGAAACGCACGGTGCTTGCGACGCCAAAAATTTCTTGCACCATCAGGAACGTTTCCTCCCTGAAAACACATAAAGGTTGAAAGATACTCAAGATCTATGGAAGGACAAAATGAACGATAAATTCCATGACCCCTGTCCCAATCAGTTCGTCGAACATTACCCTAGATATGGATGTATGTATAATAATAATAATAAACATGCCTAGACATAGGGTGTATCCATTACAAACAAAATGTGAGATAAGCTTTTTGAGATGCAAGGAGTGCTCCACTATGCACGGTATGACCTTTTCATTGGGCGTGAAAATCATCACCTGAACAAACAAGTTCTCCAGATTTGGAAGGCACTTAAGCAAGTGAATGACCAGGTCCACTTGATAAGTCATGGCCAAAAACAAGGTTTTGACAGATTGCCGCATTGTAGATAGGCTGGCCGTCGCCAAACCCTTCACATAACATAGAAAATAAAACATAAAATTATTAGAACAAAAGGTTGGATGACATGAAACTACTTTCTCAAGGAAATGCAGCTGGAATTATTGTGAAATGTCAGTACCATAAGACCTGTGGAGTCAAGCGAGATCCTGAATTTGCCCAATGTCTCCAGTTTGGGTGCAGAGACGATGAATACCTCCATGTTATTGCTCTGGAGATCGCGGATCAACCTTTGAAGTGAGTGGGCATCCTCGATGATGAATTTTCCTATCTCACCACGGATGCCGATGCTTACAAGGTTAGGGGAATTTATTGCAAACAAGCAGCAGGCACTCGAGTGCAGGGCAAGTAGAGTTGATCATGCTTTGCAACGAGAAGTCTGATATATCAACCTCAACAAGTGAAAGTCTCTTAACCAGTGGTAGTTCAAGCACCTCTACATAATGGTCTGGTATCTGGCAACACGCGAAGCTCACAGTGCGCAGAGAACAGGAAAATCGAAAGACGGACTTCGGTAGTGAGGGCGTAGATGAAGAGCATGTGTGCGATAGTTTGACAGTTTCTTTCACAAATCGTGGAAACAGCACTACAAAAAAATACACTTCTGTGATGATACGTGTTTGTCACAGTAGGTCGCATTTTTTTCATGCATGTACATCCATGACAAATTTATGACAGAATCAAGATAGTCATACCTGTGCTGTCGTAGAAGTGTTCCATGACATTACCAAAATTATCATCACGGAAGTGTCCACTTCCATGACGATAAATCGCGCGTCACAGAAGTGCTTTCGTCAAGGGTGACCGACACGTGGCATCCACCGTAACGGAACGCTGTTAAGCTATCGGGTCGGGTTTTGGATCCGATAACCCGTTAATAGCCCCGACCAATGGGGATTTTCCATGTGTAAAATCATCATTGGCTGGAGGAAACACGTGTCGGCTCATCGTTGGGACAGATGTCATCCACTCATTGGACAGAAGGCGCCTATGATACATCGACACATGGCACGGCCCAACAGAGGCCCATTCCTGTGAAAAGGCCAGCCCGTTTGACTTGGTCAAAAGGTGGCGGGCCGGCCCATGGAAAGCCTGTTAACGGCCTGTTCGCATATAGCCCATTTACAGCCCGCTAACCCAAGGCCCGTTACGCCCTATCCGAATTAGGCCCAGTAGCGTCATCTGGGCCATCCAATATGATTCCAGCCCATTTTCCTTCTGGCCCATGACGTCTTTCGACCCATATGAGGCCCTATGTAACTCTTGGCCTATTAACGGCCCGTGGTGAAACTGGCCCGTAATGAACAGTGTATCACTTTACACCCATTAACGGCCCGTGGTGAAACTGGCCCGTAATGAACAGTGTATCACTTTATACCCATTAACAGCCCATTATTCCGTTGGGCCGTTTCCAGCCCATGTTATCTTTCGGCCTTCTCAGAGCCCATTTATTCTTGGCCTCATTTCCAGCATTAGTTTACTTATGGCCTGTTACTGTCATTTTCTGCTTGTGGGTCATTTTCTGCTTGTGGTTACAGTCGGCCCGTTTGTGGTCCGTTAATACGTTGGGCCGTTTTCATAGCGTCATCAAATACGACCTATTAACGATGGCCTGTTATGGTCGGCCCATGAACGGACGATTCCAACTCTAGCCCGTTTACGGCCATAATGTGGCATGTTATTGGCCCATGTTTGGCCAATCGATCATACGGCCCATATAAGGCCCATTGATGATACGGCCCGTAGAAGGCCCATTGTTTCTACGGCCCGTAGAAGGCCTACTGTTTCTACGGCCCGTAGAAGGCCCACTGTTTCTACGGCCCGTAGGAGGCCCAGTGTCACTACAGTAAATATTAGCCCATGGTTATTGTGGCCTAGTTTTAAAAAATAGGTTATTGCAACCACTAGCAAACCGCGGAAAAAGAACTGCACTAACTACAAGCAAACAAATAAACAAGACAACAAGGAAATAAATAAGCAAGCAACTTATGGTAGGCTATCACGGCTATTACACATATTACATCCACTGGGCATCGAAGTTCGCCACCAGTGATCATAAAGCGCAACGAAGAAGCAGATTACAAAAACTGGGCACCATTGCAGCATAACAAAATAATACTAAACCGAGACCACTTCCAAGACAGTTCAAGAAAGGTTAGCCTTGCGGGGGAACTGCTGCGCAAGCTGCTGAGCAAGGCTGTGAGACCAGCCTAGCATGTCGGTCATAGCTTCCAGGTGTAGCTGTTTAGCGATGAGGTTCTCATTGGTGTTCTCCGCAATCTTTCTTAGAGATAGGACTTCAAGTCGAAGTTGAGTTGCAGAATGCCTTTCTGCTAGAACTTGGGACTGAAGAAGTCGAACTGATTCAGACAACGAATTCTGTGAACTTGTCTGACTGTTAGTCTCAAGTAACTTGAACACTGCATCAAGACGAGACTTTGGGGTTGTCTCGCTATCTTCAAGATGTTTTGCCTTCTTTGCTGCAATATATGTTGGGTTTGTCTCACAGCCTTCAGCAGACTTGTGCATGCCATCAGGCATATCACCCTGAAACAAAGCAGAGAGATGACAGGTTTTGCACGTGTATAAACAAAGATGATAACTGTTCTGTCAATTCTATCCAATTTCAAATTAGAAAATAAAGAGTAAGTTCAAAATATCAATAGCATAATTTGGCATTGTTCATAATGCGGGGAGCTTCACCACACTACTGGATTACCATGTCAACATAAAAAGCATAGATGAAGGGCAAAGAAAATCATTGTATCTATTTTGGATAATGTGCATGGCATGTTGTTCATATCATCAGCCACATCAGAAAGATAAAACAGGAGATCACAAGGTGCAAACGTGGGCTGCTTCACCACACACTGGATTATAGATCCACAAAAACAAGCATACATATAGGGAGTATTAAGTAATGTGCATGGTATGAATAAGGAATTTGGTTTTACAAGTTAAACTTAGAACTTACGGTTCTTACGAACATGCATTTTGGTAGAAACAGCAAACTAAATAGCAGTAAACGATAGGGAGTATGAGCAAATTAAACAGCAGTTGAGGATAAAGGCTTTAGAAGGACTGACTTACATTAACAGTTAACACCGGCTTTATAATGCCCTTCTCCATGTCAAGGGAAGGATAACTCAAGAATTTCAGCACAGAATCTTCTTCATAAGCATTGCCTGTACTCTACATTTTGTAGAGAGTAATTATAGATATGATAATACTGGAAGGGATAGAGGATAATGAAGATAAGATGGAGATTGATGCTACATAATCAACTACCAATCCCTGGAAGTACAAGCGTTACAGGACAAAATGTACTGACAAGAGCAATGGGCTACACTTCTGCACTGGCATTGTCTGTGTATTCTACTTGTTGGTAAGATTAAATATAGATCTGATCTTTTTTAGTAAATGGTGGGCGAGGGAGATAAGATGCAGAATGCTACAAAATGAACCAATCCCTCTTCCCATAATACAAGAGTGTTTTGAACACTGGTGTACTGTACAAAACGTTCTTATATTATGGGACGGAGGGAGTAGCTGTTAATGTAAGTACAGTGATAGACCACGTTCAGTCCCTACAAGAGGACTGCAGAGCTAAACCTCTTCAAAAGCATTGGATTGATTCTAAATTTATGTAAGAGTCCATACGGATCTTATAATGTCCACCAAATGGATGATTACGAGGCTAACATGTGCAGTGATGCTACATAATCAAACAGCTATGAAAGTAAGTATGGTCATACAGGGCAAGAGGTACTCACAAGAGCAATGCAGTGTGCAGTATAGTTGCGAGATTCTGTGGTCCCTTGAGAACAAATGTTCTTCTGCTAACAGTTTTCGTACAAGTGAGACATTAAGGCAAATGCAGAAATGTAGTTCAAATTGTGATGTGATATCATAGACAGTACCTTACGCTGCAGCCGAGACCAATGTGTAACAAGATTATTCCAGTCACCGTCGGATAAATGTAGCACCGGAGACTTTACAGAAATTTCGTTCAGAGGCTTGCCATCAAAGTGCGCTTGCCTCAGGTAGGAACGATACTTCATCAACGAGTGCTTGAAAAGCGCAACCAACCCTTGCTCGTCATCACAATCCAGTTTGCTCCTTGCCTATTTAAAAGAATGAAATCTTGTGTCTTCTGTCAGCAGAAACATATGCAGTAATGACCATGAATAACATTAGTACATTACTTACGCGTAAGTTGCGGAGGAAGACTGGAAATTGTTCTGTGTCTGCGGTATAATCTTTCCATGAAGGAAAGATGTGCACAAAGTTCCTGACAACAACATAAGCTTCATCTTCTAAACTGGGAAGAAATGGAACAGGGGTCCTATTTGCTGCAATTGGGGCGCTCTCTGGTTCGAAAAGGGATTTGGCAACTGGATTTGGTGTACTCTTTGCTGGAATGGGGGTTTGCGTCGTACAGCTGGTGCTATGTCAACTGGCATAATCATACTGTTTGCTGCAGTTGGGGTCTGCTGAGTTGGGGCATCAGAACAGTGTAGTAGGCTAGAGTCTGCTAGAGTTGGGGTATTTTGTGGGTCAGGTGATATTGCAACTACACCTAATGGGCTATTTGATTTATCAGGTGCCACTACCTTTTCCAAATACTTTGCTTGTGCTCCTCCACGATCAGCAATCGCCCTCTTCCTTTTGAACGTCTGATACACAAGAACAGCATTTGAATGGATAAATATGGTATGATGACAGATGGAATATGTACTGAAAATGGATAGGCAGGGCGTATTCACATACATGATGTGTAAAGTAAGCTAATGGCAGTTCAACAAAGTAGAAGCAATGCAAAGCATCAATTGCAAGATATGTGCGAGCAATGTAACCTTGGAAAGTTAGAGCAAGTACCTTGATGGGTGAATAAGATAGGGCATCTTCCTCTGACTCCTCCACTAGGGAGCTACATTGACTTAGGTCTCCCTCTAGCTCAGAATCACTGTTAGGATCATATTCTGAGCATGAATCTGTAGGTGGAGACCGTTTGCATTGCATTGCATCCAGACTTGATTTCAGTCCCTTAATGCCAAGTTTGACAGCCATGGCATTGTTCTACTTTATTCTTTTCATGCGCGCAAGCTCATAATCATTATGATGTTGTTTAGAATCTGAGATTCATGAAAACATAAAAAGTAGTCAGATTATCTATGGAATGCATTGCGGATTCAACTCGGAGAGTGTCTCCCTATAAACCCCTGCATATGCAAAGTTCACCTCCCCAACCGTGCTGACTAGACCACACACAGAAATACAAACCCCTTATGTCTCTATAACAGGCAGGCACACATTTCAAAACTGAAGTAGGAACATTAGAATCGTATGAAATTCGTATTTGAACAAATAAACTAAGCAATTATGAGTGGCGTAATGTTTAGCTTCAAGGGTGGAGTGTTGGTAGTGCGACACAAAGCAAGTAGGCAGATTGTATTCCATGTAAAAGATCGAAACCTATGTAAAAGCTGGAAATGATTCTATACAATGCAGTGTTCGTTACCCACACATGATGGAAGAGATCACATAGAGAAATACTATTCACTCATGTCTATGGTTCCAGTATTTAGAAACAGGGTGGTCCACCCTAAAAGAATATTGACAACAAATATGACAAGGCAAGCATAGATGTAGTGAATCAATCATTTACTTGTGAGCTTACTAGGACAAGTATGCAGAATTGTAACTGCAGTAAGAGACCGTCCAAAATCTGAATGAAGAAGTTTGTCTAGCACTTATTGTTTGCAACTAATCGACGTGAATAATTGGATATTATATCGAATGAGTAAGAAAGACAAGTAAAATTGTCAACAAACCTGGCTTGCAGTAGTATCTGGGTCAATGTCACTACGACCAACAATCCAAAATGACTAGTTTCTGTTCTGAGGGCCGGAATTTTGAAAACCCTATGAACTTTAGAGGTACTAAAGATTACCGAAATACATCTGAACCATTAAGTGTAGGTAGCACTGAGCACACAACAAACCCTAATGACAGTCCTGCCTAATGAGTAATGAATCAATTAGAAAATGGGTGATGAGGAGTGGTTGCTGAGTGTTGAGGACGTATCTCAGGATAAATTGGGTTGGCTTGGTGGGTGTTGCACGCCTGAGCCCTGAACGGACTGGGAAGGTAGGCACGGCGGCGTGCCCGGGCAGCGGTGACGCTGTTGGGCGAGCGGCTCCTGGCCTCCTGTTAGTCCGGTGTCTCCTCCTAGAGCCATGCCGTCCGGGGACGGCAAGTCGCCGGCGAGGCAGGCGGCTGGGGGCGAGTAGAGATCGGAAGCGCGCAGCAGAACAGAGGGGAATCGGGGCCTGGGACGACCCAAAATCCCAGGGTGGGCCGGCCCACCGTGGGCACCCTGTAGAGATACACACCCGAGCGGCGAACATGCATTTTCGATACTAATTTAGGAACATTTAGCTGACCAACTAAACAACTCTGTTTTAATAATATCAGATTCGTATTTGAACAACTAAGCTTGTTTAGCTTGATGGGTGGAGCAGTGTTATTATGACACGAAGCACGTATTCTGATCGTATAGAGATCATAAAAGGGGGAAACTCTAAGCATATATTTTTTAGCAAAAGAGGGTTTCCCCTCCGATTTCTATTAAAGAAACCACCACGGAACCAACATGATCCATTAAACCCTAAGCATGATCAATTAAACCGTATTATGGCTGTGCCATGGCAGATTTGAAGCTGCAAACCGGAGAAATGATATTTAGCATCCATTGTTTGCTTCGAACTAAGAACTAAATTCTAAGAGCTGAAAAGAAAGTAGAGTAACCAAGTTAAGATCTATTTTCTGGTTGAGATCAAAAAGTTGAGGAGATATGAAGTACCACCTCTCTTGCGGCACCGTGTAGGCATCGGGGGTGCGATGGCTGTCGGTGGCGTTGAAGCAGATCTGCGATGGTAGACGGGTGCATCGAGGGATAAGTCCCATTGCGGTGGAAGAGAAGGTCGTGTGAGCGGCCCTGGCAAAGAGGACGACGGCGCCGATGAAGCGAGAGGATGCGATGCAAGGCTAATGGTCCATCGTCGTGGATGAGAAACGTCCATATCTAGCAGTGGACGACGCGGTCTTGGTAGGCGCTCCAGCATGGTGGAGGACGGTGGCGATGGATGTGGTGGAGGACGGCGGCGGTGGATGGGGTGGCGGACGGAGGCTGGTGTGGGGATGGGGTGTTCTAGCGCGGACGGTGTATGAATGGGAAAATGGAGGGAGAGGTACGAGGAACCATGTTTTTGGGACGCGCCTATCAGAAATATGGGAAAGCTACGAACTTAGCCCCCGTTTAAAATTTGGACGTCTCGTCGGTTGGGGATAGGACGGTAATCTCGCATCTCGCCAATATTTGCCCAGAGCGGTTTCGGGCGAGGAGAGGGTGGTTGGCGCCCATGGTGTATGAACGAGGCTGACAGGTAGGGCGGTTGTGTCACGTCTGAGTGAAGTTACAAACCTGCCCCTATTGAAAATATTTTCCTACATCGATTTCGGCCGAGTCGAGTTTGTATTGCCGCCCACCGTGTATGAATGGGGAATGGAGGGAGAAATAGAGGTCTTTCTGACGAGCTTGAATCAAATGAGTTTTGCCGCCCATGTTTGACGCCCACCGTGTCGGAATGGGCTCAGAGGCGGTCGTGTCACGTCTAATTGAAGTTACTAACCTACCCCTATTTAGAGCAGTGGAAATCGGGCCGATGGATTGTCCGTGTAATGGGTAGACAGTCATTTCCATCTCCCAAACACTTGGCTTCGGGCAGCCGACGTGGGAGTGGACATTTTGCTGCTTCTTTCGAATTTTGGGACAATAAGCATCCACGTTTACCCTGGCAACTAAATTCGAATCCATTTTGTATTCCTATATGAATCTTTATAAATCATTCTATGTGTTTTATATATCTTCAAAAGGACGACAAAGATGTATTCCACTGTCAAATATGAAAATGGTTTACAAATGCCGATACTCAAATTCAGAAACTAGAATCCAGTTTAAGGTGAATTCGAATATTTGGAACACTTCATGTCCAACTCAAATGTCACACGCAGCATAATGTGTACTCCCATTTAGATATGTACACAAGCGATGTATCAAGATTCAAATACCGAGTCAATCAACCAAGAATGTACAGAACTAATAGACATATAAACACTTATAGAGTATATGGATCAATAATATCAACTAACATACATAAGCCAGGCCGCTGTACTTTTTTTTGGCTACAACAGCATCCTTTTTTTAGCCAGCATCTTGGCCCTTTCCAATGCGTGCCACTTATGGTCCATCTATACTACTACTATTGCTGAATGCACATTTAGCCCGATTGGCATATTTGTAGGTCTGGCACAGCAATCCAAATGAAATGTCTCCGAGTCTTATCAATTGATACAGACTTGTGCTCAAATAAAAATACAAACAAAAAAAACAATTATTACATGATCTCTAAAACAAATGGTTTGATTGATTACATGAACAGATAACACAAAGATTATTCAACTATGGAAAGAACATTTCACCTATGATTTACCAAGTAGGAATTTAATTTCCTTTTTTCCTTCAGGATCTTAACAATCTGGTCAGTCTCAGCTTGCTTCATTTTGAAATCCACCAAATATTTAATGGTTGTCTTGAGTACTGCTTATGATTGTGCTGTTTGCTTCCTCGACATGTCAACTTCATCTCTAAGTGCAGAAGCAGAATCTCTTTCTACCACTAGTTTAGCCTCTACAGCATCAGCAGTTGGCAATTCATAATGCACGATTGGGCCGGTGCCACTGCTGTGGGATGATGCAACGTCCATGGGGACCTCGCTCTTTGATCTTGGGCTAACCTGTTTTGCCATTAAAGTTCTGATTGGATTCAGAAAATTTGAAGTTCGCAAAACATCTCAACTGGGAGTTATAACAGCAAACCAGTTAAACAAACAAGGAATTAAAGAGTTTCAATTGGATGCTGAAAAGTAGTTATTAACATCATTGTAACCCGTTGTTGCAGCAGCAAAGCAGTTAAACAAACAAGTAGATATTTAAGTTAAGGCAAACAGGTAATTCTTAACAGTAAGTATCAAACACATAGATAGGCGCAGTCTACAATATGATTAACAGGTTGTGCCATTATGTAATCAGTACCAAACTAAATTAAGCCAAGCAACGTAATTGAACAATTTTGCAATAAGTGGCTAACTAAAATTCCGAGAAGCAGGTAACTGAACTTACGCTAGTTCTTTTATACAGGCACACTGCAACTTCTTTTTCGCTTAGAAGGTTGTACGAAGGAGTCCATGGCATCAATTGCTTGGATACGCAGTCCCAATACTTCTTTCTTCCCACACTGCATGGGTAAGTCGAATGGTTAATCTGGTAAGATGGTGCGTCCTTGATATGTTATATGAGGACGTGTAGTCAGACTAGTTGTAGCCAAACACATCACACTAGCTTTTACTGTATATTTCATGTGATTACTTTTGGCATATCGAGATCTAAGCAATCTACAATAGGATGAAAAGACTGGCATCCTTCACATTATTGGCGAACTCAGTTCATAGAAACAAGCAATTCAACCATTCTGTGGGTAAATCAAAAGTGCCACTGGAATATTTTTCACTATCCAATCATACACGCAAAAAGGGGCGACGCCACCATAGGGGCTGGTATGGGCGGCCGCCTCAGGTGGCTGGAAAGTGTGCACCTAGTTTGAGTCGTCCAGGTTGGCCCACGCTAGTTTTGTTCGTCCCAACGCACGAGCAGGCAATGTAAAAAATGAAGAAAAATGTTTCAATTTGGATGGGCCAATAACATAAGTGCAAGGCAGGCCCTATAGCAGGCTCGCGGCCCAAACGAGCGCCTCCCATATCGATCGACGGCAGGAAAAATCCCAATTCATTCGCTCCAGCTCCAGTCTGGTTTGCTCCTAACCTAGCCGCCGCTGGACAGACCGACACAGCACTTCCTCGCGCCCTCGTTGGAGGGCGGTCGCCGGGCTTCAAGCGAACGGAAGGACAAGAAGATGAAGATCCAACCCTGGGTGTAGCCTACGTGGGAGGCAGTGGCGGCAGCACGGGCATGGCATCGAGATGGCGCAAACGGACAGTCGCAGCTTGCAAGAGTAACATGCGCAACGAGCAGGTACATCACATCCCTGATTATATCTAATTCAACTCTTCAATTTCTGGCCAATAGTTAAACCTGACGGTGCTGTAAAACTGCTTGTATGTAGGGAATCTATGAGAAAATGAAACCAATTTCTACTTATTTTATAACTCCCCCAATCAATACTGAACTGACTGAATCTGATGTATCTAATCAAGTTTCCGGTGCAAACATACAAGCTCATGTTGTTCTTGAGCCTAAAGTGTCTAATGAACAGACTGCTAATGAAGGATTTGATGCAAACATTTTACATGCTCCTGGTGATGAACATATAGTGTCTAATGAGGGATCTAATGCAAGCATTTTGCAAGCTCATTGAAGGATTTAGTGTCTAATGATGATCTACTATGTTGAGAGAGACAGAGATTTGCAGGCATTGATGACAAGCAAATTATAGTGCATTTTCACAGCTTGAGGAAACGTCGAGGCCATCTACCAGAAAGTCCCCGTATCATGACAACATAGCATAAATACTTTTCTAATCTGTTATTTGAAACTATTGCCATACTTGTGCAGGATAGATATATTGATATGCAGTTTGCGCACTGGTTATACGTGCAATTACACTTTGATATTTTCAGCCAGAGAACGAATAATTCAAGCAGGTACAGACCATGTTTGTAGTCCTTGTACACCATGTTGCATTTTGTGTTTTTTGGTGGTTGCATCATTTAGTGTTTATAATCTGAACTACTTTGGATCATTAGCTGGTTTTCAAAGTGCATGTAGCTTCACATTTCTCAAGTTATGTTGATTTCCGGAGTGCAAGTGCCTTCATATTTTTTAAGTTAAATGTTCGCCCCTGGTAACTTGAATTCGTGGATCAGCCACTGCACACAAATCATACACGAATGCCAGTATGAATTAAATGAAATGCAGGGACTTACGCTAGCTCGTTGTACAGGCTCACTGCAGCTCTGCTTGCGCTTGGGATGTTTCATGTACAAGTCCATGTTACCACTTGCTTGGATGTGCAGGCCTTGTGCTCCTTGCATCCCCCTCTGCATTTTTGACACGGCGAATGGTTGATCAAATAAGAGGAATCGACCTTGATGTTGTACCGGAGGACAGATACTTACAAGGTTATACAGGTGTGCAGGATGTGTACCAGATCCCGTAGCGCCATCATGCTTCGCTAAAAAATGGATTTGCTTGTTTCAGATGATATCTCCAGAAGAAATAAGAGTTAAAGTCAGAGTTGGATAGGCGTGTAAGCTAAGAGAGCAGTGAAAGGATATCCAAACATCGTCGGAACAGTGCACAAGGGAGTGATGTGTGGATACCTAGTTCGGGCCGGCGTTTGGGCATGCTCGCCTAGCTAGAGTGCGGGTCACTTCAGAGCCGTTGAGGGTGATGCGCTGGCATTGGCTGGCCACGCACGGATGCAGATCTTGAGTGGCAGCGGAGCGCTATGATGCGGTGGACGAGACCGTTGGTGAAGCCCCAACGGCCTCGGGGGGCGGAGGTGCGACGATGTGCTCGGTGAAGTAGCCCCGGTGAGCTGGGAGACGGCGTCGGTGAAGCGCACCTGATGCGGTGGAACTCGGTGTCTGTGAGGCACGTCGGTTGCGGCGGCCGACGTTGTCGGTGGACCACCCGGTGCGGTGGACGAGGGCGTAGATGAGGTAGCTCCGGTGCGGTGGTGAAGCGCGACCGTCGTCTTCGTCGTCGT